>NW_027140510.1:1518856-1830141 GCF_036365525.1 Heterodontus francisci
GTCTATCCCAAACCATCTCTCTTTGTAGTCTATTTGTGTCCTCCTCACAGCTTATTGTCCCACCGAACCTAGTATCTCTCTCCTTTGCTCCGTCTCACTCACGCACTCTCCCCCCTCTCTCTCCCCCCCATTTCTCTCTCCCCCCATTTCTCTCTTTCCCCCCCACACCCCGCCCCCCCCGCAATCTCTCTTTAAGTGTCCTGTTATCACATCCTTAATTATAGATTCAACCATTTTCCCTATGACTGATGTTAGACGAACAGGTCTTTAGTTCCCTATTTTCTCCCTCCTTCCTTTTGTAAATAGTGGGGTTACATTTGCTACCTTCTAATCTGACTCTCTCACTCTGCCTCTCTCACACTGCCTCTGTCCCTCGCTATCTGACTTTCCCCCCTCTCTCTCTCTCTATCTCTCCCTCTCTCTCTCTCTACCTCTGTCCACGACTCAATTTGTGCCTCCCTCACACCATCGCTCCCTCTCTCTCTGTCTCTCTCTCTATCTTTCTGTCTGCCTCTCTCTCTCTCTCTGCCTCTCTCTCTCTCTGTCTCTCTCTCTCTCTCTCTGCCTCTCTCTCTCTCTCTCTGTCACTCCCTTGCTCTCTTTCGCTGCCTCTGTCCACGTCTGAGTTTGTGTCGACTCCACACCATCTCTCCCTCCCTCTCTCCCTCCCTCTCTCCCTCCCTCTCTCCCTCCCTCTCTCCCTCCCTCTCTCCCTCCCTCTCTCTCTCTCTTTCTCCCTCTCTCCCTCCCTCTCTCTCTCTGTCTCTATCTCAGAGTTACAGCTCAGATGATTAACCTCTTTATCCATGTGTTATGAACACGGGACTTTGTCTCTCTCCCATTTTCCAGGATGTTGCCAGGACTGGAGAATTGTAGCTATGAGGATAGGCAGGGGTTGTTGTCCTTGGAACAGAGAAGGCTGAGGGGAGATCTGATTGAAATGTACAAAATGTTGAGGGTCCTGGATAGAGTGGAGGTGAAGGGCAGAGAACCATAGCAGAAAGGTCAGTGACGAGGGGGCATAGATTTAAAGTGATTGGCAGAAAAATTAGAGGGGAGTTGAGGAAAATCTTTTTAACCCGGGGGTCGCGATGGTCTGGAACTCACTGCCTGAAAGGGTAGTTGAGGCAGAGACCCTCAACTCATTCAGAAGGAGTCTGGATAGATACCTCAAGTGCGGTAAGCTGCAGGGCTCCAACCAAATGCTGGAAGGTGGGATTAGAATCGGTTGATCGTTTTTCGGCTGGCACAGAGAGGATGGGCCAAGTGGCCTCTTTCTGTGCCTTAAAATTTCTATGTTGCCCTCACCAACTCTATTTTTCCCTCTGTTACCCTCTGAATCCCAGTCTCTCCCTCTCTGTTACCCTCTGAATAGCAGTATCTCCCTCTCTGTTACCCTCTGAATCCCAGACTCTCCCTCTCTGTTACCCTCTGAATCCCAGTCTCTCCCTTTCTGTTCCCCTCTGAATCCCAGTCTCTCCCTCTCTGTTACCCTCTGAATCCCAGTCTCTCCCTCTCTGTTACCCTCTGAATCCCAGACTCTCCCTCTCTGTTACCCTCTGAATCCCAGACTCTCCCTCTCTGTTACCCTCTGAATCCCAGTCTTTCCCGCTCTGTTACCCTCTGAATCCCAGTCTCTCCCTCTATGTTTCCCTCTGAATCCCAGTCTCTCCCTCTCCGTTACCCTCTGAATCCCAGCCTCTCCCTCTCTGTTACCCTCTGAATCCAAGACTCTCCCTCTCTGTTACCCTCTGAATCTCAGTCTCTCCCTCTCTGTTACCCTCTGAATCCCAGCCTCTCCCTCTCTGTTACCCTCTGAATCCAAGACTCTCCCTCTCTGTTACCCTCTGAATCCAAGACTCTCCCTCTCTGTTACCCTCTGAATCCCAGTCTCTCCCTCTATGTTTCCCTCTGAATCCCAGTCTCTCCCTCTATGTTTCCCTCTGAATCCCAGTCTCTCCCTCTCCATTACCCTCTGAATCCCAGCCTCTCCCTCTCTGTTACCCTCTGAATCCAAGACTCTCCCTCTCTGTTACCCTCTGAATCCAAGACTCTCCCTCTCTGTTACCCTCTGAATTCCAGTCTCTCCCTCTCTGTCTCTCTCTCCCTCCCTCTCTGTTTCTTTCTCTCTCGCTGTCTCTCTCTGTCTCTCAGTGTCTCTCCCTCTCTCTCTCTCTGCCTCTGTCCACACCTCTGTCTCTCTCACACCATCTCACCCTCCCTCTCTCTGTCTCTCCCTCTCTCTGCCTCTCCATCTCTCTCTCTCTCTCTCCTTTTACTTTGTCTCTCCCTATCTCCCTTTCTCACCCTCTGTCCATGACTCTGTTTACATCTCTCTCATTCTCTGTCTCTGCCTATCTCCCTCTCTCTCTCTCTCTGTCTCTGTCCATGACTCCATTTGTGCCTCCCTTACACCATCTCTCCCACTCTCTCTGTCTCTCTCTCTGTCCCTCCACCTGTCTTTCCCTCTCTGTCACTCCTCCTCTCTCCTTCGATCTCTGTCTCGCTCTCTCTGTCCCTCCATCTTTCCTTCCCTCCCTGTCACTCCATCTCTCTCCTTCTCTCTCTGTCTCTCACTTTGTCCCTGTATCTGGCTTTCCCTTCCTGACACTCCCTCTCTCTCCTTCGCTTTCTGTCTCTGCCACTCTCTCTGTCTCCCTCTCTGTCTCTCCGTCTCACTCCTTCTATCTCTGTCACTCCCGTTCTCTCTCTGTCTCTCTCTCTGTCCAACCATCTGTCTTTCCTTCTCTGTCTCTCCCTCTCTCTCCTTCTCTCTCTGTCTCTCTCTCTGTCCCTCCATCTGTCTTCCCCCCCCCCTGTCACTCCCTCTCTCTCCTTCTCTCTCTCTCTGTCCCTCCATCTGTCTTCCCCCCCCCGTCACTCCCTCTCTCTCCGTCTCTCTCTCTCTATCCCTCCATCTGACCTTCCCTCCCTGTCACTCCATATCTCTCCTTCTCTCTCTGTCTCTCACTTTGTCCCTCCATCTGTCTTTCCCTCTCTGTCTCTCCCTCTCACTCCTACTCTCTCTGTCTCTCACTGTGTCCCTCCATCTGTCTTTCACTCTCTGTCACTCCCTCTCTCTCCTTCCATCTCTCTCTCTCTCTCTCTGTCCCTCCATCTGTCTTCCCCCCCCCGTCACTCCCTCTCTCTCCGTCTCTCTCTCTCTATCCCTCCATCTGACCTTCCCTCCCTGTCACTCCCTCTCTCTCCTTCCATCTCTGTCTCTCTCTCTGTCCCTCCATCTGTCTTCCCTCCCCCCTGTCACTCCCTCTCTCTCCTTCTATCTCTGTCTCTGTCTCTCTGTCTGTCCCTCAGTCTGTCTTTCCCTCTCTGTCACTCCCTCACTCTCCTATCTCTGTCTCTCTCTCTCTATCCCTCCATCTGTCCTTCCCTCCCTGTGACTCCATTTCTCTCCCTGTCTCTCTCTCTGTCCCTCCATCTGTCTTTCCCTCTCTGTCTCTCCGCACTCTCCTTCTATCTCTGTCTCTCTCTCTCTCTGTCTCTCCAACTGCCTTTCCTTCTCTGTCTCTCCCACCCTCTCCTTCTCTCTCAGTCTCTGCCTCTCTCTATCCCTCCATCTGTCCTTCCCTCCCTGTCACTCCATCTCTCTCCGTCTCTCTCTCTCTCTGTCCCTCCATCTGTCTTCCACCCCCCATCACTCCCTCTCTCTCCTTCTCTCTCTCTCTATCCCTCCATCTGACCTTCCCTCCCTGTCACTCCATCTCTCTCCTTCTCTCTCCGTCTCTCACTTTGTCCCTCCATCTATCTTTCCCTCTCTGTCTCTCCCTCTCACTCCTACTCTCTCTGTCTCTCACTGTGTCCCTCCATCTGTCTTTCCCTCTCTGTCTCTCCCTCTCTCTCCTTCTATCTCTGTCTGTCCATCTGTCTTTCCCTCTCTGTCTCTCCCTCTCTCTCCTACTCTCAGTCTCTGCCTCTCTCTCTGTCTCTCTCTCTGCCTCTGTCCCTCCATCTGTTTTTCCCTCACTTGCACTCCCTCTCTCTGTCCTTCTATCTCTGTCTCTCTCTTTGTCCCTCCATCTGTCTTTCCCTCTCTGTCACCCTCTCTCTCCTTCTCTCTCTCTCTGTCCCTCCATCTGTCTTTCCCTCCCTGTCAATCCCTCTCTCTCCTTACATCTCTGCCTCACTCTCTCTGTCCCTCCATCTGTCTTTCCCTCCCTGACACTCCCTCTCACTCCTTCTCTCTCTGTCTCTCTCTCTGCTATCACTGACACTAGGAGAACGACAGAGGGAGGGAGGGTTCGATATGACGGCATAGGGAGGGCTGCAGTGAGGGACTAATGTGGAGAGAGCGAGATTGTTGAGGTGGATGAAGAGGATAATGTAAGATATATTAATTTGATGAAATCCTTCACTGCTGTGTACACAAACATAGAAGAGATAGGGATGGAGAGAAAACGAACATCGGGAGAGGGAGGAATGCAGATGAAGTTGGGGCCCAGGCGGACACGTTTGATGATCCAGAAGGAATAGCCTCCATTTTAAATATTCAGCCAGCTATTCCACTGTGGGAACCATCACACCCTCATGATATTGTTTGTGGAAATTTCATGCTGGCTTATTGGTTAATTTTTAAACCTGTGATTGATAGATTCTTGTTAACCAAATGTATTAAGAGATAAGGAGCAAAGGCAGGATATATGGTGTAAGTTTGATCACAGATCAGCCATGATCTCATTGAATGCCGGGACGGAGGTGTGGGGTTAAATTGCATCCTCCTCTTCCAATATCCCCTGTGAAATATCCTTCTTTCTCTGTCAGTCACCCTGTCAGTCTATGTCTCTCTGTTTCTCTTTTTCTGTCTCTCTCTCTGTCTCTATCGGACAGTGTCGAGTGAGATTCACTCTGTATCCACCCCATGATGTTCCTGTCCTGGGACTGTTGGATGGGACAGTGTAGAAGGAACATTACTCTGTATCTAATCCATGCTGTCCCTGTCTGAGGAATGTTGATGGGAGAGTGGAAACAGAGAGGTCTGGGACCAGGGTCCTCATGGGGAGGACTTAATGGTGCCTCCTAATTGACCAGTTAGCAATATTGGTGCTCCAGGGATGAAAGGGACATTGGCTGAGTGGATACGACATTGGCTGAGAGAGTGGACAATGGTTGTTTCAGACTGGAGGGTGGTATACAGTGGAGGTTTATATTCGGATCACTGATCTTTTTGATATCTACTAATGACTTGGGCTTGTGTTTACAGGGCATAACGTCAATGTTTGCCAATGTTTGTGTCATCTGCAATGTAATAAAAGGGAAGGGACTAGTAGCAGACTTCAGGAGGAGAGAGGCAGTCTGGTGAAATGGAACACACAAGAACAAATGAATTAGGAGCAGGAGTAGGCCATTCGGCCCCTCGAGCCTGCTCTGCCATTCAATGGCTGATCTGATAGTGAACTCAACTCCACTTTCCTGTCTGTGTCCCAGAACCCTTGACTCACTAATTGATCAAAAATCTATCGAACTCAGCCTTGAATATATTCAATGATCCAGCCTCCACTGGTCTCTGGGGAAGAGAATTCCACAGACTGACCCCCCTCTGAGAGAAACACATTTCTCCTCATCTCAGTTTTAAATGGGACGTCCCTAATTTTTAAACTGTGTCCCCTAGTTCTAGTCTCCCCAACAAGGGGAAACATCCTCTCAGCATCCACCCTGTCCAGTCCCCTCGGGACCTGAGATGTTTCACTCAGATCACCTCTCATTCTTCTAAACTCCAGTGGGTATAGACCCAACCTGTTTAACCTTTCCTCATAAGATAACCCCTTCATCCCAGGAATCAGCCCAGTGAACCTTCTCTGAACTACTTCGAATGCAATTATATAATTTCTTCAGTCAGGAGACCAAAAGTGTCCACAATCCTGCAGACGTCGTCTAACTTATGCCCTGTACAGCTGTAACAACACTTCCCTACTTTGATATTCTATTCACCTTGCAATAAACAACAACATTCCATTTGCCTTCCTAATCACTCGCTGTAGCTACACGGTAACATTTTGTGATTCATGTACCAGGACACCCAGATCCCTCTGTACCGTACAGTTCTGCAGTCTCTCTCCATTTCAATAATATACTGATTTTTATTCTTCCTGCTAAAGTGGACAAGCTCACATTTTCCCACATTGTACTCCATCTGCAAATTTTTTGCTCACTCACTTAACCTCTGGAAATCTCTTTGTAGACACTTTATGTCCTCTTGACAGCTTACTATCCAACCTATCATTGGACAGACACAGGGCAGGTTAACTTCAATGCTGAGAAATGTGAAGTGATGCATTTTGGAAGGAAGACTGAGTGATATAAACTAAATGGTACAATGTTAGAATGGGTGACAGGACAGAGAGATCTGGGATTTCATCAATGTTCCCTGTTCTACCCAAAAGCTCAATTTGGGGCTTGGAATCTGTGAGTTGAATTTAGCTTCATCCTGAAAAGTGTTAGCAAACGTGTTGGGAAATGTGTCAAAAGCTGTTTCCATTCAGACATTCCTGCATTGTGGAAGTGTGAGCTGTCTTTGCAGAGACAGGAAATAGAGTGGTTTGAATGGACCTGCAGGTTTTAGTTGATGCAATAAGGTGAGAATTTGAATTGTGTCCCTTCCAGATGCACAGAATTGAAGGTATTTACAGAACACCACATGAAGTAGTTTACCAATGTCTGACAAACTTCAAAGACTTCAAACACATGGAAGAAGAGGAGAAGGGAACAATATACAAAACCTCAGTCAGTCAGAAAACAGCAGTAGGAAAATGAATCTCTTTTTATGGGTTTTAATTTGAAGGCCTGAGCTGATGATTGAAAAAGTAGGAGTTCAAATCCCACGCTGGGCTGTTGTGAATTTGAATTTTGTTTTTTCTAAAAATAAACATAAATCTGGAATTAAAAAACCTCCAGGATGGAATGATTCACTCCTGTCTACTAGTGCAAAGCCCGTGTGTGTCTCAGTTTTGCTGTATTTATTAACGATTTAAGATGATGTGGTAGAATGCAACATACCCAAGTTTACCAATGACACAAAAATAGGCAGCATTGTAAGCAGTGTAGCTGGAAGCAGAACAATGCAAAGAGATATCTGAAGTGAATGGTTAAAACTGTAGTAGATAGATTTCAATGTCAGTAAAAAAGACCAGAACAGAGTACTTTATAAATGGTGAAAAGATAGAAATACTGGAGGTTCAAAGAGACTTGAGGGGTCCATGTCCATTTGAGTGCAGTGTAGATTTACCAGAATGATAACTGGACTCCAAGGGTTAAATTACAAGGTGATGTTACACAAACTGGGGATTTATTCCCTGGAATTTAGGAGGATCATGGTGATTTGATCAAAGTTGTTGAGATATTAAGGGGAACTGATGGGGTAGTTTGCGAGAAACTATTTCTGCAGCTTTGGAATATCTGAACAGGAGTAGGCCATTCAGCCCATCGAGCCTGCTCCGCCATTCAATACTATCATGGCTGATCATCCACTTCAATGTGTTTTTCCCAGACTATCCTCATATCCCTTTATGTCATTGGTATTCAGCAATCTGTCAATCTCTGCTTTAAACATACTCAATGACTGAGCTTCCACAGCCCTCTGGGATAGAGAATTCCTAAGATTCACAACCCTCTGAGTAATGACATTTCTCCTCATCTCTGTCCCAAGTGGCTTCCCCCTTATTTTGAAATTGTATCCCCTGGTTCTAGACTCCTCAACCAGGAGAAACATCTTACCTACATTTCTTCAAATCCATCTAAAATCCATTGCATTCCCTTCATCAACCTTCTCTGTTACTTCATCAAATTCTTGCTGGCTTTCCCTAATGAACTCAAACCTCTCCAAGTGCCTGTTGATTTTTTTCTCTTTCAATGATTTCTCCAATTCTCCTTTTGAAAGCTACTATTGAATCTGTCTCCACCACTATCAGACATTGCATTTCAAATCTGAAGCACTTGTGTGGGAAAAAAATCCTTTTCCTCATGTCGCCAATGTTTGTTTTTGCCGATCAGCTTCAATCTGTGCTCTCTGGTTATCAATCCTTCAGCCATTGGAAACACTTTCTCTTTATTTCCTCCATCTAAAGCTTCCATGATTTTATACACCTCGATCAAATCTCCTTTTAATCTTCTCTGCTCTAAGGAGAACAAGCACAGTTTCTCCAGTCTATCAGTGTAACTGTAATAATCTCATCCAGGAACCGTTCCAGTAAATCTCTTCTGTACATTCACCAAAGCCTCCATGTCTTTCCTAAAGTGTGGTTCCAGAATTGGACACAATACTGCAGCTGAGGACAAACTATTATTTTATAAATGTTTAGCATCACTTCCTGACTTTTACACTCTATACCTGTTTATAAAGCTCAGGATCCCATCGGCTTTATTAACCCATCAACAAAGGGGGAAATTCTACCAGAACAATTGATCAGTTCCCTTAGACATGAATCCGTGAGTCGTTCCAAGGCTGGCGGGAGTGTTTAGAGAGAACCTCAAACTGGTCATTTTTTGAAGCAGAAAACCATCAATGCATTGGCAGGGATATTAATAAAGCCCTTCGGAAGACAGGAGGAGGCCATTCGTCCCCTCGAGACTGTCCTGCCCATTCATTCAGGTCATGGCTGATTTGCTCCTTATCCACATCGAGCTGTCTCTGCTCCGAAAACATTAATACCCTTTCCGAACAAATCTCTACCGGCAATCAGGAATTAATGTCACTGCCTGTTAATACTGGGGAATTCCTTCCCTAAACCTCTCCGTCTCTCTATCTCTCATTCCTGCTTAAAGACGTTCCTTAAAACTAACCTCTTTGACCAAGCTTTTTGTCATCAGCCTTAATCTCAACTTCTGTGGGTTTGGTGTCAGATTTTGTTTTGTAATGCACCCTGTGCAGCGTCTTTGGGATTTTTTATTCCTCACCTTCTCCCTCACCCCCCTCCCTCTCTCTTTCTCCCCCTCACCTCTAAGACAAGTATATCCTTCCTTCAGGACTGAGACCAGGACTGTACACAATATTCCAGGTGTGGGCTCACAGAAATACCATCACACACCTAACTTGTGTCTTGCAAGTGATGGAAAAGCTTTGGGGAGTCAGGGGGTGAGTCACTTGTAGCCCAGTATTGATGTGATTTCGTCAGCTCAGTTCCTGGTCAATGTTTCCCCAGGATGTTGACGCTGGGGGATTCAGTGATGGGATAATGCTTTGAATGCCAAGGGGAGGTGGTTGGATTCTCTCTTGTTGCAGATGCTCATTGCCTGGCACTTGTGTGACGTGAATGTTACTTGCCACTGTTCGGCCCAAACCTGAATGTTGTCCGGGTCTTGGTGCATGTGGCTCTGGATTGCTTCATTATCTGAGGCAAAATACTGTGGACGCTGGAAATCTGGAAAGCATCGAGCTGAATCACTAACTCTGTTTCTCTCTCCACAGATGCTGCTTGCCCTGCTCAGTATATCCAGCATTTTCTGCTGGGATCTCAGCTGAAGATGGTTGGACTGAGGACACGACCCTGATAAACTCCTGCGTTGAAGGCCTGGGACTGAGATGATTGACCACAACCACAGTCATCTTCCTTTGTGCTCGGTATGATTCCAATCAGTGGAGAGTTTTCCCCCAATTCCCACTGACTTCAGTTTTACTCGGGCTCCTCGATGTCACACTCGGTCAAACGCTGCCTTGATGTTAAGGTCAGTCTCTCTTCCCAGTAGCAGACAGGAGTGAATCGTTTCCTTTGACCCGTTGTACACTGAACAAGCTGTGCTTCTTCACAGCCTGATACAGGACTGTACACGGCCGATTAATGTAGCCCATCAAACACTCCCAGAGCAGCTTCAGCACAGCTTAGGAACAGAGTACAGTTCCTTCAACATTCTCTCTCTGTCTCTCCCTCCTGCTATCTCTGACATTAGGAGAGAGACAGAGGGAGAGAGGGTTAGTTATGAAGGCAGAGAGAGGGCTGTAGAGAGGGACAAAGTTGGAGAGAGAGAGGTTGTTGAGGTGGATGAAAAGGATAATGTAAGATATATTAACTTGATTTAATCCTCCCTCTCTCTCCTTAAATCTGTGTGACTTTCTCTCTCTGTCTCTCCATCTGTCTTTCCCTTTCTGTCTCTCCCTCTCTCTCCTTGTCTCTCTGTCTCTGACTCTCTCTCTGTCTCTCCCTCTCTCTCCTTCTCTCTCTGTCTCTGCCTCTCTCTCTGTCTCTATCTCTGTCCCTCCATCAGTCTTTCCCTCTCAGTCACTCCCTCTCTCTCCTTCTATCTCTGTCTCGATCTCTGTTCCTCCATCTGTCTTTCCCTTTCTGTCTCTCCCTCTCTCTCCTTCTCTCTCTGTCTCTGCCTCTCTCTCTGTCTCTATCTCTGCCCCTCCATCTGTCTTTCCCTCTCGGTCACTCCCTCTCTCTCCTTCTATCTCTGTCTCGATCTCTGTTCCTCCAACTCTCTTTCCCTCTCTGCCAATCCCTCTCTCCTTCTCTCTGTCTCTCCCTCTCTCTCCTTCTCTCACTCTCAGTCCCTCCATCTGTATCCCCCCACCCCCCACCACCTGTCACTCCCTTTCTCTCCTTCTCTCCCTTTCTCTCTCTCTCTGTCTTTCCATCTGTCTCTCTCTCTCTGTCCCTCCATTTGTCTTTCCCTCTCTGTCACTCCCTCTCTCTCCTTCTATCTGTGCCTCTCACTCTCTATCCCTCCATCTGTCCTTCCCTCCCTGTCACTCCATCTCTCTCCTTCTATCTCTGTCTCTCTCTCTGTCCCTCCATCTGTCTTTCCCTCTCTGTCTCTCCATCTCTCTCCTTCTATCTCTCTCTCTCTCTCTATCCCTCCATCTGTCCTTCCCTCCCTGTCACACCATCTCTCTCCTATCTCTGTTTTTCTCTCTGTCTTTCCATCTGTGTTTCCCTCTCTATCACTCCCTCTCACTCGTTCCATCTCTGCCTCTCTCCCTGTCCCTCCATCTGTCTTCCCACACCACACCCATCACTCCATCTCTCTCCTTCTATCTCTGTCTCTATCTCTCTATCCCTCCATCTGTCCTTCCCTCCCTCTCTCTCCTTCTCTCTCTGTCTCTCTCTCTGTCCCTCCATCTGTCTTTCCCTCTCAGTCTCTCCCGCTCACTCCATCTATCTCTGTCTCTCTCTCTCTGTCTTTCCATATGTCTTTCCCTTCCTGTCACTCCCTCTCTCTCCTTCCATCTCTGCCTCTCTCTCTCTGTCCAACTGCCTTTCCCTCTCTGTCTCACCCACACTCTCCTTCTCTTTCTCTCTCTGCCTCTCTCTCTGTCTCTCTCTCTGTCTCTCTGTCTCTCTCTCTCTGTTTCACTCCATCTGCCTTTCCCTCCCAGTCACTAACATGGCTCGGGAATGTCCAATGAATGGGAGGATCATAGGAAGTACCGAGTGTCAGAGGGATCTTGGTGTACTTGTCCATAGATCACTGAAGGCTGCAGCGCAGGTAGACAAGGTGGTTAGGAAGGTATATGGGATACTTGCCTTTATTAGTTGAGGCATAGAATATAAGAATAGGGAGGTTATAATGGAGCTATATAAAACACTGGTTAGGCCACAGCTGGAGTACTGTGAACAGTTCTGGGCACCACACTATAGGAAGGATGTAATTGCACTGGAGAGGATGCAGAGGAGATTGACCAGGATGTTGCCTGGGCTGGAGCATTTCAGCTATGAAGAGAGACTGAAAAGGCTGGAGTTGTTTTCCTTAGAGCAGAGAAGGCTGAGGGGGGACCTGATTGAGGTGTACAAAATTATGAGGGGCATTGATAGGTTAGATAGGAAGAAACTTTTTCACTTAGCGGAGGGGTCAATAACCAGGGGGCATAGATTGAAGGCAAGGGACAGGAGGTTTAGAGGGGATTTGAGGAAAAGATTCTTCTCCTGGAAGGTTATTGGATGATTTGATGAAGGTTTACAAAAAAATAAGGGAAACTGATAGGGTGGACTGAGAGTAAATATTCCCTTTGGCTGCAGAGTCAGGAACTTGGGGCATAGTCTAAAAATATAAACAGTGGCCACTTTGACTTCATCCCATCGTGTCGTATGTACATTCTCACATATAGCAGGTATAGCAGCACATATATAACAGGATAACAGGTATAACTGTAGTTATAGTATTCAGCTGAAAATTGATCAGTTACATTGTTATTTCAGTCCATATTTACAGTACACACGGTACCTTACTGTTGTAATCAAGTCATATAGTGTCTATTCATCCCACTGGGGCAAAATGTCACTGGCTCAACATTCTCACCAAATACTAAAGCATTCCACAATGCAAGACTCACAAATTCAACACAAGTTTCCTTTTCTGAGTCTCGCTGGTCTGTTCTGATTCTCTGAGGGATTACTGATGCTTATCCTCCACATGAGCAGTCGTCCTAATCCCGTGTGCCTGTCCTGCTCCCAAACCCGGCATCCACTTACATTAAGGCAAGTGATACAGGAGCGTCTCAGTGACTGAGGCAGGTGAGTCTTGAGGCTGAGCCGGGCACAGTGAGTGACACGGGTAAATCCGACACTCGAGGGACAGTTTAAACGGAGCTTTACTCTGTATCTACCCCGTGCTGTACCTTCTCTGAGAGTGTTTGATGGGGCAGTGCAGACGAGGAGAGTTATTCCTTACCCATTTTAAATATAGAGAAGTGAATATCCGAGAGACTGTTTTAAATGTGATGAGGGTTTCTGCCTCGACCATCCTTTAGAGTCATAGAGAGATACAGCACTTATCCAGGCACTTCGGCCCACCCAGTCTGTGCCGGCCATCAACCACCCATTTTATACTAATCCTTTCAGGCAGTGAGTTCCAGACACCCACCAGCCACTGGGTGAAGAAACTATTGATGTGTTTCGTTCAGTTAAGTTTGATGTCAATGTTTCCCCAGGATGTTGACGCTGGGTGATTCAGCGATGGGATAATGCTTTGAATGCCAAGGGGAGGTGGTTGGATTCTCTCTTGTTGCAGATGGTCATTGCCTGGCACTTGTGTGACGTGAATGTTACTTCCCACTGGTCGGCCCAAGCCTGAATGTTGTCTGGGTCTTGGTGCATGTGGCTATGGATTGCTTCATTATCTGAGGCAAAATACTGTGGATGCTGGAAATCTGGAAAGCATCGAGCTGAATCACTAACTCTGTTTTTCTCTCCATAGATGCTGCTTGACCTGCTCAGTATTTAAAGCACTTTCTGCTGGGATCTCAGCTGAAGATGGTTGAGCCTCGGACACTACCCTGAGGAACTCCTGCAGTGATGTCCTGGGACTGAGATGACTGACCTCCAACAACCACAACCATCTTCCTTTGTGCTCGGTATGACTCGAACCAGCGGATTCCCACTGACTTCAGTTTTACTCGGGCTCCTCGATGTCACACTCGGTCAAACACTGCCTTGATGTTAAGGTCAGTCTCTCTTCCCAGTAGCAGACAGGAGTGAATCGTTCCCTTTGACCCGTTGTACACTGAACAAGCTGTGTTTCTTCACAGCCTGATACAGGACTGTACACGGCCGATTAATGTAGCCCATCAAACACTCCCAGAGCAGGTTCAGCACAGCTTAGGAATAGAGTACAGTTCCTCCAACATTCTCTCTCTTTCTTCCTCTCTCTGTCTCTCCCTCCTGCGATCTCTGACACGAGGAGAGAGACAGAGGGAGAGAGGGTTAGATATGCAGAAAGAGGGAGTGCTGTGGAGAGGGACAAGGTTGGAGAGAGAGAGATTGCGGGGTCGATTGAAAGGGAGAATGTAAGAGAAATTAATTTGATGTAATCCTTCACTGCTGTGTGCACAAACATTTAAGAGATAGGTATGGAGACGGAAACATCGGGAGATATCTCTGTCTCTCTCTCTGTCTCTCCATCTGTCTTTCGCTCTGTCTCTCCCAATCTCTCCTTCTCTCTCTGTCTCTCTCTCTGTCCCTCCATCTGACTTTCCCTCTCTGTCTCTCCAACTCTCTCCTATCTTTGTCTCTCTCTGTCCTTCCGTCTGTATTTCTCTCCCTGTCAATCCCATTCTCTCCTTACATCTCTGCCTCTCTCTCTCTCTCGCTCTCTGTCCCTCCATCTGTTTATCCCTCCCTGTCAATCGCTCTCTCCCATTCTATCTCTGCCTCTCTCTCTGTCTCTCTCTCTCGGTCTCTCTCTCTCTCTGTCCCTCCATCTGCCTTTCCCTGTCTGTTTCTCCCTTTCTCTCCTTCCATCTCTGCCTCTCTCTCTCTCTGTCCCTCCATCTGTCTTTCCCTCTCTGTCTCTCACTCTCTCGCCTTCTCTCTCTGTCTCTCTCTCTCTGTCTTTCCATCTGTCGTTCCCTCTCTGTCTCTCCCTCTCTTTCCTTATCTCTCTGTCTCTCTGTCTCTCTCTCCATCTATCTTCCCCACCCCATGTCACTCCCTCTCTCTCCTTCTATCTCTATCTCTGCCTTTCTCTCTGTCTCTCTCTCTGTCCCATCATCTGTCTTTCCCTGCGCTGTCACTCCCTCTCTCTCCTTCTACCTCTGTCTATCTCTCTCTCTATCCCTCCATCTGTCCTTCCCTCCCTGTCACTCCATCTCTCTCCTTCTCTCTCTGTCTCTCACTTTGTCCCTCCATCTGTATTTCCCTTCCTGAAACTCCCTCTCTCTCCTTCTCTCTCTGTCTCTCTCTCTCAATCCCTCCATCTGTCCTTCCCTCCCTGTCAATCCGTCTCTCTCCTTCCCTCTCTGTCTCTCACTTTGTCCCTCCATCTGTCTTTCCCTTCCTGACACTCCCTCTCACTACTTCTATCTCTGTCTCTGCCACTCTCTCTGTCTCTCTCTCTTGTCCCTCCATCAGTCTTTCCCTCTCTGTCTCTCCATCTCTCTCCTTCTCTCTCTGTCCCTCCATCTGTCTTTCCCTTCCTGACACTCACTCTCACTACTTCTATCTCTGTCTCTGCCACTCTCTCTGTCTCTCTCTCTTGTCCCTCCATCTGTCTTTCCTTCCCTATCACTCCCTCTCTCTCCTTCCATCTCTACTTCTCTCTCTCTGTCCCTCCATCAGTCTTCCCACCCCCCCCCCCCCCGTCACACCATCTCTCTCCTTCTCTCCCTGTCTCTCTCTCTCTGTCACTCCATCTGTCTTTCCCTCCCTGTCACTCACTCTCTCTCCTTCTATCTCTGTCTTTCTCTCTGTCTCTCCATCTGTCTTTCCCTCCCTATCACTCTCTCTCTCTCCTTCCATCTCTGCCTCTCTCTCTCTGTCCCTCCATCTGTCTTCCCACCCCCACCCCCATCATTCCATCTCTCTCCTAACTCTGTTCCTCTCTCTGTATCCCACCATCTGTCCTTCCCTTCATGTCACTCCATCTCTCTCCCTGTCTATCTCTCTCTGTCCCTCCATCTGTCTATCCCTCTCTGTCTCTCCCTCTCCCTCCTTCTATCTCTGTCTCTCTCTGTCTTTCCATCTGTATTTCCCTCCCTGTCACTCCCTCCCTCTCCTTCCATCTCTGCCTCTCTCTCTCTCTCTCTCTCTCTCTCTGTCTCTCTCTCCAACTGCCTTTCCCTCTCTGTCTCTCCCACTCTCTCCTTCTTTCTCTCTCTGCCTCTCTCTCTGTCCCACCATCAGTCTTTCCCTCTCTGTCACTCCCTCTCTCTCCTTCTATCTCTGTCTTTCTCTGTCCCTCCATCTGTCTTTCCTTCTCTGTCTCTCCCTCTCTCTATCTCTGTCTCTCTCTCTCTGTCTCTCGATCTGTCTTTCCCTCCCTGTCACTACCTCTCTCTCCTTTCCTCTCTGTCTCTCTCTCTATCCCTCCATCTGTCATTCCCTCCGTCACTCCATCTCTCTCCTTCTCTCTCTGTCTCTCACTCTGTCCCTCCATCTGTCTTTCCCTCTCTGTCGCTCCCTCTCTCTCATTCTCTTTCTGTCTCTCTCTCTGTCCCTCTGTCTGTCTTTCCCTCTCTGACACTCCCTCTCACTCCTTCTATCTCTGTCTCTCTCTCTGTCCCTCTATCTGTCTTTCCCTGTCTGTTTCTCCCTTTCTCTCCTTCCATCTCTGCCTCTCTCTCTCTCTGTCCCTCCATCTGTCTTTCCCTCTCTGTCTCTCACTCTCTCGCCTTCTCTCTCTGTCTCTCTCTCTCTGTCTTTCCATCTGTCGTTCCCTCTCTGTCTCTCCCTCTCTTTCCATCTCTCTCTGTCTCTCTCTCTCTCTCTGTCTCTCCATCTATCTTCCCCACCCCCTGTCACTCCCTCTCTCTCCTTCTATCTCTATCTCTGCCTTTCTCTCTGTCTCTCTCTCTGTCCCACCATCTGTCTTTCCCTGCGCTGTCACTCCCTCTCTCTCCTTCTATCTCTGTCTCTCTCTCTCTCTATCCCTCCATCTGTCCTTCCCTCCCTGTCACTCCATCTCTCTCCTGTTCTCTCTGTCTCTCACTTTGTCCCTCCATCTGTCTTTCCCTTCCTGACACTCCCTCTCTCTCCTTCTCTCTCTGTCTCTCTCTCTCTCTATCCCTCCATCTGTCTTTCCCTCCATGTCACTCCATCTGTCTCCCTGTCTCTCTCTCTGTGTCCCTCCATCTGTCTTTCCCTCTCTGTCTCTCCCTCTCCCTCCTTCTATCTCTGTCTCTCTCTGTCTTTCCATCTGTATTTCCCTCCCTGTCACTCCCTCCCTCTCCTTCCATCTCTGCCTCTCTCTCTCTCTGTCTCTCTCTCCAACTACCTTTCCCTCTCTGTCTCTCCCACTCTCTCCTTTTTTCTCTCTCTGCCTCTCTCTCTGCCTCTCTCTCTGTCCCTCCATCTGTCTTTCCCTCTCTGTCAATCCCTCTCTCTCCTTCTGTCTCTGTCTCTCTCTGTCCCTCCATCTGTCTTTCCCTCTCTGTCAATCCCTCTCTCTCCTTCTGTCTCTGTCTTTCTCTGTCGCTCCATCTGTCTTTACTTCTCTGTCTCTCCCTCTTTCTATCTCTGCCTCTCTCCCTCTGTCTCTCGATCTGTCTTTCCCTCCCTGTCACTACCTCTCTCTCCTTTCCTCTCT
Source organism: Heterodontus francisci (assembly GCF_036365525.1). Taxonomy (NCBI): domain Eukaryota; kingdom Metazoa; phylum Chordata; class Chondrichthyes; order Heterodontiformes; family Heterodontidae; genus Heterodontus; species Heterodontus francisci. Next base: position 1,535,825 of record NW_027140510.1, read on the forward strand.
GTCTCTCTCTCTATCCCTCCATCTGTCCTTCCCTCCGTCACTCCATCTCTCTCCTTCTCTCTCAGTCTCTAACTCTATCCCTCCATCTGTCTTTCCCTCTCTGACACTCCCTCTCTCTCCTTCTATCTCTGTATCTCTCTCCGTCCCTCCATCTGTCTTTCCCTCTCTGTCTCTCCCTCTCTCTCCTTCTATCTCTGTCTCTCTCTCTGTCTCTCCATCTGTCTTTTCTTCCCTGTCTCTCCCTCTCTCACCTTCTCTCTCTGTCTCTCCCTCTCTCTCCTTCTCTCTCTGTCTCTCTCTCCGTCCCTCCATCTGTCTTTTCCTCTCTGTCTTTCCCTCTCTCTCATTCTCTCTCTGTCTCTGTCCCTCTCTCTGTCCCTCCATCTCTCCATCAGGCTCCTCGATGTCACACTCGGTCAAACACTGCCTTGATGTTAAGGTCAGTCTCTCTTCCCAGTAGCAGACAGGAGTGAATCGTTCCCTTTGACCCGTTGTATACTGAAGAAGCTGTGCTTCTTCACAGCCTGATACAGGACTGTACACGGCCCATTAATGTAGCCCATCAAACACTCCCAGAACAGGTTCAGCACAGCTTAGGAACAGAGTACAGTTCCTTCAACATTCTCACTCTGTCTCTCCCTCCTGCTATCTCTGACACGAGGAGAGAGACAGAGGGAGAGAGGGTTAGTTATGAAGGCAGAGAGAGGGCTGTAGAGAGGGACAAAGTTGGAGAGAGAGAGATTGTTGAGGTGGATGAAAAGGATAATGTAAGATATATTAATTTGATGTAATCTTTCACTGCTGTGGACACAAACAGAAATAGATAGATATGGAGAGAAAAAAAACATCGGCAGAGGGGGAAATGTCGATGATGTTGGGGCCCAGGCAGATACTTTTGATGATCCAGAAGAAATAGCCTCCATTTTAAACATCCAGTAAGCTATTCCACTGTGGGAGCCATCACACCCTCATGATATTGTTTGTGGAAATTTCATGCTGGATTATTGGTTAATTTTTAAACCTGTGATTGATAGATTCTTGTTAAACAAAGATAGTAAGAGATAAGGGGCAAAGGCAGGATATATGGTGTAAGATAGATCACAGATCAGCCCTGATCTCATTGAATGCCGGAACAGGGTTGTGGGGTTAAATTACATCCAATATCCCCTGTTAAATATCCTTCTTTCTCTGTCAGTCACCCTGTCAGTCTATGTCTCTCTGTCTAAACTAAATGGTACAATGTTAAAATGGGTGAAGGAACAGAGAATCCTTCCCCATCCAGGAGCTGACAGTGTCTCTCCCTCTCTCTCTCTCTCTCTACCCCCTCTCTCACTCCCCGCTTTTTGCTGTCTCTCTTCCTCTTTCAATCCTGATCCTGACTTTTCTCGGAATCCTTCTTGGTTGAATAGTCCCCTGAAATGTTTCAGTCTCACTGTTACAAGGAACAAGTCACATTTCTGTGGTATTTTCGATATCTTAATGATTCAATTTGGAGCTTGGATTGTGTCAGGTAAATGTGGTTTCTCATTCAGACATTTCTGCATTGTGGAACTGTCAGTTATCTGTGCAGGGACAGGATATCGGGGTGTCTGAATGGAGTTGAAGATTTTGGTTGCTTGAATAGGGTGTGAATTAGATTGTGGATTGTGTCCCTGAAGGTATTTAAGCCGATGACCTGAGAGAATGAAGTGGTTTACCAATGTCTGAATAACATCAAAGTCTTCAGACACATGAAAGAACAAGATTGGAGACAATACACAAAAGCTGAGACAGTCAGGTCACAACAGGAGGAAGGTGAATGTCTTTTACAGTTTGTAATCTGAAAGCCTGAGCTAATGACTGAAAAAGTCGGAGTTCAAATCCCACATTGGGCTCTTGTGAATTTGAATTTCTCTGAAAATAAAAAATAACTCTGGAGTAATAAATCCTCCAGGATGAAATGATTCAATCTCACTGCTCTGACACTGATTTACCTTCAAGTACCGTTTTCCAGTCCACCTTTTCTAAATCACCTTCCACCGGCCCAGCTTCATTCCCTAAAACTAAGTGTCAAACTGACCCATCTCTTGTTGACCTTGCTACGTACTGGCCTAAAAAACTTCCCCTGAATGTATATTTAGTATTCTGTATCCTTGATACCTTTTACACTAGTCTCAGTTGTCAATGCACTAGTTAGGTCTGCACTAGACCCTGTCTCTGTTTATATTACACATGGACCTGTCTCTGCTATAAAAATGGTTTAAAAAGTGGAGAGCAAACCCTCCAATTTATACACTCGATCAGAAGAAATAGGAGCAGGAGTAGGCCATTCAGCCTCTTGAGCCTGTTCTGTCAGTCAATATGATCATGATTGATCTGATAGTGACTTTAACTCCATTTTCCTGCCTGCCCCCCATAACCCTTGACTCCCTTGTAAATTCATTGACCCAACCTCCACTGCTCTCTGGGGAAGAGAATTCCAAAGCCGAACCAACCTCTGGGAGAAAGAAGTCTTCCTTAGCTCAGTCTTAAATGGCAGACCCTTTATTTTTAAACGGTGCCCCCTAGTTCAAGACTCCTCCACAAGGGAAACATCCTCCCAACATCCGCCCTGTCAAGTCCCCTCAGAATCTTGTATGTTTCAATAAGATCACCTCTCATTCTTCTAAACTCCAATGAGTATAGGCCCAACCTGTTCAACTATTCCTCATAAGATAACCCCTTCATCCCAGGAATCAGCCGAGTGAACCTTCTCTGAACTGATTCCAATGCATCCAGGCCTGACCATTTATCCACTTTCAAAGATGCTAAACACCTTAATATTTCCCTCTCACCCTGTTTATCCCATCCAATATTTCACACTCCTCCTCTTTAACTACAATGTCTGCATAGTTCCCCCTCTTTTATAAAGACGGATACAAAGTATTCATTAAGAACCGTGCCCACATCTCCTACCTCCATACACACATTCCCTTTTTGGTCCCTAATACTCTATCCTTAGTGATCCTCTTGCTCTTCATGTATTTATAAAACATCTTTGTGCTTTCCTTGATTTTACTTGGTAATATTATTTTCCGGCCATTTCTTTGCTCTCCTAATTTGATTTTTAATTTCACCCTTGTAGTTTCTACACTCATCTCGGCTTTCTGTGTTATTGAGCTCTCGGTATCTGACGTAAGCTTCCCTTTTGTGCTTTATTCTACCTGGTTTGATTCTTGCTATCTAGATTTGGGAGTCTCACCCTGTTTGTCTTTGTGGGAAAATATTTGTTCTCAACCCTCTCAGGGAGTCGAGGGTTCTGCAGAGCAGGCCTGAAAGAGGAGTTGAGTGTTGGGACAGATCAGTCATGATCTTATTGAATGGCAGGGCAGGCCCGAGGGGCTGAATGGCCGACTCCTGCTCCTACGTCTTGTGTTCTTGTGTCCAGTTCAATATCTCCTTTAGTGACTTGGTGCCAAATTGTTATTATTTTTTATTCATTTGTTGGATGTGTGCATTAATGGCTATGCCAGCATTTTATTGCCCATCACCAATTGCCGTTGAACCTTCTTGAACCTCTGCAGTCCATGTGGGGTAGGTACACCCACAGTGCTGTTAGGAAGTGAGATCCAGGATTTTGACCTCGTGACAGTGAAGGAATGGTGATATAGTTCCAAGTCAGGATGGTGTGAGACTGGAAGGGAAACTTGCAGGTGGTGGTGTTCCCATATGTGTTTCCTGTTTGTTTGCTCTCTCTCCCCTTCATTATTTCTCGACCTCCCTGTCCTCCTGTCCCTCTCTGTCATGGGAACTTGAGAACAGAAGGAAGTGGGTGCAGGAACAGAGAGACCTGGGGATGTCTGTGCACAAATTGATGGTGGCAGAGCTAGTTGAGAAAGTGGTTAAAAGGCGTATGGGATCCTAGGCTTTGTAAATAGAGGCTTAGAGTATAAAAGCAAGGAGGTTATGATGAAGCTTTATAAAACACTGCTTCATCCTCATCTAGTATTGTGTCCAATTCTGGACACCGTGCTTTAGGTAGGATGTGGAGGCATAAGAGAGGATGCAGAAAAGATTCACGAGCAAGGTTCCAGGATGAGGGACTTCAGTTGCGTGGATAGATTGGAGAAGCTGGGGTTGTTCTCTGTGTCTTTCTCTGTCTTCCTCTCTCTATCTCTCCCTCCTGCTATCTCTGACACGAGGAGAGAGACAGAGGGAGAGAGGGTTGGTTATGAAGCCAGGAGAAAAAGACCAACAAATTGAGCAACCATTTCAATAGGAGAAAAGCCAATAACAATCACAAGCTGATGGAGGGACGGGAAATCGTTTACGAAGGGACAGAGTATCTGATCACACCCGGGATGTTGTAATGGATGCCAACAAAGCCCCATTTCAGCCTGCAATATGAAAAGGAGGGAGAGAGAGCTGAGAGGGAATGAGTTAATTTTGACTGAGTTAATGAGGGGGCAATGGCGTCCTGCGGCTCCCACAATGCCCCGCGGGTGGGAACGGCCCCTATCTGCGGTACAGGCCGCGCTGCACTCTGGGAGGATGCTCCGCACATGCGCATCTCCGCAAGAGCGTTAACCGCCGCTTTTTTATATTGTCCCCCGGCTCAGACATTCAACTTTCCTCCATTGAGATCGACAGCTGAAGCCGCTTCTCCTTTTCCTTTCAGCTGCTGTTTGCGGAAAGAAGAGGCCGGCGGGTGACGTCACGCAAACATGGCGGCTGAGGACACCTCCCTCCCGCCAGGGCGTCGGTGAGGTCTCATTGGCTGCTTCGCCCCACGTGTCTGGAGGTCAAGGGGTTAAAAGCTGCCTCTGTCTTCCGCGCAGCCGCACTTTGGGCGACTTGTAACCCCGCCCCTTGGGGTGGGGGAGGGGGGTCAGCACCAGACTCTTAAAGGGACCCTGCACCACCAGAACTCTCCCAAACTCTTAAAGGGACCCAACATGGACAGAAAGAGCAAGAGAGTTGGAGAGCAAGTAATAGAGAGGGAAATAGAAAAGAGAGAGTGATGGGGAGAGAGAGAGAGAGAAAGAACTGAGCTTGAAAGAATCATAGAGAGATGGAGAGACCGAGAGAAAATAGGTGAGAGGGAGAGAGTGAGAGAGCAAGAGATGGTGAGAAATGGAGGGAGAATCTCCTCAATTGGACAGAGATGGAGAGAGAGTGATGGAGAGACTGAGAGAAAATAGGTGAGAGGGAGAGAGTGAGAGAGCAAGAGATGGTGAGAAATGGAGGGAGAATCTCCTCAATTGGACAGAGATGGAGAGAGAGTGATGGAGAGATGTGAAGAGAGATCCAAGAGAAAGGAAGGTGGAGAGTGAGGGAGAGGTAGAGTTTGAGAGTGAGGAAACAGATAAATGGAAAGATAAAGGTGAGGAGAGAGTAACAGAGCAGAAGGTGGAGAGAGAGAGAGATGGCGAGAGAGTGTGGGAAGGAAAATGAAAAATTAGAGGAAAAGAGCAGACACAGGGTGTACAGAAAGTGTGAAAAATGAATGAGAGATAGAGTGTCCGTCAGAGAGAGAGGGAAAGTCCGGGATATATGTGGGTAGAGAGAGAGGCAGATAGTGTGTGTGTGTGAGAGAGAGAGAGAGAGACACCAGCACACGTTCACAGGAAAGAAAGTCTCGCCATGTCAAACAGTCATTTAATTGGATGCACAATCAGACAAAAGTAACTTTATCCCCGGGAGAATGAGTGGAGTCAGACATATAAAAACAGATTGCAGGTTAATGCCCAGATAAGCTTGATTAAAGATTAAAAGTTGCAGAGAGAAATCACCCAGTAATCCTAGTTGCAACCCATTGGACTCAATACAATGGTCCAAAAATATTATCACTGCCAATCAAATAATTTCATCAGCTCAACAGCAAACAGTGAAATGATCCACAAACTGCAGTGTTCAATGATTCAAGGAAGATTACAGAGCATGAGAGAGAACATAAAGACAGACAGAGAGTATTTGTTTAGCTTCTCTGCCATTGTCCTGTGATGAGAGGCTGAGTAAATAGGACCTGTATTCTCTGCAGTTTAGAAGAATGAGAGGTGATCTCATTGAAACATATCAGATTCTAAAGGGACTGGATAGGGTGGACACTGAGAGATTATTTCCGCTGGTCGGGAAATGAAAGTCTCCCTTATCCCTTCCTAACCAGCTTATCCACCTGTCCTGTCAGCCTCAGGAATCAGTGAACATTCACTCCAAGGTCCCGCTGTTCACAGACACAGAGATAATGTTGGAGACAGTCATGTTGTTGGTTAGATCAAAATTGCAAATGACAAATGTTATCATAGTTTGATGTAATCCTGTGTGCACAGAGGTACAAGAAATAGGTGTAGAGTGTGAAACACCAGGAGAGAGGGAGGAATATAGATGGAGAGAGGGTAACAGTGAGAAAGGGAGAGATATGCATGGAGAGAGAAGTGGAGAGCTACTCTTACTGGTAATCTCTCTCCATCTCCGTCTTCCCCTCTATCTTACTCACTCAATCAATCACTAGTTCCCCTCTCTGCTACTCTCTCCTTGTTTATTTCTCTCTCTGTACCCTCTTAATCTCAATCTCTCACTGTGTCATACCTTCCAGGATGCTGCACACAGCTTTGCGGGAATGCTGACCGACACTCTCCATCCCGGTCTCGTCCTCTTTCTCTCTGGTAATCTCTCCCCATTGCTATCCTTCCCTCTCCCTGTTCTTCCCTCTCTATATCTATCCCTGTCTTTCTCACTGTTACTCTCTCCATCTGGATGGAGGAGGAGAAAGCGAGGCATATATAGAGGCAGCTTTACTCGGTATCTAACCCCACACTGTACCTTCCCTGGGAGTGTTTTATAGAACAGTGAAGACAGAGATTTACTCAATAGCTAACTAATAGCTTGGCAGCATTTGATGGGACAGTGTAGACGGAGCTTTACTCTGTATCCCTGGAATTTAGAAGGGTAAGGGGTGATCTGATCAAAGTTTAAAGTGGTGGATGGTTGTTTCAGACTGGAGGGCGGTATCTTTGACTGACATAATCTTATACACTTCTATTCAATCTCCCCTCTATCTACTTTCTTCTCAGGAGATCAAACCCAGCTTTTCCAACCTAACCTTGTAGCTAAAATCCCCCATCTCTGAAACCATTCTGGTAAATCTCTGCACCCTCTCAAGGAACCTCACATCCTTCCTAAAGTCTGGTGACCAGAACTGGACACAGTTCTCCAGTTGGGGCCGAAATAGAGCTTTATAAATGTTCAGCATAACCTCCCTGCTTTTGTACTGACTGTATACAGTGTACATTGTGGTACAGTGGTATTCCCCAGGGGTTTGGATTAGGACCACTGATCTTTTTGATATATATTAATGACTTGGACTTGGGTTTACAGGGCATAACTTCAACATTGTACCATCTGCAATGTAATAAACAGAGAAGGGAATAGTAGTAGTAAATCTCTGTCTTCTCTGTTCTATAAAACACTGTCAGGGCAGGTACAGTGTGGGGTTCAGGAGGATAGAGGCAGTCTGGTGAAATGGTCAGACACATGGCAGGTTAACTTCAATGCTGAGAAATGTCAAATGATGCATTTAGGAAGGAAGGCTGAGGAGAAGCGATATAAACTAAATAGTACAATGTTAAAATGGGTGCTGGTTCAGAGAGATCGGGAATCTGGAGAGATCTGCGTCAGTTTTTATATCTGAAAGATTCAATTTGGGGCTTCGAGTCTTGTCAGTTGAATTGAGCTTCATCCTGAAAAGTGTTAGCAAACGTGTTGGGAAATGTGTCAAAAGCTGTTTCCATTCAGACATTCCTGCATTGTGGAAGTGTGAGCTATCTTTGCAGAGACAGGAAATAGAGTTGTTTGAATGGACCTGCAGGTTTTAGTTGATGCAATAAGGTGAGAATTTGAATTGTGTCCCTTCCAGATATACAGAATTGAAGGTATTTACACAACACCACATGAAGTAGTTTACCAATGTCTGACAAACTTCAAAGACTTCAAACACATGGAAGAAGAGGAGAAGGGAACAATATACAAAACCTGAGACAGTCAGACAACAGCAGGAGGAAAATGAATCTCTTTTTATGGGTTTTAATTTGAAGGCCTGAGCTGATGATTGAAAAAGCAGGAGTTCAAATCCCACACAGGGCTGTTGTGAATTTGAATTCTATTTTTTCTTTAAAAAAACATAAATCTGTAGTTAAAAATCCTCTAGGATGGAATGATTCACTCCTGTCTACTCGTGCAAAGCCCGTGTGTGTCTCAGTTTTGCTGTATTTATTAACGATTTAAGATGATGTGGGAGAATGCAACATACCCAAGTTTACCAATGACACAAAAATAGGCAGCATTGTAAGCAGTGTAGCTGGAAGCATCAAATTACAAAGAGGTATTAATATCTTAAATAAATGGGCAAAACTGTGGTAGTTAGATTTCCATGTCATTAAAAAAGACTAGAACAGAGTACTTTATAAATGGTGAAAAGATAGAAATACTGGAGGTCCAAAGAGACTTGAGGGGTCCGTGTCCATTTGAGTGCAGTGTAGATTTACCAGAATGATAACTGGACTCCAAGGGTTAAATTACGAGGTGATATTACACAAACTGGGGATTTATTGCCTGGAATTTAGGAGGATCAAGGTGATTTGATCAAAGTTGTTGAGATATTAAGGGGAACTGATGGGGTAGTTTGAGAGAAACTATTTCGGCAGCTTTGGAATATAGGAACAGGAGTAGGCCATTCAGCCCATCGAGCCTGCTCCGCCATTCAATACTATCATGGCTGATCATCCACTTCAATGTGTTTTTCCCAGACTATCCTCATATCCCTTTATGTCATTGGTATTCAGCAATCTGTCAATCTCTGCTTTAAACATACTCAATGACTGAGCTTCCACAGCCCTCTGGGATAGAGAATTCCTAAGATTCACAACCCTCTGAGTAATGACATTTCTCCTCATCTCTGTCCCAAGTGGCTTCCCCCTTATTTTGAAATTGTGTCCCCTGGTTCTCGACTCCCCAACCAGGAGAAACATCTTACCTACATCTACCCTGTCTATAACGTTACCCCAGGGTCTCCACACAGCCTGTCTCCCCGTCCCACTGCTTCTAAAGTGTCTCAGGGTCTCCTGGCACTTTCTATCTCTCTGCTTCTGTCTCTATTCCTCACTATCTCTCTGTTCTCTCTTCATTTCTATCTCTCCCTATCTCTCTGTTACTCTACCTCTGTTCCTCTCTCTCTGTCTATCACTCTCTCCCACCATGTTGGTTATCATTGGGGGCTGAGTTAAATCACAGACAAAATAAACACTTCACCTGTCTGCCCCGGAATAAATAGCAAAATTTGTGGATATTTTATGTCTGTATTCAGACAATATAGACAGGAGTGTACATTATATGATGGGATGCTGTAAATCGATTTACACTCGTACTGTCGGAAAAACAACTTAAAAAGAATTATTCACAAGTCTAGTCCAACTTAACGACAGATTTGACCCGATAAGGTAATAAATGCCAAAAGTCTGGAGTTTTTTGGAGTACGTTAAGCTTTACTCTGTCTGGCTTTCAGAAATTAAACATTACACATGCACTGCAAGATTAAAGATTATACATAGGTTAGGTTACATAGAATTTTGGAAGGACTAACAAGGCTAGGGAATATCCAATGAATGGTAGGACCATAGGAAGAACAGAGTGTCAGAGGGATCTTGGTGTACTTGTCCATAGATCACTGAAGGCTGCAGCGCAGGTAGACAAGGTGGTTAGGAAGGTATATGGGATACTTGCCTTTATTAGTTGAGGCTAGAATATAAGAACAGGGAGGTTATGATGGAGCTGTATAAAACACTGGTTAGGCCACAGCTGGAGTACTGTGTACAGTTCTGGCCACCACACTATAGGAAGGATGTGATTGCACTGGAGAGAATGCAGAGGAGATTGACCAGGATGTTGCCTGGGCTGGAGCATTTCAGCTATGAAGAGAGACTGAAAAGGCTGGAGTTGTTTTCCTTAGAGCAGAGAAGGCTGAGGGGGGACCTGATTGAGGTGTACAAAATTATGAGGGGCATTGATTGGTTAGATAGGAAGAAACATTTTCCCTTAGCGGAGGGGTCAATAACCAGGGGGCATAGATTGAAGGCAAGGGGCAGGTGGTTTAGAGGGGATTTGAGGAAAAGATTTTTCACCCGGAAGGTTATGGGGTGAATTGATAAAGGTTTACAAAATAATAAGGGAAACTGATAGGGTGGACTGAGAGTAAATATTCCCACTGGCTGCGGAGTCAGGAACTTGGGGCATAGTCCAAAAATATAAAGAGTGGCCACTTTGACTTCATCCCATCGTGTCGTATGTACATTCTCACATATAGCAGCACATATATAACAGGATAGCAGGTAGAACTGTAGTCATAGTATTCAGCTGAAAATTGATCATTTACATTGTTATTTCAGTCCATATTTACAGTACACACGGTACCTTACTGTTGTAATAAAGTCATATAGTGTCTATTCATCCCACTGGGGCAAAATGTCACTGGCTCAACATTCTCACCAAATACTAAAGCATTCCACAATGCAAGACTCACAAATTCAACACAAGTTTCCTTTTCTGAGTCTCGCTGGTCTGTTCTGATTCTCTGAGGGATTACTGATGCTTATCCTCCACATGAGCAGTCGTCCTAATCCCGTGTGCCTGTCCTGCTCCCAAACCCGGCATCCACTTACATTAAGGCAAGTGATACAGGAGCGTCTCAGTGACTGAGGCAGGTGAGTCTTGAGGCTGAGCCGGGCACAGTGAGTGACCCGGGTTAATCCGACACTCCAGGGAATGTTTAAACGGAGCTTTACTCTGTATCTAACCCGTGCTGTACCTTCTCTGAGATTGTTCGATGGGGCAGTGTAGACGAGGAGAGTTATTCCTTACCCATTTTAAACATGGAGAAGTGAATATCCAAGAGATTGTTTTAAATGTGATGAGGGTTTCTGCCTCTACCATCCTTTAGAGTCATAGAGAGATACAGCACTTATACAGGCCCTTCGGCCCGCCCAGTCGGTGCCGGCCATCAACCACCCATTTTATACTAATCCTTTCAGGCAGTGAGTTCCAGACACCCACCAGCCACTGGGTGAAGAAACTATTGATGTGTTTCGTTCTGTTAAGTTTGATGTCAATGTTTCCCCAGGATGTTGACGCTGGGGGATTCAGCGATGGGATAATGCTTTGAATGCCAAGGGGAGGTGGTTGGATTCTCTCTTGTTGCAGATGGTCATTGCCTGGCACTTGTGTGACGTGAATGTTACTTGCCACTGGTCGGCCCAAACCTGAATGTTGTCTGGGTCTTGGTGCATGTGGCTATGGATTGCTTCATTATCTGAGGCAAAATACTGTGGATGCTGGAAATCTGGAAAGCATCGAGCTGAATCACTAACTCTGTTTTTCTCTCCACAGATGCTGCTTGACCTGCTCAGTATTTCCAGCATTCTCTCCTGGGATCTCAGCTGAAGATGGTTGAGCCTCGGACACTACCCTGAGGAACTCCTGCAGTGATGTCCTGGGACTGAGATGATTGACCTCCAACAGCCACAACCATCTTCCTTTGTGCTCGGTATGAGTCCAACCAGCGGATTCCCACTGACTTCAGTTTTACTCGGGCTCCTCGATGTCACACTCGGTCAAACACTGCCTTGATGTTAAGGTCAGTCTCTCTTCCCAGTAGCAGACAGGAGTGAATCGTTCCCTTTGACCCGTTGTACACTGAACAAGCTGTGTTTCTTCACAGCCTGATACAGGACTGTACACGGCCGATTAATGTAGCCCATCAAACACTCCCAGAGCAGGTTCAGCACAGCTTAGGAACAGAGTACAGTTCCTTCAACATTCTCTCTCTGTCTCTCCCTCCTACTATGTCTGACATTAGGAGAGAGACAGAGGGAGAGAGGGTTAGATATGAAGGCAGAGAGAGTGCTGTAGAGAGGGACTAAGTTGGAGAGAGAGAGATTGTTGAGGTGGATGAAAAGGATAATGTAAGATATATTAATTTGATGTAATCCTTCACTGCAGTGTACACAAACATATAAGAGATAGATATGGAGATAAAAAAACATCGGGAGAGGGGGAAATGTAGATGAAGTTGGGGCCCAGGCAGGTACGTTTGATGATCCAGAAGGAACAGCCTCCATTTTAAACATCCAGCATGCTATTCCACTGTGGGAGCCATCATACCCTCATGACATTGGTTCTGCAAATTTCTTGCTGGCTTATTGGTTAATTTTTAAATCTGTCTGTGATTGATAGATTCTTGTTAACCAAAGGTATTAAGAGATAAGGGGCAAAGGCAGGATATATGGTGTAAGTTACATCACAGATCAGCCAAGATCACATTGGATGCCGGAACAGGATTGTGTGGTTGAATTGCATCTTCCTCTTCCAATATCCCCTGTGAAGTATCCTTCTATCTCTTTTAGTCACCCTGTCAGTCCATGTCTCTCTGTTTCTCTCTTTCTGTCTTTCTCTCTGTCTCTATCAGACAGTGTAGAGTGAGATTCACTCTGTATCCACCCCATGATGTTCCTGCCCTGGGAGTGTGTGATGGGACAGTGTAGAGGGAAATTTACTCTGTGTCAAACCCAACATTGTGTTTGGCTTGGGAATATTTAATGGGACAGTGTAGCTGGAGATTTACTCTGTATCCCTGGAATTTTGAAGGCTCAGGTGTGATTTGATGATTGTTTTCAAGATAATAAGGGAAACTGATGGGGTAGACAGAGAGTAACAATTCCCACTGGCTGCAGAGTCTAGAACATGGGGGCACAGTCTAAAAATATAAACCTCGTCTAAAAACCTTTCAGGAGTGAAATGAAGAAACACTTCAACACACCAGGTGTCTTGGTCTCTGTCTCCCTCTTTGTCTCTCTTTCTGTCTGTCTGTCTGTCTCTCTCTCTCTCCTCTCATCTGTGGAAATCCACACACATCAGTCAGCCATTTTAGGTTCATTTTCAGTGGCCATTTTATGTTACCACAACACTGGGACATTTATCGCTGTCTTTCCCAAACCATCTCTCTTTGTAGTCTATTTGTGTTCTCCTCACAGCTTATTGTCCCACCTAACCGAATATCTCTCTCCTTTGCTCCGTCTCACTCACGCACTCTCCCCCATCTCTCTCCCCCCCCATTTCTCTCTCCCCCCATTTCTCTCTCCCCCCACCCCCTGCAATCTCTCTTTAAGTGTCCTGTTATCACATCCTTTATTATAGATTCGAGCATTTTCCAAATGACTGATGTTAGACGAACAGGTCTTTAGTTCCCCATTTTCTCTCTCCTTCCTTTTGTAAATAGTGGGGTGACATTTGCTACCTTCTAATCTGCCTCTCTCACACTGCCTCTGTACCTCGCTATCTGTCTTACCCCCCTCTCTATCTCGCTATCTCTCCCTCTCTGTCTTTTTCTCTCTCTCGCTCTATCGCTCCCTCTCTCTCTATCTCTGTCCATGTCTCAATTTGTGCCTCCCTCACACCATCACTCCCTCTCTCTCTGTCTCTCTCTCACTCTCTGTCTGCCTCTCTATGTCTGTCTCTCTGTGTCTCCTTCTCTCTCTGTGCCTCTCTCACTCTCTATCTGTCTCTCCCCCAGCTCTCCCTCTCTGTCTCTCCCTCTCTCTCTTTCTCAACCTCTGTCCATGTCTCAATTTGTGCCTCCCTCACACCATCGCTCCCTCTCTCTCTGTCTTTCTCTATCTCTCTCTCTGCCTCTCTCTCTCTGCCTCTCTCTCTCTCTGCCTCTCTCTCTTCTGCCTCTCCCTCTCTATCTCTCCCTCTCTCTCTCTCGCTGCCTCTGTCCACGTCTCAGTTTGTGTCACCCCCACAGCATCTCTCCCTCCCTCTCTCCCTCCCTCTCTCCCTCCCTCTCTCCCTCCCTCTCTCCCTCCCTCTCTCTCTCCCTCTCTCTCGCTCTTTCTCCCTCTCTGTCTCTGTCTCAGAGTTACAGCTCAGATGATTAACCTCTTTATCCATGTGTTATGAACACGGGACTTTGTCTCTCTCCCATTTTCTAGGATCTTGCCAGGACTGGAGAAATGTAGCTATGAGGATAGGCAGGGGTTGTTGTCCTTGGAACAGAGAAGGCTGAGGGGAGATCTGATTGAAATGTACAAAATTTTGAGGAATATTTAATGGGACAGTGTAGCTGGAGATTTACTCTGTATCCCTGGAATTTTGAAGGCTCAGGTGTGATTTGATGATTGTTTTCAAGATAATAAGGGAAACTGATGGGGTGGACAGAGAGTAACAATTCCCACTGGCTGCAGAGTCTAGAACATGGGGGCATAGTCTAAAAATATAAACCTAGTCTAAAAACCTTTCAGGAGTGAAATGAAGAAACACTTCAACACACCAGGTGTGGTATCAGTTTGAAACTCTCTTCCACAAACAGCAATTGATGCTGAGACACTTGTTAATTTTTAAATCTGAGTTTGATAGATTTTTATGAAACCTCTCTGTCACTCCCTCTCTCTTCTCCCATCTCTGCCTCTCTCTCTCTCTGTCTCTCCATTAGTCTCCCCACCCATCAGTCCCTCTCTATCCTTCTATCTCTGCCTCTCTCTCCATCCCTCCATCTGTCCGTCCCTCCCTGTCACTCCATCTCTCTCCATCTCTATATGTCTCTCACTCTGTCCCACCATCTGCTTTTCCCTCCCTTTGTCACTCCCTCACTCGCCTTCTATCTCTCTCTCTCTCTGTCGCTCTATCCCTCCATCTATCCTTCCCTCCCTGTCACTCCATCTCTCTCCTTCTCTCTTTGTCTCTATCTCTGTCTCTCCATCTGTCTTTCCCTCCCTGTCGCTCCCTCTCTCTCCTTCTATCTCTGCCTCTCTGTCTCTCTCTCTCTCTGTCTCTTCATCTGCCTTCCCCACCCCCTGACACTCCTCTCTCCTTCCATCTCTGTCTCTGCCTCTCTCTCTGTCTCTCTCTCTTTCCCTCCATCTCTCTCCTTCTCTCTCTGTCTCTCACTCTCTCCCTCCATCTGTCTTTCCCTCTCTGTCTCTCCGTCTCTCTTCTTCTATCTCTGTCTCTCCCTCTCTCTCTGTCTCTCTCTCTCTATCCCTAGATCTGTCTTTCCTTCTCTGTCTCTCCCTCTCTCTCCTTCTCTCTCTGTCTCTCTCTCTGTCCCTCCATCTGTCTTTCCCTCTCTGTCTCTCCCTCTCTCTCCTTCTCTCTCTCTGTCCCTCCATCTGTCAAAGAACAAAGAACAGTACAGCACAGGAACAGGCCATTCGGCCCTCCAAGACTGCGCCGATCTTGATGCCTGCCTAAACTAAAACCTTCTGCACTTCCGGGGTCCGTATTCCTCTATTCCCATCCTATTCATGTATTTGTCAAGATGTCTCTTAAACATCTCTATGGTACCTGCTTCCACCACCTCCCCCGGCAACACGTTCCAGGCACTCACCACCCTCTGTGTAAGGAACTTGCCTCGCACATCCCCTCTAAACTTTGCCCCTCTCACCTTAAACCTCTGTCCCCTAGTAACTGACTCTTCCACCCTGGGAAAAAGCTTCTGACTATCCACTCTGTCCATGCCACTTATAACTTTGTAAACCTCTATCATGTCGCCCCTCCACCTCCGTCGTTCCAGTGAAAACAATCCGAGTTTATCCAACCTCTCCTCATCGCTAATGCCCTCCAGACCAGGCAACATCCTGGTAAACCTCTTTGGTATCCTCTCCAAAGCCTCCACGTCCTTCTGGTAGTGTGACGACCAGAATTCTAAGTGTGGCCTAACTAAAGTTCTGTCCAGCTGCAACATGACTTGCCTATTTATATACGCTGTGCCCCGACCGATGAAGGCAAGCATGCTGTATGCCTTCTTGACTACCTTATCCACCTGTGTTGCACTTTCAGTGACCTGTGGACCTGTACGCCCAGATCTCTCTGCCTGTCAATACTCCGAAGGGTTCTGCCATTTACTGTATACTTCCCACCTGCATTAGACCTTCAGAAATGTAATACCTCACATTTGTCCGAATTAAACTCCATCTGCCATTTCTCCGCCCAAGTCTCCAACCGATCTATATCCTGCTGTATCCTCTGACCGTCCTCATCACTATCCGCAACTCCACCAACCTTTGTGTCGTCCGCAAACTGACTAATCAGACCAGCTACATTTTCCTCCAAATCATTTATATATCCTACAAACAGCAAAGGTCCCAGCACTGATCCCTGCGGAACACCACTAGTCACATCCCTCCATTCAGAAAAACACCCTTCCACTGCTACCCTCTGTCTTCTATGAACGAGCCAGTTCTGTATCCATTTTACCTTTCCCTCTCTGTCACTCCCTCTCTCTCCTTCTATCTCTGTCTCTCTCTCTGTTCCTCCATCTGTCCTTCCCTCTCTGTCACTCCATCTCTCCTGCTCTACTTCTCTCTGCCTCTCCCTCTCGCTCCTTCCCTCTCTCTGTCCCTCCATCTCTCTTTCTCCCCCTGTCACTCCCTCTCTCTCTGTCTATCTCAGTCTCTGCCTCTCTCTCTGTCCCTCCATTTGTCTTACCCTCTCTGTCACTCACTCTCTCTCCTTCTATCTCTGTCTCTCTCCATCTGTCCCTCCATCTGTCCTTCCCTCCCTGTCATTCCATCTCTCCCATTCTCTCTCTGTCTCTCACTTTGTCCCTCCATCTGTTTTTCCCTCCCTGACACTCCCTCTCTCTCCTTCCATCTCTGTCTTTCTCGCTGTCTCTCCATCTGTCTTTCCCTCCCTGTCACTCCCTCTCTTGCCTTCCATCTCTGCCTCTCACTCTGTTTCTCCATCTGTCTTTCCTTCTCTGTCTCTCCCTCTCTCTCTCTCTGTCTCTCTCTCACTCTGTCTCTCTCTCTGTCCCTCCATCTGTCTTTCCCTCCCTGACACTCCCTCTCTTTCCTTCCATCTCTGTCTCTCTCTCTGTCCCTCCATCTGTTTTGCCCTTCTTGTCACTCCCTCGCGCGCCTTCTATTGCTGTCTCTCCCTCTCTGTCTCCCATCTGTCTTTCCCTCCCTGACACTCCCTGTCTCTCCTTCTATCTCTGTCCCTCTCTCTGTCCCTAAATTTGTCTTTCCCCCACTGTCACTACCACTCTCTCCTTCTCTCTCTGTCTCTCTCTCTCTATCCCACATCTGTCCTTCCCTCCCTGTCACTCCATCTCTCTCCTTCAATCTCTGTCTCTCACTCTGTCCCTCCATCTGTATTTCTCTCCCTGTCACGCCCTCTCTCTCGTTCCATCTGACTCTCTCTCTCTCTGTCTCACCATCTGTCCTTCCCTCTCTGTCTCTCCCTCTCTCTCCTGATATCTCTGTCTCTGCCTCTCTCTCTGTCTCGCTCTCTTTCTCTCCAACTGCCTTTCCCTCTCTGTCTCTCCCTCTCTCTCCCTCTCTCTCCTTCTCTCTCTGACTCTGCCTCCCTCTCTGTCTCTCTCTCTGTCTCTCTCTCTGTATCTCCATCTGTCCCTCCATCTGTCTTTCCCTCTCTGTCACTCCCTCTCTCTCCTTCTCTCTCTGTTCCTCCATCTGTCTTTCCATCTCTGTCATTCCCTCGCTCACATTCTCTCTCTGTCTCTCACTCTGTCCCTCTATCCGTCTTTCCCTTCCTTACACTCCCTCTCTCTTCTTTCCCTCTCTGCCACTCTCTCTGTCTCTCTCTCTGTACCTCCATTTGGCTTTCCCTCTCTGTCTCTCTGTCTCTCTGCTTCTATCTCTGTCTCTCTCTCTATCTCTCCATCTATCCTTCCCTCCCTGTCACTCCCTCTCTCTACTTCTCTCTCTGCCTCTCTCCATCTGTCATTCCCTTCCTGTCTCTCCCTCTCTCTCCTTCCATCTCTGCCTCTCTCTCTCTCTGTCTCTCCATCTGTCTTTCCCTCTCTTTCTCTCCTTCTCTTTCCTTCTATCTCCGTCTATCACTCTCTGTCTTTCCATCTGTCTTTCTCTCCATGACACTCCCTCACTCTCCTTCTCTCTCTGTCTCTCATTCTGTTCCTCCATCTGTCCTTCCCTCTCTGTCACTCGTTTTCTCCTTCTCTTTCTCTTTCCTTCCATCTGTCTTCCCCTCCCTGTCTCTCCATCTCTCTCCTTCTCACTCTGTCTCTCTCTCTCTGTCTCCAAATGTGTCCTTCCCTCCCTGTCACAACGTCTCTCTCCTTCTATCTCTGCCTCTCTCTCCGTCTGTCTCTCTCTGTCCCTCCATCTGTCTTTCCCTCCCTGACACTCCCTCTCTCTCCTTCTATCTCTGCCTCTCTCTCTGTCTGTCTCTCTCTGTCCCTCCATCTGTCTTTCCTTCCCTGACACTCCCTCTCTGTCCTTCTATCGCTGCCACTCTCTCTGTCTCTCTCTCTGTCCCTCCATCTGTCTTTCACTCTCTGTCTCTCACTCTCTCTCCTTCTCTCTCTGTCTCTCTCTCTCTGATCTCTCCATCTATCTTCCCCACCGCCTGTCATTCCCTCTCTCTCCTTCTATCTCTATCTCTGCCTCTCTCTCTGTCCCACCATCTGTCTTTCCCTGCCCTGTCACTCCCTCTCTCTCCTTCTATCTCTGTCTCTTTCTCTCTATCGCTCCATCTTTCCTACCCTCCCTGTCTCTCCATCTTTCTCCTTCTCTCTCTGTCTCTCACTTTGTCCCTCCATCTGTCTTTCCCTTCCTGACAATCCCTCTCTCTCCTTCTATCTTTGTCTCTGCCACTCTCTCTGTCTGTCTCTCTTGTCCCTCCATCTGTCTTTCCCTCTCTAACTCTCCCTCTCTCTCCTTCTATCTCTGCCTCTCTCTCTGTCTGTATCTCTCTGTCCCTCCATCTGTCTTTCCCTCCCTGACACTCCCTCTCTCTCCTTCTATCTCTGCCTCTCTCTCTGTCTGTCTCTCTCTGTCCCTCCATCTGTCTTTCCCTCCCTGACACTCCCTCTCTCTCCTTCTATCTCTGCCTCTCTCTCTGCCTCTCTCTCTCTGTCCCTCCATTTGTCTTTCCCTCTCTGTCTCACTGTCTCTCTGCTTCTATCTCTGTCTCTCTCTCTATCTCTCCATCTGTCCTTCCCTCCCTGTCACTCCCTCTCTCTACTTCTCTCTCTGCCTCTCTCTCTCTGTCTCTCCATCTGTCATTCCCTTCCTGTCTCTCCCTCTCTCTCCTTCCATCTCTGCCTCTCTCTCTCTCTGTCTCTCCATCTGTCTTTCCCTCTCTTTCTCTCCTTCTCTTTCCTTCTATCTCCGTCTATCACTCTCTGTCTTTCCATCTGTCTTTCTCTCCATGACACTCCCTCACTCTCCTTCTATCTCTGTCTCTCTTTCTGTTCCTCCATCTGTCCTTCCCTCTCTGTCACTCGTTTTCTCCTTCTCTTTTTCCTTCCATCTGTCTTCCCCTCCCTGTCTCTCCATCTCTCTCCTTCTATCTCTGCCTCTCTCTCCGTCTGTCTCTCTCTGTCCCTCCATCTGTCTTTCCCTCCCTGACACTCCCTCTCTCTCCTTCTATCTCTGCCTCTCTCTCTGTCTGTCTCTCTCTGTCCCTCCATCTGTCTTTCCTTCCCTGACACTCCCTCTCTGTCCTTCTATTGCTGCCACTCTCTCTGTCTCTCTCTCTGTCCCTCCATCTGTCTTTCCCTCTCTGTCTCTCCACACTCTCCCTCTATCTCTGTCTCTCTCACTCTCTGTCTTTCCATCTGTCTTTCCCTCCCTGTCACTCCCTCTCTCTCCTTCCATCGCTGCCTCTCTCTCTCTCTGTCTCTCCAACTGCCTTTCCCTCTCTGTCTCTCCCACCCTCTCCTTCTCTCTCAGTCTCTGCCTCTCTCTATCCTTCCATCTGTCCTTCCCTCCCTGTCACTCCATCTCTCTCCTTCTCTCTCTCTCTGTCCCTCCATCTGTCTTCCACCCCCCATCACTCCCTCTCTCTCCGTCTCTCTCTCTCTATCCCTCCATCTGACCTTTCCTCCCTGTCACTCCATCTCTCTCCTTCTCTCTCCGTCTCTCACTTTGTCCCTCCATCTATCTTTCCCTCTCTGTCTCTCCCTCTCACTCCTTCTATCTCTGTCTCTCACTGTGTTCCTCCATCTGTCTTTCCCTCTCTGTCTCTCCCTCTCTCTCCTTCTCTCTGTCTCTCCCTCTCTCTACTTCTCTCTGTCTCTGCCTCTCTCTCTGTCTCTCTCTCTGCCCCTCCATCGGTCTTTCCCTCTCTGTCTCTCCTTCTATCTCTGTCTGTCCATCTGTCTTTCCCTCTCTGTCTCTCCCTCTCTCTCCTTCTCTCTGTCTCTCCCTCTCTCTCCTTCTCTCTCTCTCTGTCCCTCCATCTGTCTTCTCCCCCCCCCCCCCCGTCACACCCTCTCTCTCCGTCTCTCTCTCTCTATCCCTCCATCTGACCTTCCCTCCCTGTCACTCCATCTCTCTCCTTCTCTCTCTGTCTCTCACTTTGTCCCTCCATCTGTCTTTCCCTCTCTGTCTCTCCCTCTCACTCCTACTCTCTCTGTCTCTCACTGTGTCCCTCCATCTGTCTTTCCCTCTCTGTCTCTCCCTCTCTCTCCTTCTATCTCTGTCTGTCCATCTGTCTTTCCCTCTCTGTCTCTCCCTCTCTCTGCTTCTATCTCTGTCTGTCCATCTGTCTTTCCCTCTCTGTCTCTGCCTCTCTCTCTGTCTCTCTCTCTGTCTCTGTCCCTCCATCTGTCTTTCCCTCTCTGTCACTCCCTCTCACTCCTTCTCTCTCTCTATCTCTGTCCCTCCATCTGTCTTTCCCTCCCTGACACTCCCTCTCACTCCTTCTCTCTCTGTCTCTCTCTCTGCTATCACTGACACTAGGAGAGCGACAGAGGGAGGGAGGGTTAGATATGACGGCATAGAGAGGGCCGTAGTGAGGGACAAACCTGGAGAGAGAGAGATTGTTGAGGTGGATGAAGAGGATAATGTAAGATATATTAATTTGATGAAATCCTTCACTGCTGTGTCCACAAACATATTTGAGATAGGTATGGAGAGAAAACGAACATCGGGAGAGGGAGGAATGCTGATGAAGTTGGGGCCCAGACGGACACTTTTGATGATCTTGAAGGAATAGCCTCCATTTTAAATATTCAGTAAGCTATTCCACTGTGGTAACCATCACACCCTCATGATATTGTTTGTGGAAATTTTATGCTGGCTTATTGGTTAATTTTTAAACCTGTGATTGATAGATTCTTGTTAACCAAATGTATTAAGAGAAAAGGGGCAAAGGTAGGATATATGGTGTAAGTTTGATCACAGATCAGCCATGATCTCATTGAATGCCGGAACAGAGTTGTGGGGTTAAATTACATCCTCCTCTTCCAATATCCCCTGTTAAATATCCTTCTTTCTCTGTCAGTCACCCTGTCAGTCTATGTCTCTCTGTTTCTCTCTTTCTGTCTCTCTCCCTGTCTCTATCGGACAGTGTAGAGTGAGATTCACTCTGTATCCACCCCATGATGTTCCTATCCTGGGACTGTTGGATGGGACAGTGTGGAAGGAGCATTACTCTGTATCTAATCCATGCTGTACCTGTCTGGGGAATGTTGATGGGAGAGTGGAAACAGAGAGGTCTGGGACCAGGGTCCTCATGGGGAGGACTTAATGGTGCCTCCTAATTGACCAGTTAGCAATATTGGTGCTCCAGGGATGAAAGGGACATTGGCTGAGTGGATACGACATTGGCTGAGAGAGTGGACAATGGTTGTTTCAGACTGGAGGGAGGTATACAGTGGAGGTTTATATTAGGATCACTGATCTTTTTGATATATACTAATGACTTGGACTTATGTTTACAGGGCATAACTTCAATGTTTGCCAATGTTTGTGACATCTGCAACGTAATAAAAGGGAAGGGACTAGTAGCAGACTTCAGGAGGATAGAGGCAGTCTGGTGAAATGGAACACACAAGAACAAATGAATTAGGAGCAGGAGTAGGCCATTCGGCCCCTCGAGCCTGCTCTGCCATTCAATGGCTGATCTGATTGTGAACTCAACTCCATTTTCCTGTCTGTGTCCCATAACCCTTGACTCCCTAATTGATCAAAAATCTATCGAACTCAGCCTTGAATATATTCAATGATCCAGCCTCCACTGCTCTCTGGGGAAGAGAATTCTACTGTCTGACCCCCGTCTGAGAGAAACACATTTCTCCTCATCTCAGTTTTAAATGGGACGTCCCTAATTTTTAAACTGTGTCCCCTAGTTCTAGTCTCCCCAACAAGTGAAAACATCCTCTCAGCATCCACCCTGTCCAGTCCCCTCGGGACCTGAGATGTTTCACTCAGATCACCTCTCATTCTTCTAAACTCCAGTGGGTATAGACCCAACCTGTTCAACCTTTCCTCATAAGATAACCCCTTCATCCCAGGAATCAGCCCAGTGAACCTTCTCTGAACTACTTCGAATGCAATTATATAATTTCTTCAGTAAGGAGACCAAAAGTGTCCACAATCCTGCAGACGTCGTCTAACTTATGCCCTGTACAGCTGTAACAACACTTCCCTACTTTGATATTCTATTCACCTTGCAATAAACAACAACATTCCATTTGCCTTCCTAATCACTCGCTGTAGCTACACGGTAACATTTTGTGATTCATGTACCAGGACACCCAGATCCCTCTGTACCGTACAGTTCTGCAGTCTCTCTCCATTTCAATAATATACTGATTTTTATTCTTCCTGCTAAAGTGGACAAGCTCACATTTTCCCACATTGTACTCCATCTCCCAATTTTGTTGCTCACTCACTTAACCTCTGGAAATCTCTTTGTAGACACTTTATGACCTCTTGACAGCTTACTATCCAACCTATCATTGGACAAACACAGGGCAGGTTAACTTCAATGCTGAGAAATGTGAAGTGATGCATTTTGGAAGGAAGACTGAGTGATATAAAGTAAATGGTACAATGTTAGAATGGGTGACAGGACAGAGAGATCTGGGATTTCATCAATGTTCCCTGTTCTACCCAAAAGCTCAATTTGGCGCTTGGAATCTGTGAGTTGAATTTAGCTTCATCCTGAAAAGTGTTAGCAAACGTGTTGGGAAATGTGTCAAAAGCTGTTTCCATTCAGACATTCCTGCATTGTGGAAGTGTGAGCTGTCTTTGCAGAGACAGGAAATAGAGTTGTTTGAATGGACCTGCAGGTTTTAGTTGATGCAATAAGGTGAGGATTTGAATTGTGTCCCTTCCAGATACACAGAATTGAAGGTATTTACAGAACACCACATGAAGTAGTTTACCAATGTCTGACAAACTTCAAAGACTTCAAACACATGGAAGAAGAGGAGAAGGGAACAATATACAAAACCTCAGTCAGTCAGACAACAGCAGGAGGAAAATGAATCTCTTTTTATGGGTTTTAATTTGAAGGCCTGAGCTGATGATTGAAAAAGCAGGAGTTCACATCCCACACAGGGCTGTTGTGAATTTGAATTTTTTTTTAAACATTAATGTGGAGTTAAAAAGCCTCGAGGTTGGAATGATTCACTCCTGTCTTCTAGTGCAAAGCCCGTGTGTGTCTCAGTTTTGCTGTATTTATTAATGATTTAAGATGATGAAGATAGATGAAGTAGGGCGGCACAGTGGCGCAGTGGTTAGCACCGCAGCCTCACAGCTCCAGGGACCCGGGTTCGATTCCAGGTACTGCCTGTGTGGAGTTTGCAAGTTCTCCCTGTGTCTGCGTGGGTTTTCTCCGGGTGCTCCGGTTTCCTACCACAAGCCAAAAGACTTGCAGGTTGATAGGTAAATTGGCCATTATAAATTGTCATTAGTGTAGGTAGGTGGTAGGGAAATATAGGGACAGTTGGGGATGTTTGGTAGGAATATGGGATTAGCGTAGGATTAGTATAAATGGGTGGTTGATGTTCGGCAACGACTCGGTGGGCCGAAGGGCCTGTTTCAGTGCTGTATCTCTAATCTTAGAATGTAACATACCCAAGTTTACCAATGACACAAAAATAGGCAGCATTGTAAGCAGTGTAACCGGAAGCAGAACATTACAAAGAGATATTAATATCTTAAATAAATGGGCAAAACTGTGGTAGTTAGATTTCCATGTCAGTAAAAAAAGACTAGAACAGAGTACTTTATAAATGGTGAAAAGATAGAAACACTGGAGGTCCAAAGAGACTTTGGGGGGGTCCGTGTCCATTTGAGTGCAGTGTAGATTTACCAGAATGATAACTGGACTCCAAGGGTTAAATTACGAGGTGATATTACACAAACTAGGGATTTATTGCCTGAAATTTAGGAGGATCAAGGTGATTTGTTCGAAGATGTTGAGATATTTAGGGGAACTGATGGGGTAGTTTGGGAGAAACTATTTCAGCAGCTTGGGAACATAGGAACAGGAGTAGGCCATTCAGCCCATCGAGCCTGCTCTGCCATTCAATACAATCCTGGCTGATCATCCACTTCAATGCTTTTTTCCCAGACTGAGTTTCCACAGCCCTCTGGGATAGAGAATTCCAAAGATTCACAACCCTCTGAGCAAAGACATTTCTCCCCATCTCTGACCTAAGTGGCTTCCCCCTTATTTTGAAATTGTGTCCCCTGGTTCTAGACTCCCGAACCAAAGGAGACATCTTACCTGCATCTAACCTGTCTATCCCTTTTAGTATTTAGTATGTTTCAATAAGATCACCTCTCATTCTTCTAAACTCCAATGAGTATAGGCCCAACCTGTTCAACCATTCCTCATAAGACAACCCCTTCATCCCAGGAATCAGCCGAGTGAACCTTCTCTGAAGTGGTTCCAATGCATCCAGGCCTGACCATTTATCCACTTTGAAAGTTGCCGAACACCTTAATATTTCCCTCTCACTCTGTTTATCCCATCCAATATTTCACACTCCTCCTCTTTAACTACAATATCTGCATCGTTCCCCCTCTTTTATAAAGACGGACCCAGAGAATTCATTCAGAACCATGCCCACATCTCCCAACTCCACAGGTAAACATTCAGCATAATTTTCATGCTTTTGTACTCAAAGTCTCTATTTATGAAGCCTAAGATCCCATATGCTTTGCTGACTACTTTCTCAATCTGTCCTGCCACCTTCAAAGATGTATGTACATGTATCCCCAGGTCCCTCTGTCCCTGCACACTCCCTCGAACTGGGCCATTAAGTCTATATTCCCTCTCCCTATCCCTTCTGCCCATCTCACATTTCCCTGTATTAAATTCCTTCTGCCACTTGTCTGCCCATCCCACTCACCTATCGATGTCCTGTTGTAGTCGATTGGTGTCACCCTCACTGTTTGCATCTCCTCCAAGTTTGTTAACGGCAAATATTAAAATTTTACAAGAAGCACTGACTTTTGGGGAACACTGCTGTCTACCATCTTCCAGTCTGAAAAACAACCATTTACCACAACTGGCTGTTTTCTGTCCTTTCACCAATTTTTGATCCAAGCTGACACTGGCCCTCCTATCCCATGAGCCTCAGTTTTGTTAACCAGAATTTTATGTGCCACTTTGTCAAACGCTTTCTTCAAATCCATCTAAAATCCATTGCATTCCCTTCATCAACCTTCTCTGTTACTTCATCAAATTCTTGCTGGCTTTCCCTAATGAACTCAAACCTCTCCAAGTGCCTGTTGATTTTTTTCTCTTTCAATGATTTCTCCAATTGTCCTTTTGAAAGCTACTATTGAATCTGTCTCCACCACTATCAGACATTGCATTTCAAATCTGAAGCACTTGTGTGGAAAAAAAATCCTTTTCCTCATGTCACCAATGTTTGTTTTTGCCGATCACCTTCAATCTGTGCTCTCTGGTTATCAATCCTTCAGCCATTGGAAACACTTTCTCTTTATTTCCTCCATCTAAAGCTTCCATGATTTTATACACCTCGATCAAATCTCCTTTTAATCTTCTCTGCTCTAAGGAGAACAAGCCCAGTTTCTCCAGTCTATCAGTGTAACTGTAATAATCTCATCCAGGAACCGTTCTAGTAAATCTCTTCTGTACATTCACCAAAGCCTCCATGTCTTTCCTAAAGTGTGGTTCCAGAATTGGACACAATACTGCAGCTGAGGACAAACTATTATTTTATAAATGTTTAGCATCACTTCCTGACTTTTACACTCTATACCTGTTTATAAAGCTCAGGATCCCATCGGCTTTATTAACCCATCAACAAAGGGGGAAATTCTACCAGAACAATTGATCAGTTCCCTTAGACATGAATCCGTGAGTCGTTCCGAGGCTGGTGGGAGGGTTTAGAGAGAACCCCAAACTGGTCATTTTTTGAAGCAGAAAACCATCAATGCATTGGCAGGGATATTAATAAAGCCCTTCGGAAGACAGGAGGAGGCCATTCGTCCCCTCGAGACTGTCCTGCCCATTCATTCAGGTCATGGCTGATTTGCTCCTTCTCCACATTGAGCTGTCTTGGCTCCGAAAACATTAATACCCTTTCCGAACAAATCTCTACCGACAATCAGGAATTAATGTCACTGCCTGTTAATACTGGGGAATTCCTTCCCTAAACCTCTCCGTCTCTCTATCTCTCATTCCTGATTAAAGACGTTCCTAAAAAATAACCTCTTTGACCAAGCGTTTTGTCATCAGCCTTAATCTCAACTTCTGTGGGTTTGGTGTCAGATTTTGTTTTATAATGGACCCTGTGCAGTGTCTTTGGGATTTTTTATTCCTCACCTTCTCTTTCACTCCATCACTCTTTCTCTCTCTTTCTCTCCCTCACCCCCCTCCCTCTCTCTTTCTCCCCCTCACCTCGAAGACAAGTATATCCTTCCTTCAGTACTGAGACCAGGACTGTACACAATACTCCAGGTGTGGGCTCACAGAGATACCATCACACACCTAACTTGTGTCTTGCAGGTGATAGAAAGGCTTTGGGGAGTCAGGGGGTGAATCACTTGTAGCCACAGTATTGATGTGATTTCGTCAGCTAAGTTCCTGGTCAATGTTTCCCCAGGATGTTGACGCTGGGGGATTCAGTGATGGGATAATGCTTTGAATGCCAAGGGGAGGTGGTTGGATTCTCTCTTGTTGCAGATGGTCATTGCCTGGCACTTGTGTGACGTGAATGTTACTTGCCACTGGTCGGCCCAAACCTGAATGTTGTCTGGGTCTCGGTGCATGTGGCTCTGGATTGCTTCATTATCTGAGGCAAAATACTGTGGATGCTGGAAATCTGGAAAGCATCGAGCTGAATCACTAACTCTGTTTTTCTCTCCACAGATGCTGCTTGACCTGCTCAGTATTTCCAGTATTTCCTCCTGTGATCACAGCTGAAGATGGTTGAGCCTCGGACACTACCCTGAGGAACTCCTGCAGTGATGTCCTGGGACTGAGATGATTGACCTCCAACAACCACAACCATCTTCCTTTGTGCTCGGTATGACTCCAACCAGCGGATTCCCACTGACTTCAGTTTTACTCGGGCTCCTCGATGTCACACTCTGTCAAACGCTGCCTTGATGTTAAGGTCAGTCTCTCTTCCCAGTAGCAGACAGGAGTGAATCTTTCCCTTTGACCCATTGTACACTGAACAAGCTGTGCTTCTTCACAGCCTGATACAGGACTGTACACGGCCGATTAATGTAGCCCATCGAACACTCCCAGAGCAGGTTCAGCACAGTTTAGGAACAGAGTACAGTTCCTTCAACATTCTCTCTCTGTCTTCCTCTCTCTGTCTCTCCCTCCTGCTATCTCTGACACGAGGAGAGAGACAGAGGGAGAGAGGGTTAGTTATGAAGGCAGAGAGAGGGCTGTAGAGAGGGACAAAGTTGGAGAGAGATTGTTGAGGTGGATGAAAAGGATAATGTAAGATATATTAATTTGATGTAATCCTTCACTGCTGTGCACACAAACATATTAGAGATAGATATGGAGAGAAAAACACATCGGCAGAGAGGGAAATGTAGATGAAGTTGGGGCACAGGCAGGTACATTTGATGATCTAGAAGGAACAGCCTCCATTTTAAACATCCAGCAAGCTATTCCACTGTGGGAGCCATCACACCCTCATGATATTTGTTGTGCAAATTTCTTGCTGGCATATTGGTTAATTTTTAAATCTGTGACTGATAGATTCTTGTTAACCAAAGGTATTAAGAGATAAGGGGCAAAGGCAGGATATATGGTGTAAGTTACATCACAGATCAGCCAAGATCTCATTTGATGCCGGAACAGGATTGTGGGGTTGAATTGCATCTTCCTCTTCCAAGATCCCCTGTGAAGTATCCTTCTTTCTCTTTCAGTCTCTCTCTCTGTCCCTCCATCTGTCTTTCTCTACATGACATTCCCTCACTCTCCTTCTATCTCTGTCTTTCTCTCTGTCTCTCCATCTGTCTTTCCCTTCCTTTCGCTCCCTCTCTCTCCTTCCATCTCTGCCTCTTTACCTCTGTCTCTCCATCTGTCTTTCCCTCTCTGTCCCTCCATCTCTCTCCT
Organism: Heterodontus francisci; assembly: GCF_036365525.1. Lineage (NCBI taxonomy): Eukaryota > Metazoa > Chordata > Chondrichthyes > Heterodontiformes > Heterodontidae > Heterodontus > Heterodontus francisci. Next base: position 1,564,172 of record NW_027140510.1, read on the forward strand.
TCGATCTCTGTCTCTGCCTCTCTCTCTGTCCCTCCATCTATCCTTCCTTCCCTGTCACTCCATCTCTCTCCTTCTCTCTCTGTCTCTCACTCTCTCCCTCCATCTGTCTTTCCCTCTCTGTCTCTCCGTCTCTCTTCTTCTATCTCTCTCTCTGCCTCTCTCTCTGTCTCTCTCTCTGTCCCTCCATCTGTCTTTCCCTCTCTGTCTCTCCCTCTCTCTCCTTCTCTCTCTGTCTCTCTCTCTGTCCCTCCATCTGTCAAAGAACAAAGAACAGTACAGCACAGGAACAGGCCATTCGGCCCTCCAAGCCTGCGCCGATCTTGATGCCTGCCTAAACTAAAACCTTCTGCACTTCCGGGGTCCGTATCCCTCTATTCCCATCCTATTCATGTATTTGTCAAGATGCCTCTTAAACGTCTCTATGGTACCTGCTTCCACCACCTCCCCAGCAACACGTTCCAGGCACTCACCACCCTCTGTGTAAAGAACTTGCCTCGCACATCCCCTCTAAACTTTGCCCCTCTCACCTTAAACCTCTGTCCCGTAGTAACTGACTCTTCCACCCTGGGAAAAAGCTTCTGACTATCCACTCTGTCCATGCCACTTATAACTTTGTAAACCTCTATCATGTCGCCCCTCCACCTCCGTCGTTCCAGTGAAAACAATCCGAGTTTATCCAACCTCTCCTCATCGCTAATGCCCTCCAGACCAGGCAACATCCTGGTAAACCTCTTTGGTATCCTCTCCAAAGTCTCCACGTCCTTCTGGTAGTGTGACGACCAGAATTCTAAGTGTGGCCTAACTAAAGTTCTGTGCAGCTGCAACATGACTTGCCTATTTATATACGCTGTGCCCCGACCGATGAAGGCAAGCATGCTGTATGCCTTCTTGACTACCTTATCCACCTGTGTTGCACTTTCAGTGACCTGTGGACCTGTACGCCCAGATCTCTCTGCCTGTCAATACTCCGAAGGGTTCTGCCATTTACTGTATACTTCCCACCTGCATTAGACCTTCAGAAATGTATTACCTCACATTTGTCCGAATTAAACTCCATCTGCCATTTCTCCGCCCAAGTCTCCAACCGATCTATATCCTGCTGTATCCTCTGACCGTCCTCATCACTATCCGCAACTCCACCAACCTTTGTGTCGTCCGCAAACTTACTAATCAGACCAGCGACATTTTCCTCCAAATCATTTATATATCCGACAAACAGCAAAGGTCCCAGCAGTGATCCCTGCGGAACACCACTAGTCACATCCCTCCATTCAGAAAAACACCCTTCCACTGCTACCCTCTGTCTTCTATGAACGAGCCAGTTCTGTATCCATTTTACCTTTCCCTCTCTGTCACTCCCTCTCTCTCCTTCTATCTCTGTCCCTCTCTCTGTTCCTCCATCTGTCCTTCCCTCTCTGTCACTCCATCTCTCCCTCTCTACTTCTCTCTGCCTCACCCTCTCGCTCCTTCCCTCTCTCTGTCCCTCCATCTCTCTTTCTCCCCCTGTCACTCCCTCTCTCTCGGTCTATCTCAGTCTCTGCCTCTCTCTCTGTCCCTCCATTTGTCTTACCCTCTCTGTCACTCACTCTCTCTCCTTCTATCTCTGTCTCTCTCCATCTGTCCCTCCATCTGTCCTTCCCTCCCTGTCATTCCATCTCTCCTATTCTCTCTCTTACTCTCACTTTGTCCCTCCATCTGTCTTTCCCTCCCTGACACTCCCTCTCTCTCCTTCCATCTCTGTCTTTCTCGCTGTCTCTCCATCTGTCTTTCCCTCCCTGTCACTCCCTCTCTTTCCTTCCATCTCTGCCTCTCTCTCTGTCTCTCCATCTGTATTGCCCTCTATGTCTCTCCCTCGCTCTCCTTCTATCTCTGTCTTTCTCTCTCTCTGTCCCTCCATCTGTCTTTCCCTCCCTGACACTCCCTCTCTTTCCTTCCATCTCTGCCTCTCTCTCTGTCTCTCCATCTGTATTGCCCTCTATGTCTCTCCCTCGCTCTCCTTCTATCTCTGTCTTTCTCTCTCTCTGTCCCTCCATCTGTCTTTCCCTCCCTGTCACTCCCTCTCTTTCCTTCCATCTCTGCCTCTCTCTCTGTCTCTCCATCTGTATTGCCCTCTATGTCTCTCCCTCTCTCTCCTTCTATCTCTGTCTCTCTTCTATCCCTCGATCTGTCCTTCCCTCCCTGTTACTCCATCTCTCTCCTTTCCTCTCTCTCCTTTTCTCTCTGTCCCTCCATTTGTCTTTCCCTCACTGTCACTACCACTCTCTCCTTCTATCTGATTCTCTCTCTCTCTGTCTGACCATCTGTCGTTCCCTCTCTGTCTCTCCATCTCTCTTCTTCTCTCTCTGTCTCTCCATCTGTCTCTCCCCCACTCCCCCGTCACTCCCTCTCTCTCCTTCTATCTCTGTCTCCTCCTCTCTCTCTGTCCCTCCATTTGTCTTACCCTCTCTGTCACTCACTCTCTCTCCTTCTATCTCTGTCTCTCTCCATCTGTCCCTCCATCTGTCCTTCCCTCCCTGTCATTCCATCTCTCCCATTCTCTCTCTTACTTTCACTTTGTCCCTCCATCTGTCTTTCCCTCCCTGACACTCCCTCTCTCTCCTTCCATCTCTGTCTTTCTCGCTGTCTCTCCATCTGTCTTCCCCTCCCTGTCACTCCCTCTCTTTCCTTCCATCTCTGCCTCTCTCTCTGTCTCTCCATCTGTATTGCCCTCTATGTCTCTCCCTCTCTCTCCTTCTATCTCTGTCTCTCTTCTATCCCTCGATCTGTCCTTCCCTCCCTGTTACTCCATCTCTCTCCTTTTCTCTCTCTCCTTTTCTCTCTGTCCCTCCATCTGTATTTCTCTCCCTGTCACGCCCTCTCTCTCATTCCATCTGATTCTCTCTCTCTCTGTCTCTCCATCTGTCTCTCCCCCACTCCCCCGTCACCCCTCTCTCTCCTTCTATCTCTGTCTCCTCCTCTCTCTGTGTCCCTCCATCTGTCCTTCCCTTTCTGTCTCTCCCTCTCTCTCCTTATATCTCTGTCTCTGCCTCTCTCTCTGTCTCGCTCTCTTTCTCTCCAACTGCTTTTCCCTCTCTGGCTCTCCCTCTCTCTCCTTCTCTCTCTGACTCGACCGCTCTCGGTCTCTCTCTCTGTCCCTACATCTGCCTTTCCCTCTCTGTCACTCCCTCTCTCTCCTTCTCTCTCTGTCCCTCCATCTGTCTTTCCATCTCTGTCATTCCCTCTCTCCCATTCTCTCCCTGTCTCTCTCTTTGTCTCTCCATCTGTCTTTCCCTCTATCACTCCCTCTCTCTCCTTCTCTCTCTGTCCCTCCATCTGTCTTTCCGTCTCTGTCACTTCTTCTCTCTCTGTCTCTCACACTCTATCCCTCCATCTGTCATTCCCTCCGTGTCACTCCTCTCTGTCATTCCCTCCCTGTCACTCCTTCTCTCTTTGTCTCTCCATCTGTCTTTCCCTCTATCACTCCATCTCTCTCCTTCTGTCTCTGTCCCTCCATCTGTCTTTCCGTCTCTGTCACTCCTTCTCTCTCTGTCTCTCACACTCTATCCCTCCATCTGTCATTCCCTCCCTGTCACTCCTTCTCTCTCTGTATCTCCATCCGTCTTTCCCTCTCTGTCTCTCCATCTGTATTTCTCTCCCTGTCACGCCCTCTCTCTCATTCCATCTGATTCTCTCTCTCTCTGTCTCTCCATCTGTCTCTCCCCCACTCCCCCGTCACCCCTCTCTCTCCTTCTATCTCTGTCTCCTCCTCTCTCTGTGTCCCTCCATCTGTCCTTCCCTTTCTGTCTCTCCCTCTCTCTCCTTATATCTCTGTCTCTGCCTCTCTCTCTGTCTCGCTCTCTTTCTCTCCAACTGCTTTTCCCTCTCTGGCTCTCCCTCTCTCTCCTTCTCTCTCTGACTCGACCGCTCTCGGTCTCTCTCTCTGTCCCTACATCTGCCTTTCCCTCTCTGTCACTCCCTCTCTCTCCTTCTCTCTCTGTCCCTCCATCTGTCTTTCCATCTCTGTCATTCCCTCTCTCCCATTCTCTCCCTGTCTCTCTCTTTGTCTCTCCATCTGTCTTTCCCTCTATCACTCCCTCTCTCTCCTTCTCTCTCTGTCCCTCCATCTGTCTTTCCGTCTCTGTCACTTCTTCTCTCTCTGTCTCTCACACTCTATCCCTCCATCTGTCATTCCCTCCGTGTCACTCCTCTCTGTCATTCCCTCCCTGTCACTCCTTCTCTCTTTGTCTCTCCATCTGTCTTTCCCTCTATCACTCCATCTCTCTCCTTCTGTCTCTGTCCCTCCATCTGTCTTTCCGTCTCTGTCACTCCTTCTCTCTCTGTCTCTCACACTCTATCCCTCCATCTGTCATTCCCTCCCTGTCACTCCTTCTCTCTCTGTATCTCCATCCGTCTTTCCCTCTCTGTCTCTCCATCTCTCTCCTTCCCACTCTGTCTATCCCTCTCTGTCTCTCCATCTGTCCTTCCCTCCCTGTCACACCGTCTCTCTCCTTCTCTCTCTGTCTCTCTCTCTCTGTCCCTTCTTCTGCCTTTCCCTCACTGACACTCCCTCACTCCTTCTATCTCTGTCTCTGCCTCTCTGTCTCTCTCTCTGTCCCTCCATCTGTCTTTCCCTCTCTGTCTCTCCCTCTCTCTCCTTCAAACTCTATCTCTGCCTCTCTCTCTGTCTCTCTCTCTGTCCCAGCATCTGTCTTTCCCTGCCCTGTCACTCCCTCTCTCTCCTTCTATCTCTGTCTCTTTCTCTCTATCGCTCCATCTTTCCTACCCTCCCTGAAACTCCATCTTTCTCCTTCTCTCTCTGTCTCTCACTTTGTCCCTCGATCTGTCTTTCCCTTCCTGACACTCCCTCTCTCTCCTTCTATCTCTGTCTGTCTCTCTCTGTCCCTCCATCTGTCTTTCCCTCCCTGACACTCCCTCTCTCTCCTTCTGTCTCTGCCTCTCTCTCTCTGTCTCTCTCTCTCTCTCTGTCCCCCCATCTGTCTTTCCCTCTCTGTCTCACCGTCTCTCTCCTTCTCTCTCGCCTTCTCTCTCTCTGCCTCTCTCTCTGTCCCTCCATCTGTCTTTCCCTCTCTGTCTCTCCCTCTATCTCTGTCCCTCCATCTGTCTTTCCCTTCCTGACACTCGCTCTCTCTCCTTCTATCTCTGTCTGGCTCTCACTCTGTCCCTCCATCTGTCTTTCCCTCTCTGTCTCTCTGTCTCTCTCCTTCTCTCTCTCTCTCTGCCTCTCTCTCTGTCCCTCCATCTCTCCATCAGGCTCCTCGATGTCACACTCGGTCAAACGCTGCCTTGATGTTAAGGTCAGTCTCTCTTCCCAGTAGCAGACAGGAGTGAATCGTTCCCTTTGACCCGTTGTACACTGAACAAGCTGTGTTTCTTCACAGCCTGATACAGGACTGTACACGGCCGATTAATGTAGCCCATCAAACACTCCGAGAGCAGCTTCAGCACAGCTTAGGAACAGAGTACAGTTCCTTCAACATTCTCTCTCTGTCTCTCCCTCCTGCTATCTCTGACACTAGGAGAGAGACTGAGGGAGAGAGGGTTAGATATGAAGGCAGAGAGAGGGCTGTAGAGAGGGACAAATTTGGAGAGAGAGAGATTGTTGAGGTGGATGAAAAGGATAATGTAAGATATATTAATTTGATGTAATCCTTCACTGCTGTGGACACAAACAGAAAGAGATAGATATGGAGAGAAAAAAAACATCAGGAGAGGGGGAAATGCAGACAATGTTGGGGCCCAGGCGTATACGTTTGATGATCCAGAAGGAATAGCCTCCATTTTAAACATCCAGCAAGCTATTCCACTGTGGGAGCCATCACACCCAAACAGGCATAGACACAAACACAAACACACAGAAATACCCACACAATGATATTTGTTGTGCAAATTTCATGCTGGCTTATTGGTTAATTTTTAAATCTGTGATTGATAGATTCTTGTTAACCAAAGGTATTAAGAGATAAGGGGCAAAGGCAGGATATATGGTGTAAGTTACATCACAGATCAGCCAAGATCACATTGGATGCCGGAACAGAGTTGTGGGGTTAAATTGCATCCTCCTCTTCCAATATCCCCTGTTAAATATCCTTCTTTCTCTTTTAGTCACCCTGTCAGTCTATGTCTCTCTGTTTCTCTCTCTCTGTCTCTATCGGACAGTGCAGAGTGAGATTCACTCTGTATCCACCCCATGATGTTCCTGCCCTGGGAGTGTGTGATGGGACAGTGTAGAGGGAAATTTACTCTGTGTCAAACCCAACATTGTGCTTGACTTGGGAATATTTAATGGGACAGTGTAGCTGGAGATTTACTCTGTATCCCTGGAATTTTGAAGGTTCAGGTGTGATTTGATGATTGTTTTCAAGATAATAAGGGAAACTGATGGGGTAGACAGAGAGTAACAATTCACACTGGCTGCAGAGTCTAGAACATGGGGGCATAGTCTAAAAATATAAACCTAGTCTAAAAACCTTTCAGGAGTGAAATGAAGAAACACTTCAACACACCAGGTGTGGTATCAGTTTGGAACTCTCTTCCACAAACAGCAATTGATGCTGAGACACTTGTTAATTTTTAAATCTGTGTTTGATAGATTTTTGTTAACCAAAGGTATTCAGGGGCAAAGATTGGTACATGGAGTTAGATCACACATCAGCCATGAGCTCATTGAATGACAGAACAGGGTTGAGGGGCCAAATGGCCTCCTCCTCTTCCTCTGTCCTACGCCCAATATCCTGCGATCACTCTCTGTGTCTTGGTCTCTGTCTCCCTCTTTGTCTCTCTTTCTGTCTGTCTGTCTGTCTCTCTCTCTCTCCTCTCATCTGTGGAAATCCACACACATCAGTCAGCCATTTTAGGTTCATTTTCAGTGGCCATTTTATGTTACCACAACACTGGGACATTTATCGCTGTCTATCCCAAACCATCTCTCTTTGTAGTCTATTTGTGTCCTCCTCACAGCTTATTGTCCCACCTAACCTAGTATCTCTCTCCTTTGCTCCGTCTCACTCACGCACTCTCCCCCCTCTCTCTCCCCCCCCATTTCTCTCTCCCCCCATTTCTCTCTTCCCCCCCACCCCCCCCCGCAATCTCTCTTTAAGTGTCCTGTTATCACATCCTTTATTATAGCTTCGACCATTTTCCCTATGACTGATGTTAGACGAACAGGTCTTTAGTTCCCTATTTTCTCCCTCCTTCCTTTTGTAAATAGTGGGGTTACATTTGCTCCCTTCTAATCTGACTCTCTCACTCTGCCTCTCTCACACTGCCTCTGTCCCTCGCTATCTGACTTTCCCCCCTCTCTCTCTCTCTATCTCTCCCTCTCTGTCTTTTTCTCTCTCTCTCTCTGTCTCTCCCTCTCTCTCTCTCTACCTCTGTCCACGTCTCAATTTGTGCCTACCTCACACCATCACTCCCTCTCTCTCTGTCTCTCTCTATCTTTCTGTCTGCCTCTCTCTCTCTCTCTGCCTCTCTCTCTCTCTGCCTCTCTCTCTCTCTCTCTCTCTCTGTCACTCGCTCTCTCTCTTTCGCTGCCTCTGTCCACGTCTGAGTTTGTGTCAACTCCACACCATCTCTCCCTCCCTCTCTCCCTCCCTCTCTCTCTCTCTTTCTCCCTCTCTCCCTCCCTCTCTCTCTCTGTCTCTCTCTCTCTCTCTCTCTCTCTCTATCTCTCCCTCTCTCTCTTTCGCTGCCTCTGTCCACGTCTCAGTTTGTGTCGCCCCCACACCATCTCTCCCTCCCTCTCTCTCTCTCTTTCTCCCTCTCTCCCTCCCTCTCTCTCTCTGTCTCTGTCTCAGAGTTACAGCTCAGATGATTAACCTCTTTATCCATGTGTTATGAACACGGGACTTTGTCTCTCTCCCATTTTCCAGGATGTTGCCAGGACTGGAGAATTGTAGCTATGAGGATAGGCAGGGGTTGTTGTCCTTGGAACAGAGAAGGCTGAGGGGAGATCTGATTGAAATGTACAAAATGTTGAGGGTCCTGGATAGAGTGGAGGTGAAGGGCAGAGAACCATAGCAGAAAGGTCAGTGACGAGGGGGCATAGATTTAAAGTGATTGGCAGAAAAATTAGAGGGGAGTTGAGGAAAATCTTTTTCACCCAGAGGGTCGTGATGGTCTGGAACTCACTGCCTGAAAGGGTAGTTGAGGCAGAGACCCTCAACTCATTCAGAAGGAGTCTGGATCGGCACCTCAAGTGCGGTAAGCTGCAGTGCTCGGACCAAATGCTGGAAGGTGGGATGAGAATAGGTTGATCGTTTTTCGGCTGGCACAGAGAGAATGGGTGAAGTGGCCGCTTTCAGTGCCTCAAAAATTTCTATGTTGCCCTCGCCAACTCGATTTTACCCTCTGTTACCCTCTGAATCTCAGTCTCTCCCTCTCTGTTACCCTCTGAATCCCAGTCTCTCCCTCTCTGTTACCATCTGAATCCCAGACTCTCCCTCTCTGTTACCCTCTGAATTCCAGTCTCTCCCTCTCTGTTACCCTCTGAATCCCAGTCTCTCCCTCTCTGTTACCCTCTGAATTCCAGTCTCTCCCTCTCTGTTACCCTCTGAATCCCAGTCTCTCGCTCTCTGTTACCCTCTGAATCCCAGTCTCTCCCTCTCTGTTACCCTCTGAATCCCAGTCTCTCCCTCTCCGTTACCCTCTGAATCCCATTCTCTCCCCCTCTCTTACTCTCTGAATCCCAGTCTCTCCCTCCATGTTTCCCTCTGAATCCCAGACTCTCCCTCTCTGTTACCCTCTGAATCCCAGACTCTCCCTCTCTGTTACCCTCTGAATCCCAGTCTCTCCATCTCTGTTTCCGTCTGAATCCCAGCCTCTCCCTCTCAGTTACCATCTGAATCCCAGTCTCTCCCTCTCTCTTACCCTCTGAGTCCCAGTCTCTCCCTCTCATTTACCCTCTGAGTCCCAGTCTCTCCCTCTCCGTTACCCTCTGAATCCCAGTCTCTCCCTCTCTCTTACCCTCTGAGTCCCAGTCTCTCCCTCTCTGTTACCCTCTGAATCCCATTCTCTCCCTCTCTCTTACCCTCTGAGTCCCAGTCTCTCCCTCTCATTTACCCTCTGAGTCCCAGTCTCTCCCTCTCCGTTACCCTCTGAATCCCAGTCTCTCCCTCTCCGTTACCCTCTGAATCCCAGTCTCTCCCTCTCTCTTACCCTCTGAGTCCCAGTCTCTCCCTCTCTGTTACCCTCTGAATCCCATTCTCTCCCTCTCTCTTACCCTCTGAGTCCCAGTCTCTCCCTCTCATTTACCCTCTGAGTCCCAGTCTCTCCCTCTCCGTTACCCTCTGAATCCCAGTCTCTCCCTCTCTCTTACCCTCTGAGTCCCAGTCTCTCCCTCTCCGTTACCCTCTGAATCCCAGTCTCTCCCTCTCTGTTACCTGACCAGAGCTTTATAAATGTTCAGCACACCCTCTCGGCTTTTGTACTCACTGTATACAGTGTAAATTGTGGTATTCCCCAGGGGTTTTGATTAGGACCACTGATCTTATTGATATATGAATGACTTAGACTGGGGTCTACAGGGCATAACTTCAACATTGTGCCATTTGCAATGTAATAAACAGTGAAGGGAATAGGAGTAGACTTCAGGAGGATAGAGGCAGTCTGGTGAAATGGTCAGACACATAGCAGGTTAACTTCAATGCTGAGAAATGTAAAATGATGCATTTTGGAAGGAAAGCTGAGGAGAAGCGATATAAACTAAATGGTACAATGTTAAAATGGGTGCAGGGACAGAGAGATCTGGGATTTCATTTGTGTCACTTTTTACATCTAAAAGATTCAATTTGGGGCTTGGAATCTGTGAGTTGAATTTAGCTTCATCCTGAAAAGTGTTAGCAAACGTGTTGGGAAATGTGTCAAAAGCTGTTTCCATTCAGACATTCCTGCATTGTGGAAGTGTGAGCTATCTTTGCAGAGACAGGAAATAGAGTTGTTTGAATGGACCTGCAGGTTTTAGTTGATGCAATAAGGTGAGAATTTGAATTGTGTCCCTTCCAGATACACAGAATTGAAGGTATTTACAGAACACCACATGAAGTAGTTTACCAATGTCTGACAAACTTCAAAGACTTCAAACACATGGAAGAAGAGGAGAAGGGAACAATATACAAAACCTCAGTCAGTCAGAAAACAGCAGGAGGAAAATGAATCTCTTTTTATGGGTTTTAATTTGAAGGCCTGAGCTGATGATTGAAAAAGTAGGAGTTCAAATCCCACACTGGGCTGTTGTGAATTTGAATTCTATTTTTTCTTTAAAAAAACATAAATCTGGAGTTAAAAAGCCTCTAGGTTGGAATGATTCACTCCTGTCTACTAGTGCAAAGCCCGTGTGTGTCTCAGTTTTGCTGTATTAATGATTTAAGATGATGTGGTAGAATGCAACATACCCAAGTTTACCAATGACACAAAAATAGGCAGCATTGTAAGCAGTGTAGCTGGAAGCAGAACATTGCAAAGAGATATTAATATCTTAAAGAGATGGGCAAAACTGTGGCAGTTAGATTTCCATGTCAGCAAAAAAAGACTAGAACAGAGTACTTTATAAATGGTGAAAAGATAGAAATACTGGAGGTTGAAAGAGACTTTGGGGGGTCCATGTCCATTTGAGTGCAGTGTAGATTTACCAGAATGATAACTGGACTCCAAGGGTTAAATTACGAGGTGACATTACACAAACTAGGGATTTATTGCCTGGAATTTAGGAGGATCAAGGTAATTTGTTCAAAGCTGTTGAGATATTAAGGGGAACTGATGGGGTAGTTTGGGAGAAACTATTTCAGCAGCTTGGGAACATAGGAACAGGAGTAGGCCATTCAGCCCATCGAGCCTGCTCCGCCATTCAATACGATCCTGGCTGATCATCCACTTCAATGCCTTTTTCCCAGACTGAGTTTCCACAGTCCACTGGGGTAGAGAATTCCAAAGATTCACAACCCTCTGAGTAAAAATCCGCCACTCCAGGCTAAAGGTGGTAGTAGTTTGGAACGTGTCTTCTGCACGCACACATTGATGCAAAATCAATTGTCATTTTTAAATCGAAGGTTGATCTCATCAAATTCCTTTTGAAAATTGAAATATTCTTCTTTCGCGCTCTGTCCCTGAGTCACTCTGTTTCTGTGTGTGTGTGTGTGTTTCTGTGTGTGTTTCTGTGTGTGTGTTTCTGTGTGTGTGTTTCTGTGTGTGTGTGTTTCTGTGTGTGTGTTTCTGTGTGTGTGTTTCTGTGTGTGTGTGTGTTTCTGTGTGTGTGTTTCTGTGTGTGTGTGTTTCTGTGTGTGTGTGTGTTTCTGTGTCTGTGTCTGTCTATGTCTGTTTCTCTCTCCTCTCTCAGACCCTTTGTAAAGCTCCACATACATCAGTTTGCCATTTGAATTCAGCTGCTTTTGGTTTCACCGCATCTGCAGAGGTTACACTTCCTTATGCAGGCTGGTAAGAAACCTGTATTCCGCAGTTGGCTCCAATGTTCCCGTGAAAATTTAGATGTTGTGCGTGCCCAGTTTTTTTAATGTGAGCTCTCCCTTGAAATCTTTGAAGACGTGTGCTATTTATTGTGGAACAGGATCTGCGTGGGACATTTGAGGCTGCTGCACGCAGATTTGCAGGAACATTGACCAACACTCTCCATCCCAATCTCTTCCTCTTTCTCTCTGGTACTCTCTCCCCATTGCAATCCTTCCCTCTCTCTCTTATTCTCCATATCTATCCCTGTTCTTTCTCACTGTTACTCTCTCCATCTGGATGGAGGAGGAGAAAGAGAGGCATATACAGAGGCAGCTTTACTCTGTATCAAACCCCACAGTGTACCTGCCCCCTAGATCTAGCCTTCCCCACAAGGGGAACATCCTCCCAGCATCCGCCCTGTAAAGTCCCCTCAGAATCTTGTATGTTTCAATAAGATCACCTCTCATTCTTCTAAACTCCAATGAGTATAGGCCCAACCTGTTCCACCATTCCTCAAAGATAACCCCTTCATCCCAGGAATCAGCCGAGTGAACCTTCTCTGAACTGGTTCCAATGCATCCAGGCCTGACCATTTATCCACTTTGAAAGTTGCCGAACACCTTAATATTTCCCTCTCACTCTGTTTATCCCATCCAATATTTCACACTCCTCCTCTTTCACTACAATATCTGTATCGTTCCCCCTCTTTTATAAAGAGGGAGACAAAGTATTCATTAAGAACCGTGCCCACATCTCCCACCTCCACACACACATTCCCTTTTTGGTCCCTAATACTCTATCCTTATTTATCCTCTTGCTCTTCATTTATTTATAAAACATCTTTGTGATTTCTTTGTTTTAATGGTAATATTATTTTCCGGCCATTACTTTGCTCTCCTAATTTGCTTTTTCATTTCACCCTTGAACTTTCTACACTCCTCTCAGCTTTCTGTGGTATTGAGCTCTCGGTATTCGACATAAGCTTCCCTCTTGTGCCTTATCGTACCCGGTTTGATCCTTGACATCCAAGGGGATCTAGATTTGGGAGTACCACCCTGTTTGTCTTTGTGTGAACATATTTGTTCTCAACCCTCAGTAACTCTCACTGCTCTGATACTGATTGACCTTCAAGTAGCTGTTTCCAGTCCACTTTGCTAAAATCCCCCATCTCTGGATCCACCATCCCCTCTGCTCCCTACAATGGACTCTCACATCCTTCTGAAAGTGTGGTCACCAGAATTGGATGCAGTATTCTGGTCGAGGCCTAACCAGAGGTTTATAAACATTCAGCATAACTTTCATGCTTTTGTATTCAGAATCTCTATTTATGAAGCCCAAGATCCCATATGCTTTGCTGCCTACTTTCTCAATATGTCCTGCCACCTTCAAAGATGTATGTACATGTAGCCCCAGGTCTCTCTGTCCCTGCACACTCCCTAGAACTGGGCCATTAAGTCTATATTCCCTCTCCCTATCCCTTCTGCCCATCTCACATTTCCCTGTATTAAATTCCTTCTGCCACTTGTCTGCCCATCCCACTCACCTATCTATGTCCTGTTGGAGTCGATTGGTGTCACCTTCACTGTTTGCATCTCCTCCAAGTTTGTCATCTCCCCCTCTATCTCTCTCTCCCCCTCTATCACCCTCTCCCCCCTCTATCTCTCTCTCCCCCCTCTATCTCTCTCTCCCCCCTCTATCTCTCTCTCCCCCCTCTATCTCTCTCTCCCCCCTCCATCTCTCTCTCCCCCTCTATCTCTCTCTCCCCCCTCTATCTCTCTCTCCCCCCTCTATCTCTCTCTCCCCCCTCTATCTCTCTCTCCCCCTCTATCTCTCTCTCCCCCTCTATCACCCTCTCCCCGCTCTATCTCTCTCTCCCCGCTCTATCTCTCTCTCCCCGCTCTATCTCTCTCTCCCCGCTCTATCTCTCTCTCCCCCCTCTATCTCTCTCTAACCCCTCTATCTCTCTCTCCCCCTCCATCTCTCTCTCCCCCCTCCATCTCTCTTTCCCCCCTCCATCTCTCTATCGACCCTCCATCTGTCTCTCCCCCCTCCATCTCTCTCTCCCCCCTCCATCTCTCTCTCCCCCCTCTATCTCTCTCTCCCCCCACAATCTCTCTCTCCCCCCACTATCTCTCTCTCCCCCCTCTATCTCTCTCTCCCCTCTCTATGTCTCCCTGCCCACTCTATCTCTCTCTGCCCCCTCTATATCTCTCCCCCCCTCTATATCTCTCCCCCCTCTATCTCTCTCCCCCCCTCTATCTCTCTCCCCCCCTCTATCTCTCTCTCCCCCCCTCTATCTCTCTCTCCCCCCTCTATCTCTCTCTCCCCCCTCTATCTCTCTCTCCCCCCTCTATCTCTCTCTCCCCCCTCTATCTCTCTCTCTCCCCCCTCTATCTCTCTCCCCCCCTCTATCTCTCTCTCCCCCCTCTATCTCTCTCTCCCCCCCTCTATCTCTCTCTCCCCCCTCTATCTCTCTCTCTCCCCCCCATCTCTCTCTCTCCCCCCTCTATCTCTCTTCCCCCTCTCTCTCTTCCCCCTCTCTGTCCCTCCATCTGTATTAACCTCTCTGTCAATCCCTCTCTCTCCTGCTCTCTCTGTCTCTCACTTTGTCCCTCCATCTCTATTTCCCTCCCTGACACTCCCTCTCTCTCCTTCTATCTCTCTCTCTCTGTCCCTCCACCTGTCGACCCCACCCCCCCCCCCCCCCCACACCGTCACTCCATCTCTCTCCTTCTATCTCTGCCTCTCTCTCTGTCTCTCTCTCTATCCCGCCATCTGCCTTTCTCTCTCTGTCACTCCCTCTCTTTCCCTCCATCTCTATCTCTCTCTCTCTGTCCCTCCACCTGTCTACCACACCCCCCCCCCCCCCACACCGTCACTCCATCTCTCTCCTTCTATCTCTGTCTCCCTCTCTGTCTCTCTCTCTATCCCGCCATCTGCCTTTCTCTCTCTGTCACTCCCTCTCTTTCCTTCCATCTCTGCCTCTCTCTCTCTGTACCTCCATCAGTCTACCGCCCCACCCCCCCGTCACTCGATCTCTCTCCTTCGATCTCTGTCTCTGCCTCTCTCTGTCTCTCTCTCTATCCCTCCATCTTTCCTTCACTCCCTGTAACGCCATCTCTCTCCTTCTCTCTCTGTCTCTCCATCTCTGTCCCTCCATCTGTCTTTCCCTCCCTGACACTCCCTCTCTCTCCTTCTCTCTCTGTCTCTCTCTCCGTCCCTCCATCTGTCTTTCCCTTGCTGTCTCTCCCTCTCTCTCCTACTATCTCAGTCTATCTCTCTCTCTCTTTCCATCTGTCTTTCCCTCCTTGTCACTCCCTCTCTCTTCTCTCTCTGTCTCGCTCTCTCTCTCCGTCTCTCTCTCTCTGTCTCTCCATCTGTCTTTCCCTCTCTGTCACTCCCTCTCTGACCTTGTATCTCTGTTTCCCTCTCTCTATCACTCCATCTGTCCTTCCATCTATGTCACTCCATCTCTGTCCTTCTCTCTCTGTCTCTCACTCTGTTCCTCCATCTGTCTTTCCCTCCCTGTCACTCCCCCTCTCTCTCCTTCTCTCTCTGTCTCTCACTCTGTCCCTCCATCAGTCATTCCCTCCCAGACACTCCCTCTCTCTCCTTCTCTCTCTGTCTCTCTCTCTGTCCCTCCATCAGTCATTCCCTCCCAGACACTCCCTCTCTCTCCTTCCATCTCTGCCTCTCTCTCTGTCTTTCCATCTGTCTTTCCCTCCCTGTCACTCCCTCTCTCTCCTTCTATCTCTGTCTCTCGCTCTCTGTCTCTCCATCTGTCCTTCCCTCCCTGTCACTCCATCTCTCTCCTCTCTCTGTCTCTCACTCTGTCCCTCCATCTGTCTTTCCCTCCCTGTCACTCCCTCTCTGACCTTGTATCTCCGTCTCTCTCTCTCTGTCTCTCCATCTGTCCTTCCATCTATGTCACTCCATCTCTGTCCTTCTCTCTCTGTCTCTCACTCTGTTCCTCCATCTGTCTTTCCCTCCCTGTCACTCCCCCTCTCTCTCCTTCTCTCTCTGTCTCTCACTCTGTCCCTCCATCAGTCATTCCCTCCCAGACACTCCCTCTCTCTCCTTCTCTCTCTGTCTCTCTCTCTGTCTCTCCATCTGTCTTTCCCTCCCTGTCACGCCATCTATCTCCTCTCTCTGTCTCTCACTCTGTCCCTCCATCTGTCTTTCCCTCCCTGTCACTCCATCTCTCTCCTTCCATCTCAGCGTCTCTCTCTGTCTTTCCATCTGTCTTTCCCTCCCTGTCACTCCCTCTCTCTCCTTCTATCTCTGTCTCTCACTCTGTCCCTCCATCTGTCTTTCCCTCCCTGTCACTCCATCTCTCTCCTCTCTCTGTCTCTCACTCTGTCCCTCCATCTGTCATTCCCTCCCTGTCACTCCATCTCTCTCCTTCCATCTCTGCGTCTCTCTCTCTCTCTGTCTCTCCAACTGCCTTTCCCTCTCTGGTTGACTAACAGGAAGCAGAGAGTGGGGATAAATGAGTGCTATTCTGGCTGGCAATCAGTCACTAGTGGTGTGCCTCAGGGATCGGTGTTGGGACCACAATTATTTACAATTTATATCGATGATTTGGAGTTGGGGACCACGTGTAGGGTGTTAAAGTTTGCAGATGACACTAAGTTGAGTGGCAGAGCAAAGTGTGCAGATGACTGTGAAACTTTGCAGAGGAACATAGATACATTGAGTGAGTGGGCAAAGGTCTGGCAGATGGAATACAATGTTAATAAATGTGAAGTTATTCATTTCGGTAGGAGTAACAGTAAAAAGGATTATTACTTGAATGGTAAAAAGTTGCAGCATGCTGCTATGCAGAGGGACCTGGGTGTCCTTGTGCATGAATTGCAAAAGGTTGGTCTGCAGGTACAGCAAGTAATTAGGAAGGCAAATGGAATTTTGTCCTTCATTGCTAAAGGGATTGAGTTTAAAAGCAGAGAGGTTATGTTGCAGCTGTATAAAGGTACTGGTGAGGCCGCACCTGGAGTACTGTGTGCAGTTTTGGTCTCCTTACTTGAGAAAGGATGTACTGGCACTGGAGAGGGTGCAGAGGAGATTCACTAGGTTGATTCCAGAGTTGAGGGGGTTGGCTTCTGAGGAGAGACTGAGTAGATTGGGATTATATTCATTGGAATTCAGAAGAATGAGGGGGGATCTTATAGAAACTGAAATTGAAATATTATAGAAATTGAAATATTCTTCTGTCACTCTCTGTCCCTTGGGCAGTCTGTTTGTGTGTGTGTCTGTGCATGTCGGTCTCTGTGTGTGGTTCTCTGTGTGTGGGTGTGTGTCTGGCTGTCTGTGTCTATGCCTGTTTCTCTCTCCTCTCTCAGAACCTCAGTAAAACTCCACATACATCAATTTGCTATTTTAATTTGGCTGCTTTTGGTGATACCACAACTGCAGAGGGTGCACTTCCTTCTGCAGGCTGGGAGGAAACCCATATCCCGCTCTTTAACAGCATATTCTGTCTGCTTTGTATACTAAATTGATTAATCCCTAATAATTGATCAAATCTGACATTGATTACTGTTTGAAAGTCTCCAGGTTTACTTTCCTCCCAGGGCTGATTAAAAGTTAGAGTTTCCCTCAGTGTTTTGGAAATATCAAACCCTGATCCCACACCCTGTAAAGTATTTTACATGATGGGACGCTGCAAATGTTGTTATACTCAGTGCGCACGGTACCTTCATGTTGTAATAAGATGTTATAATCTCTATTGAGATAACTCTCATGACACAGGGGTAAAATTTCACTGGGTCAACATTCTGACCAAACACTAAAACATTACAGAAAGCGAGGCTCACAAATTCAACACAAGTTTCCTTTTCTGTGTCTCGCTGGTCTGTTCTGATTTTCTGTTGGGTGACATCAGTCTAGATTTTGTGTTCAGACCTGAACCCACAAACATATAACTCAGAGGCAGGATTATTACCCACTGAGCTACAGCTGGCTCCAATGTTCCCAGAAAATTTAGTTGTTGTGCACGGCAATTTTTTTTTGACCCACGTGCAGTCCCTTTAAATTTTTAAGAATCTTCGAAGACGTGTGTTATTTATCAGGGAACAGGACCTGCGTGGTACCTTCCAGGCTGCTGCACACAGCTTTGCAGGAACACTGACCGACACTCTCCATCCCAATCTCTTCCTCTCTGGTAATCTCTCCCCATTGCTATCCTTCCCTCTCTCTGTTATTCTCTCTCTATATCTATCCCTGTCTTTCTCACTGTTACTCTCTCCATCTGGATGGAGGAGGAGAAAGAGAGGCATATATAGAGGCAGCTTTACTCGGTATCTAACCCCACACTGTACCTGTCCTGCGAGTGTTTTATAGAACAGAGAGGACAGAGATTTGCTCTGTAGATAACTCCATTCTGTACTTGGCTTGGCAGCATTTGAAGGGACAGTTTAGACGGAGCTTTACTCTGTATCCCTGGAATTTTGAAGTGTAAGGGGTGTTTCGTTTAGTTTAATGTAGAGATTCAGCACTGAAACAGGCCCTTCAGCCCACCGAGTCTGTGCCGACCATCAACCACCCATTAATACTAATCCTACACTAATTCCATATTCCTACCACATCCCCACCTGTCCCCATATTTCCCTACCACCTACCTATACTAGGGGCAATTGCTAATGGCCAATTTACCGATCAACCTGCAAGTCTTTGGCATGTGGGAGGAAACCGGAGCACCCGGTGGAAACCCACGCAGACACAGGGAGAACTTGCAAACTCCACACAGGTAGTACCTAGAATTGAACCCGGGTCTCTGGAGCTGTGAGGCTGCGGTGCTAACCACTGTGCCACTGTGCTGGGTGAATTGATCAAAGTTTACAAGACAATACTGGAAACTGATGGGGTAGATAGAGAGAAACTCTTCTCACTGGTTGGAGGAGTCTCGGACGAGGGGCACAGTCGAAAAATCGAACATTAGTCGAAGACCCTTTCAAGGGTGAAATTTATTAACACTTCTACACACAAAGGATGGTGGAATTTTGGAATTGTCTTCCACAAATGACCCCTCCCTATCTCTGCAATCTCCTCCAGCTCCACAATCCACCAATATCTGCCATCCTCTAATTCTGGCCTCTTGAACATCCCCAATTTGAATCGTTCCACCATTGGTGGCCGTGCCTTCAAGCTGCCAAGGCCCTAACTCTGGAATTCCTTTCCCAAACCTCACCATCTCACTAACTCCCTTTCCTCTTTGAGGATTCTCCCTCAAACCAACCTCTGACCAAGTTTTTGGTCATCTGGTCTAATATCTCCTGAAGTGACTCAGTGTCAAATTTTTATTTTCTTGATTCATTTGTTGGATGTGTGCGTTAGTGGCCAGGACAGCATTTATTGCCCATTCATAATTGCCCTTGAGAAGGTGGTGTTGAGCCTCCTTCTTGAACCGCTGCAGTCCATGTGGGGTAGGTACACCCACAGTGCTGTTAGGAAGGGAGATCCAGGATTTTGACCCAGTCACAGTGAAGGAGCAGCGATATAGTTCCAAGTCAGGATGGTCTGTGACTTAAGGGAAACTTGCAGGTGGTGGTGTTCCCATATGTGTTTCCTGTTTGTTTGCTCTCTCTTCCCCTCCTTCTTTCTAGACCTCCCTGTCCTTCTGTCCCTCTGTTATGAGAACCTAAGAACAGAAGGAAGTGGGTGCAGGAACAGAGAGACCTGGGGATGTCTGTGCACAAATTGAAGGTGGCAGAGCTAGTTGAGAAAGTGGTTAAAAGGCATATGGGATCCTCGGCTTTGTAAATGGAGGGTGAGAGTATAAAAGCAAGGAGGTTATGATGAAGCTTTATAAAACACTGCTTCATCCTCAACTAGTATTGTGTCCAATTCTGGACACCGTACTTTCGGAAGGATGTGGGGGCTTTCGAGAGGATGCAGAAAAGATTCACGAGCAAGGTTCCAGGGATGAGGGACTTCAGTTATGTGGATAGATTGGAGAAACTGGTGTTGTTCTCCACAGAGAAGAGAAACTTGAGATGAG
This sequence comes from Heterodontus francisci, assembly GCF_036365525.1. Lineage (NCBI taxonomy): Eukaryota > Metazoa > Chordata > Chondrichthyes > Heterodontiformes > Heterodontidae > Heterodontus > Heterodontus francisci. The sequence continues at coordinate 1,583,607 of NW_027140510.1, forward strand.
ATTTGACAGAGGTGTTCAAAATCATGAGGGGTCCTGACAGAGTAGATGTCGGAGTCGGAATGCAGTACATAGGACATTCCAGACCCATTTCTGTTCAGTGTTTACTTAAACAAGTGAATTGACCATTTAATAATTTTAACTTACTTAACCCTTGTGTTCCCACAAAGATCAAGCTAGTAAATTCAACAGTGGTCACTTTGACTTCATCCCATCGTGTCTTATGTACATTCTCACAGGATAACAGGTATAACTGTAGTTATAAAATTCAGCTGAAAATTGATCAGTTACATTGTTATTTCAGTCCATATTTACAGTACACACGGTACCTTACTGTTGTAATAAAGTCATATAGTGTCTATTCATCCCACTGGGGCAAAATGTCACTGGCTCAACATTCTCACCAAATACTAAAGCATTCCACAATGCAAGACTCACAAATTCAACACAAGTTTCCTTTTCTGAGTCTCGCTGGTCTGTTCTGATTCTCTGAGGGATTACTGATGCTTATCCTCCACATGAGCAATCGTCCTAATCCCGTGTGCCTGTCCTGCTCCCAAACCCGGCATCCGCTTACATTAAGGCAAGTGATACAGGAGCGTCTCAGTGACTGAGGCAGGTGAGTCTTGAGGCTGAGCTGGGCACAGTGAGTGACCCGGGTTAATCCGACACTCCAGGGAATGTTTAAACGGAGCTTTACTCTCTATTTAAGCCATGCTGCACCTTCTCTGAGAGTGTTCGATGGGGCAGTGTAGACGAGGAGAGTTATTCCTTACCCATTTTAAACATGGAGAAGTGAATATCCAAGAGATTGTTTTAAATGTGATGAGGGTTTCTGCCTCTACCACCCTTTCAGGCAGTGAGTTCCAGACACCCACCAGCCACTGGGTGAAGAAACTATTGATGTGTTTCGTTCTGTTAAGTTTGATGTCAATGTTTCCCCAGGATGTTGATGCTGGGGGATTCAGTGATGGGATAATGCTTTGAATGCCAAGGGGAGGTGGTTGGATTCTCTCTTGTTGCAGATGGTCATTGCCTGGCACTTGTGTGACGTGAATGTTACTTCCCACTGGTCGGCCCAAACCTGAATGTTGTCCGGGTCATGGTGCATGTGGCTATGGATTGCTTCATTATCTGAGGCAAAATACTGTGGATGCTGGAAATCTGGAAAGCACCGAGCTGAATCACTAACTCTGTTTCTCTCTCCACAGATGCTGCCTGACTTGCTCAGTATTTAAAGCACTTTCTGCTGGGATCTCAGCTGAAGATGGTTGGGCTGAGGACACTACCCTGAGGAACTCCTGCAATGAAGGCCTGGGACTGAGATGATTGACTTCCAACAACCAAAACCATCTTCCTTTGTGCTCGGTATGATTCCAACCAGTGGAGAGATTTCCCCCGATTCCCACTGACTTCAGTTTTACTCGGGCTCCTCGATGCCACACTCGGTCAAACGCTGCCTTGTTGTTAAGGTCAGTCTCTCTTCCCAGTAGCAGACAGGAGTGAATCGTTCCCTTTGACCCGTTGTACACTGAACAAGCTGTGTTTCTTCACAGCCTGATACAGGACTGTACACGGCCGATTAATGTAGCCCATCAAACACTCCCAGAGCAGCTTCAGCACAGCTTAGGAACAGAGTACAGTTCCTTCAACATTCTCTCTCTGTCTCTCCCTCCTGCTATCTCTGACATTAGGAGAGAGACAGAGGGAGAGAGGGTTAGATATGAAGGCAGAGAGAGGGCTGTAGAGAGGGACAAATTTGGAGAGAGAGAGGTTGTTGAGGTGGATGAAAAGGATAATGTAAGATATATTAATTTGATGTAATCCTTCACTGCTGTGTACACAAACATATTAGAGATAGATATGGAGAGAAAAAAACATCGGGAGAGTGGGAAATGCAGACAATGTTGGGGCCCAGGCGGATAATTTTGATGATCCAGAAGGAACAGTCTCCATTTTAAACATCCAGCAAGCTATTCCACTGTGGGAGCCATCACACCCAAACAGGCATAGACACACACACACACACACAGGAATACCCACACAATGATATTGGTTGTGGAAATTTCATGCTGGCTTATTGGTTAATTTTTAAATCTGTGATTGATAGATTCTTGTTAACCAAAGGTATTAAGAGATAAGGGGCAAAGGCAGGATATATGGTGTAAGTTACATCACAGATCAGCCAAGATCTCATTTGATGCCGGAACAGAGGTGTGGGGTTGAATTGCATCTTCCTCTTCCAATATCCCCTGTGAAGTATCCTTCCATCTCTTTTAGTCACCCTGTCAGTCCATGTCTCTCTGTTTCTCTCTTTCTGTCTCTCTCTCTGTCTCTATCAGACAGTGTAGAGTGAGATTCACTCTGTATCCACCCCATGATGTTCCTGCCCTGGGAGTGTGTGATGGGACAGTGCAGAGGGAAATTTACTCTGTGTCAAACCCAACATTGTGCTTGGCTTGGGAATATTTAATGGGACAGTGTAGCTGGAGATTTACTCTGTATCCCTGGAATTTTGAAGGCTCAGGTGTGATTTGATGATTGTTTTCAAGATAATAAGGGAAACTGATGGGGTAGACAGAGAGTAACAATTCCCACTGGCTGCAGAGTCTAGAACATGGGGGCATAGTCTAAAAATATAAACCTAGTCTAAAAACCTTTCAGGAGTGAAATGAAGAAACACTTCAACACACCAGGTGTGGTATCAGTTTGGAACTCTCTTCCACAATCAGCAATTGATGCTGAGACACTTGTTAATTTTTAAATCTGCGTTTGATAGATTTTTGTTAACCAAAGGTATTAAGGGGCAAAGATAGGTACATGGAGTTAGATCACACATCAGCCATGAGCTCATTGAATGACAGAACAGGGTTGAGGGGCCAAATGGCCTCCTCCTCTTCCTCTGTCCTACGCCCAATATCCTGCGATCACTCTCTGTGTCTTGGTCTCTGTCTCCCTCTTTGTCTCTCTTTCTGTCTGTCTGTCTGTCTCTCTCTCTCTCCTCTCATCTGTGGAAATCCACACACATCAGTCAGCCATTTTAGGTTCATTTTCAGTGGCCATTTTATGTTACCACAACACTGGGACATTTATCGCTGTCTATCCCAAACCATCTCTCTTTGTAGTCTATTTGTGTCCTCCTCACAGCTTATTGTCCCACCTAACCTAGTATCCCTCTCCTTTGCTCCGTCTCACTCACGCACTCTCCCCCCTCTCTCTCCCCCCCCATTTCTCTCTCCCCCCATTTCTCTCTCCCCCCACCCCCTGCAATCTCTCTTTAAGTGTCCTGTTATCACATCCTTTATTATAGATTCGACCATTTTCCTATTGACTGATGTTAGACGAACAGGTCTTTAGTTCCCCATTTTCTCTTTCTTTCCTTTTGTAAATAGTGGAGTTACATTTGCTACCTTCTAATCTGCCTCTCTCACTCTGCCTCTCTCACACTGCCTCTGTCCCTCGCTATCTGTCTTTCCCACCCCCTCTCTCTCTCTATCTCTCCCTCTCTCTCTTTTTCTCTCTCTCGCTCGATCTCTACCTCTCTCTCTCTACCTCTGTCCACGTCTCAATTTGTGCCTCCCTCACACCATCTCTCCCTCTCTCTGTCTCTCTCTAGCTCTCTGTCTGCCTCTCTATGTCTGCCTCTCTGTGTCGTCTTCTCTCTCTGTGCCTCTCTCACTCTCTCTGTCTCTCCCCCAGCACTCTCTCTCTGTCTCTCCCTCTCTCTCTTTCTCAACCTCTGTCCATGTCTCAATTTGTGCCTCCCTCACACCATCGCTCCCTCTCTCTCTGTCTCTCTCTAGCTCTCTGTCTGCCTCTCTCTCCCTCTCTCTGCCTCCCTCTCTCTGCCTCCCTCTCTCTGCCTCTCTCTCTCTGCCTCTCTCTCTCTGTCTCTCTCTCTCTGCCTCTCTCTCTCCATCTCTCCCTCTCTCTCTTTCGCTGCCTCTGTCCACGTCTCAGTTTGTGTCTCCCCCACACCATCTCTCCCTCCCTCTCTCTCTGTCTCTCTCTGTCTCTCTGCCTCTCTCTCTCTGCATCTCTCTCTCTCTCTGCCTCTCTCTCTCTCTGCCTCTCTCTCTTCAGCCTCTCCCTCTCTATCTCTCCCTCTCTCTCTCTGCCTCTGTCCACGTCTCAGTTTGTGTCTCCCCCACACGATCTCTCCCTCCCTCTCTCCCTCCCTCTCTCACTCCCTCTCTCCCTCCCTCTCTCCCTCCCTCTCTCCCTCCCTCTCTCTCTCTCTTTCTCCCTCTCTGTCTCTGTCTCAGAGTTACAGCTCAGATGATTAACCTCTTTATCCATGTGTTATGAACACGGGACTTTGTCTCTCTCCCATTTTCCAGGATGTTGCCAGGACTGGAGAATTGTAGCTATGAGGATAGGCAGGGGTTGCTGTCCTTGGAACAGAGAAGGCCCTCTCCAACTATCTCTGTCTCTGCCACTCTCTCTGTCTTTCTCTCTGGCCCTTCATCTGTCTTTCCCTCTCTGTCACTCCTCCTCTCTCCTTCGATCTCTGTCTCGCTCTCTCTGTCCCTCCATCTTTACTTCCCTCCCTGTCACTGCATCTCTCTCCTTCTCTCTCTGTCTCTCACTTTGTCCCTCCATCTGGCTTTCCCTTCCTAACACTCCCTCTCTCTCCTTCTCTCTCTGTCTCTGCCACTCTCTCTGTCTCTCTCTCTCTGTCCCTCCATCTGTCTTTCCCTCTCTGTCTCTCCGTCTCACTCCTTCTATCTCTGTCACTCCCGCTCTCTCTCTGTCTCTCTCTCTGTCCCTCCATCTGTCTTTCCTTCTCTGTCTCTCCCTCTCTCTCCTTCTATCTCTGCCTCTCCATCTGCCTTTCCCTCTCTGTCTCTCCCTCTCTCTCCTTCTCTCTCTGTCTCTCTCTCTGTCTCTCTCTCTCTGTCCCTCCATCTGTCTTTCCCTCTCTGTCTCTCCCTCTCTCTCCTTCTCTCTCTGCCTCTCTCTCTGTCTCTCTCTCTGTCCCTCCATCTGTCCTTCCCTGCCTGTAACTCCATCTCTCTCCCTGTCTCTCTCTGTCTGTCCCTCCATCTGTCTTTCCCTTTCTTTTGCTCCACACTCTCCTTCTATCTCTGTCTCTCTCGCTCTCTGTCTTTCCATCAGTCTTTCCCTTCCTGTCACTCCCTCTCTCTCCTTCCATCGATGCCTCTCTCACTCTCTGTCTCTCCAACTGCCTTTCCCTCTCTGTCGCTCCCATTCTCTCCTTCTCTCTCTGTCTCTGCCTCTCTTTATCCCTCCATCTGTCCTTCCCTCCCTGTCACTCCATCTCTCTCCTTCTCTTTATCTCTCACTCTGTCCTTCCATCTGTCTTCCCCTCTCTGCCACACCCTCTCTCGCCTTCTCTCTCTGTCTCTGCCACTCTCTCTGTCTCTCTCTCTGTCCCTCCATCGGTCTTTCCCTCTCTGTCACTCCCTCTCTCCTTCTCTCTTTCTCTCCCTCTCTCTCCTTCTCTTTCTCTCTATCCCTCCATCTGACCTTCCCTCCCTGTCACTCCATCTCTCTCCATCTCTCACTTTGTCCCTCCATCTGGCTTTCCCTCTCTGTCGCTGCCTCTCCTTCCTTCTATCTCTGTCTGCAAATCTGTCTTTCCCTCTCTGACACTCCCTCTCTCCATCTCTCTCTGTCTCTGCCACTCTTTCTGTCTCACTCTCTGTACCTCCATCTGTCTTTCCCTCCCTGTCACTCTATCTCTCTCCTTCTCTCTCTGTCTCTCACTCTGTCCCTCCATTTGTCTTTTCCTCCCTGTCATTGCCTCTCTCTCCTTCTCTCTCTCTCTGTCCCTCGATCTGTCTTTCCCTCCCTCCCTGACACTCCCTCTCACTCCTTCTCTCTCTGTCTCTCTCTCTGCTATCACTGACACTAGGAGAGCGACAGAGGGAGGGAGGGTTAGATATGACGGCATAGAGAGGGCTGTAGTGAGGGACAAATGTGGAGAGAGAGAGATTGTTGAGGTGGATGAAGAGGATAATGTAAGATATATTAATTTGATGAAATCCTTCACTGCTGTGTACACAAACATATAAGAGATAGGTATGGAGAGAAAACAAACATCGGGAGAGGGAGGAATGCAGATAAAGTTGGGTCCAGGCAGACACTTTTGATGATCCAGAAAGAATAGCCTCCATTTTAAATATTCTGTTAGCTATTCCACTGTGGTAGCCATCACACCCTCGTGACATTGTTTGTGGAAATTTCATGCTGGCTTATTGGTTAATTTTTAAACCTGTGATTGATAGATTCTTGTTAACCAAAGGTATTAAGAGGTAAGGGGCAAAGGTGGGATATATGGTGTAAGTTTGATCACAGATCAGCCATGATCTCATTGAATGCCGGGACGGAGGTGTGGGGTTAAATTGCATCCTCCTCTTCCAATATCCCCTGTTAAATATCCTTCTTTCTCTGTCAGTCACCCTGTCAGTCTATGTCTCTCTGTTTCTCTCTTTCTCTCTCTCTCCCTGTCTCTATCGGACAGTGTAGAGTGAGATTCACTCTGTATCCACCCCATGATGTTCCTGTCCTGGGACTGTTGGATGGGACAGTGTAGAAGGAGCATTACTCTGTATCTAATCCATGCTGTACCTGTCTGGGGAATGTTGTTGGGAGAGTGGAAACAGAGAGATCTGGGACCAGGGTCCTCATGGGGAGGACTTAATGGTGCCTCCTAATTGACCAGTTAGCAATATTGGTGCTCCAGGGATGAAAGGGACATTGGCTGAGTGGATACGACATTGGCTGAGAGAGTGGACAATGGTTGTTTCAGACTGGAGGGAGGTATACAGTGGAGGTTTATATTAGGACCACTGATCTTTTTGATATATACTAATGACTTGGACTTGTGTTTACAGGGCATAACTTCAATGTTTGCCAATGTTTGTGTCATCTGCAATGTAATAAACCGGGAAGGGACTAGTAGCAGACTTCAGGAGGAGAGAGGCAGTCTGGTGAAATGGAACACACAAGAGCAAATGAATTAGGAGCAGGAGTAGGCCATTCGGCCCCTCGAGCCTGCTCTGCCATTCAATGGCTGATCTGATTTTGAACTCAACTCCACTTTCCTGTCTGTGTCCCATAACCCTTGACTCCCTAACTGATAAAAAATCTATCGAACTCAGCCTTGAATATATTCAATGATTCAGCCTCCACTGGTCTCTGGGGAAGAGAATTCCACAGACTGACCCCCCCTCTGAGAGAAACACATTTCTCCTCATCTCAGTCTTAAATGGGAGAGCCCTCATTTTAAACTGTGTCCCCTCGTTCTGGACTCCCCGACAAGGGGAAACATCCTCTCAGCATCCACCCTGTCCAGTCCCCCTCAGGACCTGAGATGTTTCAATAAGATCACCTCTCATTCTTCTAAACTCCAGTGGGTATAGACCCAACCTGTTCAACCTTTCCTCATAAGATAACCCCTTCATCCCAGGAATCAGCCCAGTGAACCTTCTCTGAACTACTTCGAATGCAATTATATAATTTCTTCAGTAAGGAGACCAAAAGTGTCCACAATCCTGCAGACGTCGTCTAACTTATGCCCTGTACAGCTGTAACAACACTTCCCTACTTTGATATTCTATTCACCTTGCAATAAACAACAACATTCCATTTGCCTTCCTAATCACTCGCTGTAGCTACACGGTAACATTTTGTGATTCATGTACCAGGACACCCAGATCCCTCTGTACCGTACAGTTCTGCAGTCTCTCTCCGTTTCAATAATATACTGATTTTTATTCTTCCTGCTAAAGTGGACAAGCTCACATTTTCCCACATTGTACTCCATCTGACAATGTTTTGCTCACTCACTTAACCTATGGAAATCTCTTTGTAGACACTTTATGTCCTCTTGACAGCTTACTATCCAACCTATCATTGGACAGACACAGGGCAGGTTAACTTCAATGCTGAGAAATGTGAAGTGATGCATTTTGGAAGGAAGACTGAGTGATATAAACTAAATGGTACAATGTTAGAATGGGTGACAGGACAGAGAGATCAGGGATTTCATCAATGTTCCCTGTTCTACCCAAAAGCTCAATTTGGGGCTTGGAATCTTTGAGTTGAATTTAGCTTCATCCTGAAAAGTGTTAGCAAACGTGTTGGGAAATGTGTCAAAAGCTGTTTCCATTCAGACATTCCTGCATTGTGGAAGTGTGAGCTATCTTTGCAGAGACAGGAAATAGAGTTGTTTGAATGGACCTGCAGGTTTTAGTTGATGCAATAAGGTGAGAATTTGAATTGTGTCCCTTCCAGACACACAGAATTGAAGGTATTTACAGAACACCACATGAAGTAGTTTACCAATGTCTGACAAACTTCAAAGACTTCAAACACATGGAAGAAGAGGAGAAGGGAACAATATACAAAACCTCAGTCAGTCAGAAAACAGCAGGAGGAAAATGAATCTCTTTTTATGGGTTTTAATTTGAAGGCCTGAGCTGATGATTGAAAAAGTAGGAGTTCAAATCCCACGCTGGGCTGTTGTGAATTTGAATTTTGTTTTTTCTAAAAATAAACATAAATCTGGAATTAAAAATCCTCTAGGATGGAATGATTCACTCCTGTCTACTAGTGCAAAGCCCGTGTGTGTCTCAGTTTTGCTGTATTTATTAACGATTTAAGATGATGTGGTAGAATGCAACATACCCAAGTTTACCAATGACACAAAAATAGGCAGCATTGTAAGCAGTGTAGCTGGAAGCAGAACAATGCAAAGAGATATCTGAAGTGAATGGTTAAAACTGTGGTAGATAGATTTCAATGTCAGTAAAAAAGACTAGAACAGAGTACTTTATAAATGGTGAAAAGATAGAAACACTGGAGGTTCAAAGAGACTTGAGGGGTCCATGTCCATTTGAGTGCAGTGGAGATTTACCAGAATGATAACTGGACTCCAAGGGTTAAATTACAAGGTGATATTACACAAACTGGGAATAATTCCCTGGAATTTAGGAGGATCAAGGTGATTTGATCAAAGTTGTTGAGATATTAAGGGGAACTGATGGGGTAGTTTGTGAGAAACTATTCCGGCAGCTTTGCAATATCGGAACAGGAGTCGGCCATTCAGCCCATCGAGCCTGTTCCGCCATTCAAGACGATCATGGCTGATCATCCACTTCAATGTGTTTTTCCCAGACTATCCTCATATCCCTTCATGTCATTGGTATTCAGCAATCTGTCAATCTCTGCTTTAAACATACTCAATGACTGAGCTTCCACAGCCCTCTGGGATAGAGAATTCCTAAGATTCACAACCCTCTGAGTAATGACATTTCTCCTCATCTCTGTCCCAAGTGGCTTCCCCCTTATTTTGAAATTGTATCCCCTGGTTCTAGACTCCTCAACCAGGAGAAACATCTTACCTACATCTACCCTGTCTATCTATAATGTTACCCCAGGATCCCCACACAGCCTGTCTCCCCGTCCCCCTGCTTCTAAAGTGTCTCAGGGTCTCCTGGCACTTTCTATCTCTCTGCTTCTGTCTCTATCCCTCACTATCTCTCTGTTCTCTCTCCATTTCTATCTCTCCCTATCTCTCTGTTACTCTACCTCTGTTCCTCTCTCTCTGTCTGTCACTCTCTCCCACCATGTTGGTTATCATTGGGGGTTGAGTTAAATCACAGACAAAATAAACGCTTCACCTGTCTGCCCCGAAATAAATAGCAAAATTTGTGGATATTTTCTGTCTGTATTCAGACAATATAGACAGGAGTGTATATTATATGATGGGATGTTGCAAATCGATTTACACTAGTACTGTCGGAAAAACAAGTTAAAAAGAATTATTCACAAGTCTAGTCCAACTTAACGACAGATTTGACCCGATAAGGTAATAAATGCCAAAAGTCTGGAGATTTTTGGAGTACGTTAAGCTTTACTCTGTCTGGCTTTCAGAAATTAAACATTACACATGCACTGCAAGATTAAAGATTATACATAGGTTAGGTTACATAGAATTTTGGAAGGACTAACAAGGCGAGGGAATATCCAATGAATGGCAGGATCATAGGAAGTACCGAGTGTCAGAGGGATCTTGGTGTACTTGTCCATAGATCACTGAAGGCTGCAGCGCAGGTAGACAAGGTGGTTAGGAAGGTATATGGGATACTTGCCTTTATTAGTTGAGGCATAGAATATAAGAACAGGGAGGTTATGATGGAGCTATATAAAACACTGGTTAGGCCACAGCTGGAGCACTGTGTACAGTTCTGGGCACCACACTATAGGAAGGATGTGATTGCACTGGAGAGGATGCAGAGGAGATTGACCAGGATGTTGCCTGGGCTGGAGCATTTCAGCTATGAAGAGAGACTGAAAAGGCTGGAGTTGTTTTCCTTAGAGCAGAGAAGGCTGAGGGGGGACCTGATTGAGGTGTACAAAATTATGAGGGGCATTGATAGGTTAGATAGGAAGAAACTTTTTCCCTTAGCAGAGGGGTCAATAACCAGGGGGCATAGATTGAAGGCAAGGGGCAGGAGGTTTCGAGGGGATTTGAGGAAAGGATTTTTCACCTGGAAGGTTATTGGATGATTTGATGAAGGTTTACAAAATAATAAGGGAAACTGATAGGGTGGACTGAGAGTAAATATTCCCTTTGGCTGCAGAGTCAGGAACTTGGGGCATAGTCTAAAAATATAAACAGTGGCCACTTTGACTTCATCCCATCGTGTCGTATGTACATTCTCACATATAGCAGGTATAGCAGCACATATATAACAGGATAACAGGTATAACTGTAGTTATAGTATTCAGCTGAAAATTGATCAGTTACATTGTTATTTCAGTCCATATTTACAGTACACACGGTACCTTACTGTTGTAATCAAGTCATATAGTGTCTATTCATCCCACTGGGGCAAAATGTCACTGGCTCAACATTCTCACCAAATACTAAAGCATTCCACAATGCAAGACTCACAAATTCAACACAAGTTTCCTTTTCTGAGTCTCGCTGGTCTGTTCTGATTCTCTGAGGGATTACTGATGCTTATCCTCCACATGAGCAGTCGTCCTAATCCCGTGTGCCTGTCCTGCTCCCAAACCCGGCATCTGCTTACATTAAGGCAAGTGATACAGGAGCGTCTCAGTGACTGAGGCAGGTGAGTCTTGAGGCTGAGCCGGGCACAGTGAGTGACCCGGGTTAATCCGACACTCCAGGGACAGTTTAAACTGAACTGTACTCTGTATCTGACCCGTGCTGTACCTTCTCTGAGATTGTTCGATGGGGCAGTGCAGACAAGGAGACTCTGATAGGGTGGACTCTCTTCCACAAACAGCAATTGATGCTGAGACACTTGTAAATTTTTAAATCTGAGACTGATAGATTTTTTTAACCAGCGGTATTAAGAGATAAGGGGCAAAGGTGGGATATATGGTGTTAGTTAGATCACAGATCAGCCCTGATCTCACTGAATGCTGGAACAGGGTCGAGGGGTTAAATTGCCTCCTCACCTTCCTATGTCTGATGTTAAATATCCTTCTTTCACTCTCAGACACCCTGTCTGTCTGTGTCTCCCTCTATTTCTCTCATTCTCTCTCTCTCTCTGTCAGTTTCGGACAGTGCAGAGTGAGATTCACTCTGTATCCACCCCATGATGTTCCTGTCCTGGGACTGTTGGATGGGACAGTGTAGAAGGAGCATTACTCTGTATCTAATCCATGCTGTACCTGTCTGGGGAAGGTTGATGGGAGAGTGCAAATGGAGAGTTCTGGGACCAGGGTCCTCATGGGGAGGACTTAATGGTGCCTCCTAATTGACCAGTTAGCAATATTGGTGCTCCAGGGATGAAAGGGACATTGGCTGAGTGGATACGACATTGGCTGAGAGAGTGGACAATGGTTGTTTCAGACTGGAGGGAGGTATACAGTGGAGGTTTATATTAGGACCACTGATCTTTTTGATATATACTAATGACTTGGACTTGTGTTTACAGGGCATAACTTCAATGTTTGCCAATGTTTGTGACATCTGCAATGTAATAAACCGGGAAGGGACTAGTAGCAGACTTCAGGAGGAGAGAGGCAGTCTGGTGAAATGGAACACACAAGAACAAATGAATAAGGAGCAGGAGTAGGCCATTCGGCCCCTCGTGCCTGCTCTGTCAGTCAATATGATCATGATTGATCTGATAGTGACTTTAACTCCATTTTCCTGCCTGCCCCCCATAACCCTTGACTCCCTTGTAAATTCATTGACCCAACCTCCACTGCTCTCTGGGGAAGAGAATTCCAAAGCCTAACCAACCTCTGGGAGAAAGAAGTCTTCCTTAGCTCAGTCTTAAATGGCAGACCCTTTATTTTTAAAAGGTGCCCCCTCGTTCAAGACTCCTCCACAAGGGAAACATCCTCCCAACATCCGCCCTGTCAAGTCCCCTCAGAATCTTGTATGTTTCAATAAGATCACCTCTCATTCTTCTAAACTCCAATGAGTATAGGCCCAACCTGTTCAACTATTCCTCATAAGACAACCCCTTCATCCCAGGAATCAGCCTAGTGAACCTTCTCTGAACTGATTCCAATGCATCCAGGCCTGACCATTTATTCACTTTCAAAGATGCTAAACACCTTAATATTTCCCTCTCACCCTGTTTATCCCATCCAATATTTCACACTCCTCCTCTTTAACTACAATGTCTGCATTGTTCCCACTCTTTTATAAAGACGGAGACAAAGTATTCATTAAGAACCGTGCCCACATCTCCCACCTCCATACACACATTCCCTTTTTGGTCCCTAATACTCTATCCTTAGTTATCCTCTTGCTCTTCATGTATTTATAAAACATCTTTGTGCTTTCCTTGATTTTACTTGGTAATATTATTTTCCGACTATCTTTTTGCTTTCCTAATTTTCTTTTTAATTTCACCCCTGCACTTTTCTTCACTCCTCTCGGCTTTCTGTGGTATTGAGCTCTCGGTATCTGACATAAGCTTGCCTTTTGTGCCTTATTCTACCTGGTTCGATTCTTGCTATCTAAGGGGCTCTAGATTTGGGAGTCTCACCCTGTTTGTCTTTGTGGGAAAATATTTGTTCTCAACCCTCTCAGGGAGTCGAGGGTTCTGCAGAGCAGGCCTGAAAGAGGAGATGAGTGTTGGGACAGATCAGTCATGATCTTATTGAATGGCAGGGCAGGCTCGAGGGGCTGAATGGACTACTCCTGCTCCTACTTCTTGTGCTCTTGTGTCCAGTTCAATATCTCCTTTAGTGACTTGGTGCCAAATTGTTATTATGTTTTATTCATTTGTTGGATGTGTTCATTACTGGCTATGCCAGCATTTTATTGCCCATCACCAATTGCCGTTGAACCTTCTTGAACCGCTGCAGTCCATGTGGGGTAGGTACACCCACAGTGCTGTTAGGAAGTGAGATCCAGGATTTTGACCCAGTCACAGTGAAGGAATGGTGATATAGTTCCAAGTCAGGATGGTGTGAGACTGGAAGGGAAACTTGCAGGTGGTGGTGTTCCCATATGTGTTTCCTGTTTGTTTGCTCTCTCTCCCCCTCCTTCTTTCCAGACCTCCCTGTCCTTCTGTCCCTCTCTGTCATGGGAACCTAAGAACAGAAGGAAGTGGGTGCAGGAACAGAGAGACCTGGGGATGTCTGTGCACAAATTGAAGGTGGCAGAGCTAGTTGAGAAAGTGGTTAAAAGGCATATGGGATCCTAGGCTTTGTAAATAGAGGCTTAGAGTATAAAAGCAAGGAGGTTATGATGAAGCTTTATAAAACACTGCTTCATCCTCAACTAGTATTGTGTCCAATTCTGGACACCGTACTTTCGGAAGGATGTGGGGGCTTTAGAGAGGATGCAGAAAAGATTCACGATCAAGGTTCCAGGGATGAGGGACTTCAGTTACGTGGATAGATTGGAGAAACTGGTGTTGTTCTCCACAGAGAAGAGAAACTTGAGATGAGATTTGATAGAGGTGTTCAAAATCATGAGGGGTCCTGACAGAGTAGATGTCGGAGTAGGAATGCAGCACATAGGACATTCCAGACCCATTTCTGTTCAGTGTTTACTTAAACAAGTGAATTGACCATTTAATATTTTTAACTTACTTAACCCTTGTGTTCCCACAAAGATCAAGCTAGTAAATTCAACAGTGGTCACTTTGACTTCATCCCATCGTGTCTTATGTACATTCTGACAGGATTGCAGGTATAACTGTAGTCATAAAATTCAGCTGAAAATTGATCAGTTACATTGTTATTTCAGTCCATATTTACAGTACACACGGTACCTTACTGTTGTAATCAAGTCATATAGTGTCTATTCATCCCACTGGGGCAAAATGTCACTGGCTCAACATTCTCACCAAATACTAAAGCATTCCACAATGCAAGACTCACAAATTCAACACAAGTTTCCTTTTCTGAGTCTCGCTGGTCTGTTCTGATTCTCTGAGGGATTACTGATGCTTATCCTCCACATAAGCAGTCGTCCTAATCCCGTGTGCCTGTCCTGCTCCCAAACCCGGCATCCGCTTACATTAAGGCAAGTGATACAGGAGCGTCTCAGTGACTGAGGCAGGTGAGTCTTGAGGCTGAGCCGGGCACAGTGAGTGACCCGGGTTAATCCGACACTCCAGGGAATGTTTAAACGGAGCTTTACTCTGTATCTAACCTGTGCTGTACCTTCTCTGAGAGTGTTCGATGAGGCAGTGTAGACGAGGAGAGTTATTCCTTACCCATTTTAAACATGGAGAAGTGAATATCCAAGAGATTGTTTTAAATGTGATGAGGGTTTCTGCCTCTACCACCCTTTGAGGCAGAGAGTTCCAGACACCCACCAGCCACTGGGTGAAGAAACTATTGATGTGTTTCGTTCTGTTAAGTTTGATGTCAATATTTCCCCAGGATGTTGATGCTGGGTGATTCAGCGATGGGATAATGCTTTGAATGTGAAGGGGAGGTGGTTGGATTCTCTCTTGCTGCAGATGGTCATTGCCTGGCACTTGTGTGACGTGAATGTTACTTCCCACTGGTCGGCCCAAGCCTGAATGTTGTCTGGGTCTTGGTGCATGTGGCTCTGGATTGCTTCATTATCTGAGGCAAAATACTGTGGATGCTGGAAATCTGGAAAGCATCGAGCTGAATCACTAACTCTGTTTCTCTCTCCACAGATGCTGCCTGACCTGCTCAGTATTTAAAGCACCTTCTGCTGGGATCTCAGTTGAAGATGGCTGGGCTGAGGACACTACCCTGATAAACTCCTGCAATGAAGGCCTGGGACTGAGATGATTGACCTCCAACAACCAAAACCATCTTCCTTTGTGCTCGGTATGATTCCAACCAGTGGAGAGATTTCTCCCGATTCCCACTGACTTCAGTTTTACTCGGGCTCCTCGATGTCACACTCGGTCAAACACTGCCTTAATGTGAAGGTCAGTCTCTCTTCCCAGTAGCAGACAGGAGTGAATCATCCCCTTTGACCCATTGTGTACTGAAAATGCTCTGCTTCTTCACAGCCTGATACAGGACTGTACACGGCCGATTAATGTAGCCCATCAAACACTCCCAGAGCAGCTTCAGCACAGCTTAGGAACAGAGTACAGTTCCTTCAACATTCTCTCTCTGTCTCTCCCTCCTGCTATCTCTGACACTAGGAGAGAGACTGAGGGAGAGAGGGTTAGACATGAAGGCAGAGAGAGGGCTGTAGAGAGGGACAAAGTTGGAGAGAGAGAGGTTGTTGAGCTGGATGAAAAGGATAATGTAAGATATATTAATTTGATGTAATCCTTCACTGCTGTGTACACACACATATAAGAGATAGATATGGAGAGAAAAAAAACATCAGGAGAGGGTGAAATGGAGACAATGTTGGGGCCCAGGCGTATACGTTTGATGATCCAGAAGGAATAGCCTCCATTTTAAATATCTAGCAAGCTATTCCACTGTGGGAGCCATCACACCCAAACAGGCATAGACACAAACACACAAACACACAGAAATACCCACACAATGATATTTGTTGTGCAAATTTCATGCTGGCTTATTGGTTAATTTTTAAATCTGTGATTGATAGATTCTTGTTAACCAAAGGTATTAAGAGATAAGGGGCAAAGGCAGGATATATGGTGTAAGTTACATCACAGATCAGCCAAGATCACATTGGATGCCGGAACAGGATTGTGGGGTTAAATTGCATCCTCCTCTTCCGATATCCCCTGTTAAATATCCTTCTTTCTCTTTTAGTCACCCTGTCAGTCTATGTCTCTCTGTTTCTCTCTTTCTGTCTCTATCGGACAGTGCAGAGTGAGATTCACTCTGTATCCACCCCATGATGTTCCTGCCCTGGGAGTGTGTGATGGGACAGTGTAGAGGGAAATTTACTCTGCGTCAAACCAAACATTGTGCTTGGCTTGGGAATATTTAATGGGACAGTGTAGCTGGAGATTTACTCTGTATCCCTGGAATTTTGAAGGTTCAGGTGTGATTTGATGATTGTTTTCAAGGTAATAAGGGAAACTGATGGGGTAGACAGAGAGTAACAATTCCCACTGGCTGCAGAGTCTAGAACATGGGGGCATAGTCTAAAAATATAAACCTAGTCTAAAAACCTTTCAGGAGTGAAATGAAGAAACACTTCAACACACCAGGTGTGGTATCAGTTTGAAACTCTCTTCCACAAACAGCAATTGATGCTGAGACACTTGTTAATTTTTAAATCTGAGTTTGATAGATTTTTGTTAACCAAAGGTATTAAGGGGCAAAGATAGGTCCATGGAGTTAGATCACAGATCAGCCATGAGCTCATTGAATGACAGAACAGGGTTGAGGGGCCAAATGGCCTCCTCCTCTTCCTCTGTCCTACGCCCAATATCCTGCGATCACTCTCTGTGTCTTGGTCTCTGTCTCCCTCTTTGTCTCTCTTTCTGTCTGTATGTCTCTCTCTCTCTCCTCTCATCTGTGGAAATCCACACACATCAGTCAGCCATTTTAGGTTCATTTTCAGTGGCCATTTTATGTTACCACAACACTGGGACATTTATCGCTGTCTATCCCAAACCGTCTCTCTTTGTAGTCTATTTGTGTCCTCCTCACAGCTTATTGTCCCACCTAACCTAGTATCTCTCTCCTTTGCTCCATCTCACTCACGCACTCTCCCCCCTCTCTCTCCCCCCCATTTCTCTCTCCCCCCATTTCTCTCTTTCCCCCCCCCACCCCCCCCGCAATCTCTCTTTAAGTGTCCTGTTATCACATCCTTTATTATAGATTCGACCATTTTCCCTATGACTGATGTTAGACGAACAGGTCTTTAGTTCCCTATTTTCTCCCTCCTTCCTTTTGTAAATAGTGGGGTTACATTTGCTACCTTCTAATCTGACTCTCTCACTCTGCCTCTCTCACACTGCCTCTGTCCCTCGCTATCTGTCTTTCCCCCCCCTCTCTCTCTCTATCTCTCCCTCTCTGTCTTTTTCTCTCTCTCGCTCTATCTCTCCCTCTCTCTCTCTCTCAACCTCTGTCCACGTCTCAATTTGTGCCTCCCTCACACCATCGCTCCCTCTCTCTCTGTCTCTCTCTATCTTTCTGTCTGCCTCTCTCTCTCTCTGCCTCTCTCTCTCTGTCACTCCCTCTCTCTCTTTCGCTGCCTCTGTCCACGTCTGAGTTTGTGTCGACTCCACACCGTCTCTCCCTCCATCTCTCCCTCTCTCTCTCTCTCTTTCTCCCTCTCTCCCTCCCTCTCTCTCTCCCTTTCTGTGCCTTAAAATTTCTATGTTGCCCTCGCCAACTCTATTTTTCCCTCTTTTACCCTCTGAATCCCAGTCTCTCCCTCTCTGTTACCCTCTGAATCCCAGACTCTCCCTCTCTGTTACCCTCTGAATCCCAGTCTCTCCCTCTCTGTTACCCTCTGAATCCCAGTCTCTCCCTCTCTGTTACCCTCTGAATCCCAGTCTTTCCCGCTCTGTTACCCTCTGAATCCCAGTCTCTCCCTATCCGTTACCCTCTGAATCCCAGTCTCTCCCTCTCTGTTACCCTCTGAATCCCAGACTCTCCCTCTCTGTTACCCTCTGAATCCCAGTCTCTCCCTCTCTGTTACCCTCTGAATGCCAGTCTCTCCCTCTCCGTTACCCTCTGAATCCCAGACTCTCCCTCTCTGTTACCCTCTGAATCCCAGTCTCTCCCTCTCTGTTACCCTCTGAATCCCAGTCTCTCCCTCTCCGTTATCCTCTGAATCCCAGTCTCTCCCTCTCTGTTACCCTCTGAATCCCAGACTCCCCCTCTCTGTTACCCTCTGAATCCCAGACTCTCCCTCTCTGTTACCCTCTGAATCCCAGTCTCTCCCTCTCTGTTACCCTCTGAATCCCAGTCTCTCCCTCTCTGTTACCCTCTGAATCCCAGTCTCTCCCTCTCTGTTACCCTCTGAATCCCAGTCTCTCCCTCTCTGTTACCCTCTGAATCCCAGTCTCTCCCTCTCTGTTACCCTCTGAATCCCAGTCTCTCCCTCTCCGTTACCCTCTGAATCCCAGTCTCTTCATCTCTGATACCCTCTGAATCCCAGTCTCTCCCTCTCTGTTACCCTCTGAATCCCAGTCTCTCCCTCTCCGTTACCCTCTGAATCACAGACTCTCCCTGTCCGTTACCCTCTGAATCCCAGTCTCTCCCTCTCTGTTACCCTCTGAATCCAAGTCTCTCCCTCTCTGTTCCCCTCTGAATCCCAGTCTCTCCCTCTCTGTCTCTCTCTCCCTCCCTCTCTGTTTCTTTCTCTCTCGCTGTCTCTCTCTGTCTCTCAGTGTCTCTCCCTCTCTCTCTCTCTCTGCCTCTGTCCACACCTCTGTCTCTCTCACACCATCTCGCCCTCCCTCTCTCTGTCTCTCACTCTCTCTGCCTCTCCATCTCTCTCTCTCTCTCTCCTTTTACCTTGTCTCTCCCTGTCTCACCCTCTGTCCATGACTCTGTTTACATCTCTCTCATTCTCTGTCTCTGCCTATCTCTCTCTCTCTCTCTCTCTGTCTCTGTCCATGACTCCATTTGTGCCTCCCTTACACCATCTCTCCCACTCTCTCTGTCTCTCTCTCTGTCCCTCCATCTGTCTTTCCCTCTCTGTCACTCCTCCTCTCTCCTTCTATCTCTGTCTCTCTCTCTCTACCCCTCCATCTTTCCTTCCCTCCCTGTCACTCCATCTCTCTCCTTCTCTCTCTGTCTCTCACTTTGTCCCTCTATCTGGCTTTCCCTTCCTGAAACTCCCTCTCTCTCCTTCGCTTTCTGTCTCTGCCACTCTCTCTGTCTCCCTCTCTGTCGCTCCGTCTCACTCCTTCTATCTCTGTCACTCCCGCTCTCTCTCTGTCTCTCTCTCTGTCCAACCATCTGTCTTTCCTTCTCTGTCTCTCCCTCTCTCTCCTTCTATCTGTCTCTCCATCTGTCTTTCCCTCTCTGTCTCTCCCTCTCTCTCCTTCTCTCTCTGCCTCTCTCTCTGTCTCTCTCTCTGTCCCACCATCTGTCTTTCACTCTCTGTCACTCCCTCTCTCTCCTTCCATCTCTGTCTCTCTCTCTGTCCCTCCATCTGTCTTTCCCCCCCCCCCCCCGTCACTCCCTCTCTCTCCTTCTATCTCTGTCTCTGTCTCTCTCTCTGTCCCTCCATCTGTCTTTTCCTCTCTGTCACTCCCTCACTCTCCTATCTCTGTCTCTCTCTCTCTATCCCTCCATCTGTCCTTCCCTCCCTGTGACTCCATTTCTCTCCCTGTCTCTCTCTCTGTCTTTCCATCTGTCTTTCAATCCCTGTCACTCCCTCTCTCTCCTTCCATCGCTGCCTCTCTCTCTCTCTGTCTCTCCAACTGCCTTTCCCTCTCTGTCTCTCCCACCCTCTCCTTCTCTCTCAGTCTCTGCCTCTCTCTATCCCTCCATCTGTCCTTCCCTCCCTGTCACTCCATCTCTCTCCTTCTCTCTCTCTGTCCCTCCATCTGTCTTCCACCCCCCATCACTCCCTCTCTCTCCGTCTCTCTCTCTCTATCCCTCCATCTGACCTTCCCTCCCTGTCACTCCATCTCTCTCCTTCTCTCTCCGTCTCTCACTTTGTCCCTCCATCTATCTTTCCCTCTCTGTCTCTCCCTCTCACTCCTTCTATCTCTGTCTCTCACTGTGTTCCTCCATCTGTCTTTCCCTCTCTGCCTCTCCCTCTCTCTACTTCTCTCTGTCTCTGCCTCTCTCTCTGTCTCTCTCTCTGCCCCTCCATCTGTCTTTCCCTCTCTGTCTCTCCCTCTCTCTACTTCTCTCTGTCTCTGCCTCTCTCTCTGCCCCTCCATCGGTCTTTCCCTCTCTGTCACTCCCTCTCTCCTTCTCTCTGTCTCTCCCTCTCTCACCTTCTCTCTCTCTCTGTCCCTCCATCTGTCTTCCCCCCCGTCACTCCCTCTCTCTCCGTCTCTCTCTCTCTATCCCTCCATCTGACCTTCCCTCCCTGTCACTCCATCTCTCTCCTTCTCTCTCTGTCTCTCACTTTGTCCCTCCATCTGTCTTTCCCTCTCTGTCTCTCCCTCTCACTCCTACTCTCTCCCTCTCTCTCACTTTGACCCTCCATCTATCTTTCCCTCTCTGTCTCTCCCTCTCACTCCTTCTATCTCTGTCTCTCACTTTGTCCCTCCATCTGTCTTTCCCTCTCTGTCTCTCCTTCTCACTCCTTCTATCTCTGTCTCTCACTTTGTCCCTCCATCTGTCTTTCCCTCTCTGTCTCTCCCTCTCTCTCCTACTCTCTGTCTCTGCCTCTCTCTCTGTCTCTCTCTCTGTCTCTGTCCCTCCATCTGTCTTTCCTGTTGAAATTGTTGCATTTGTTGGTGTCTTTTCCTCCTGTTGAGGTTGTTGTTGCATTTGTTGGTGTTTTTTTCTCCTGTTGAGGTTGTTGTTGCATTTGTTAGTGTTTTTTCTCCTGTTGAGGTTGTTGTTGCATTTGTTAGTGTTTTTTCTCCTGTTGAGGTTGTTGTTGCATTTGTTAGTGTTTTTTTCTCCTGTTGAGGTTGTTGTTGCATTTGTTAGTGTTTTTTCTCCTGTTGAGGTTGTTGTTGCATTTGTTAGTGTTTTTTCTCCTGTTGAGGTTGTTGTTGCATTTGTTAGTGTTTTTTTCTCCTGTTGAAGTTCTTGTTGCATTTGTTGGTGTTTTTCCTCCTGTTGAGGTTGTTGTTGCATTTGTTGGTGTTTTTCCTCCTGTTGAGTTTGTTGCGGAATTGATTTGAAAAACACGTTTGCTAACACTTTTCGGGATGAGAAGCTACATTCAACTGAACCCCAGGACCCGTTTCTCTGTCACGTTTAAAGCACTAACCTTGCATTAGTGAGGAGTCAGTCTCTGAAATAAATGTCCCAGTGCTGCTGTAACATAAAATGGCCACCGTGAACAAACCTAAAATGGCTGACTGATGTTCTGAGAGAGGAGGGAACGAGAGACAGACAGACAGACAGAAAGAAAGACAATCTGTAACCTCATGGCCCGGCATATCCCCCACTCTACCATTACCATCAAGCCAGGAGACCAACCCCGGGTCAGTGAAGTGTGCAGGAGGGCATGCCAGGAGCAGCACCAGGCATACCTCAAAATGAGGTGTCAACCTGGTGAAGCTACAACCCAGGACTATCTGCGTGCCAAACTGCGTAAGCAGCATGCGATAGACAGAGCTAAGCGATCCCATAACCAACGGATCAGATCTAAGCTCTGCAATCCTGCCACATCCAGAGAAAAGGAGTGATCAGCATGAAGAGACTGCTGGAAATTTATGTTCCTGGTAATCTCTACATCTCTATCTCTCCTTCCTCTGTCTTTTACTCTCTCAAGCCCTGTCTCACCTCTCTGTTCCTCTTTATCCATGTGTTACAAACACTGGACTTTGTCTTTCTCCCATCTTCATCTCAACTTCTCCCTCTGTTACCCTCTGAATCCCAGTCTCTCCCTCTCTGTTACCCTCTGAATCCCAGTCTCTCCCTCTCTGTTACCCTCTGAATCCCAGTCTCTCCCTCTCTGTTACCCTCTGAATCCCAGTCTCTCCCTCTCCGTTATCCTCTGAATCCCAGTCTCTCCCTCTCCATTACCCTCTGAATCCCAGTCTCTCCCTCTCTGTTACCCTCTGAATCCCAGTCTCTCCCTCTCTGTTACCCTCTGAATCCCAGTCTCTCCCTCTCTGTTACCCTCTGAATCCCAGTCTCTCCCTCTCCGTTATCCTCTGAATCCCAGTCTCTTCATCTCTGATACCCTCTGAATCCCAGTCTCTCCCTCTCTGTTACCCTCTGAATCCCAGTCTCTCCCTCTCTGTTACCCTCTGAATCCCGGTCTCTCCCTCTCTGTTACCCTCTGAATCCCAGTCTCTCCCTCTCTGTTACCCTCTGAATCCCAGTCTCTCCCTCTCTGTCTCTCTCTCCCTCCCTCTCTGTTTCTTTCTCTCTCGCTGTCTCTCTCTGTCTCTCAGTGTCTCTCCCTCTCTCTCTCTGCCTCTGTCCATGCCTCTGTCTCTCTCACACCATCTCGCCCTCCCTCTCTCTGTCTCTCCCTCTCTCTGCCTCTCCATCTCTCTCTCTCTCTCTACTTCTTTTACTTTGTCTCTCCCTATCTTTCTTTCTCACCCTCTGTCCATGACTCTGTTTACATCTCTCTCTCTCTCTCTCTCTCTGTCTCTTTCCATGACTCCATTTGTGCCTCCCTTAGACCATCTCTCCCACTCACTCTGTCTCTCCCTCTCTCTCTCTGTCTCTCCCTCTCTCTCTCTGTATCTCCCTCTCCCTCTCTGTCTCTCCCTCTCCCTCTCTGTATCTCCCTCTCCCTCTCTGTCTCTCCCTCTCCCTCTCTGTATCTGCTTTCTCTCTCTGTCTCTCCCTCTCTCTGCCTCCATCTCTCTCTCTCTCTCCTTCTTTTACTTTGTCTCTCCCTATCTCTCTTTCTCACCCTCTGTCCATGACTCTGTTTACATCTCTCTCATTCTCTGTCTCTGCCTATCTCTCTCTCTCTCTCTTTCCATGACTCCATTTGTGCCTCCCTTACACCATCTCTCCCACTCTCTCTGTCTCTCTGTCTCTCTCTCTGTATCTCGCTCTCTCTGTCTCTCTCTCTTTCCCTTCACCTGTCTTTCCCTCTCTGTCTCTCCTCCTCTCTCCTTCTAACTCTCACTCTCTCTCTCTCTGTCTCTCTCTCTCTGTCTCTCTCTCTGTCCCTTCATCTGTCTTTCCCTCTCTGTCACTCCTCCTCTCTCCTTCTCTCTCTGTCTCTCACTTTGTCTCTCCATCTGTCTTTCCCTCTCTGTCTCTCCTCCTCTCTCCTATCTCTGTCTCTCTCTCTCTATCTCTCCATCTTTCCTTCCCTCCCTGTCACTCCATCTCTCTACTCTCTCTCTGTCTCTCACTTTGTCCCTCCATCGGGCATTCCCTTCCTGACACTCCCTCTCTCTCCCTCTCTCTCTCTGTCTCTGCCACTCTCTCTGTCTCCAGCTCTGTCCCTCCATCTGTCTTTCCCTCTCTGTCTCTCCGTCTCACTCCTTCTATCTCTCTCACTCTCGCTCTCTGTCTGTCTCTCTCTCTGTCCCTCCATCTGTCTTTCCTTCTCTGTCTCTCCCTCTCTCTCCTTCTATCTCTGTCTCTCCATCTGTCTTTCCTTCATTGCCTGTCCCTCTCTCTCCTTCTCTCTCTGCCTCTCTCTCTGTCTCTCTCTCTGTCCCTCCATCTGTCTTTCACTGTCTGTCACTCCCTCTCTCTCCTTCTATCTCTGTCTCTGTCTCTCTGTCTGTCCCTCTGTCTGTCTTTCCCTCTCTGTCACTACCTCACTCTCCTATCTCTGTCTCTCTCTCTCCATCGCTCCATCTGTCTTTCCCTCTCTGTCTCTCCACACTCTCCTTCTATCTCTGTCTCTCTCGCTCTCTGTCTTTCCATCTGTCTTTCCCTCCCTGTCACTCCCTCTCTCTCCTTCCATCGCTGCCTCTCTCTCTGTCTCTCCAACTGCCTTACCCTCTCTGTCTCTCCCACTCATCCTTCTCTCTCTGTCTCTGCCTCTCTCTATCCCTCCATCTGTCCTTCCCTCCCTGTCATTCCATCTCTCTCCTTCTCTCTGTTTCTCACTCTGTCCCTCCATCGGTCTTTCCCTCTCTGTCACTTCCTCTCTCCTTCCCTCTGTCTCTCCCTCTCTCTCCTTCTCTCTCACTCTGTCCCTCCATCTGTCTTCCCCCCCCCCCCCACTCCCTCTCGCTCCTTCTATCTCTGTCTCTGTCTCTCTCTCTGTCCCGCCATCTGTCTTTCCCTCTCTGTCACTCCCTCTCTCTCCAACTATCTCTGTCTCTGCCACTCTGTCTGTCTCTCTCTCTGTCCCTCCATCTGTCTTTCCTTCTCTGTCTCTCCCACTCTCTCCTTCTATCTCTGTCACTCCCGCTCTCTGTCTGTCTCTCTCTCTGTCCCTCCATCTGTCTTTCCTTCTCTGTCTCTCCCACTCTCTCCTTCTATCTCTGTCACTCCCGCTCTCTGTCTGTCTCTCTCTCTGTTCCTCCATCTGTCTTTCCTTCTCTGTCTCTCCCTTTCTCTCCTTCTATCTCTGTCTTTCCATCTGTCTTTCCCTCTCTGTCTCTCCATCTCTCTCCTTTCATCTCTGTCTCTCTCTGTGTCCCTCCATCTGTCTTTCCCCCCCCGTCACTCCCTCTCTCTCCTTCTATCACTGTCTCTGTCTCTCTGTCTGTCCCTCTGACTGTCTTTCCCTCTCCGACACTCCCTCACTCTCCGTCTATGTCAGTTTCTGCCTCTTCCTCTCTCTCTCTCTCTCTCTCTCTCTCTGTCCCTCCATCTGTCTTTCCCTTTCTGTCACTCCCTCTCT
Organism: Heterodontus francisci; assembly: GCF_036365525.1. Lineage (NCBI taxonomy): Eukaryota > Metazoa > Chordata > Chondrichthyes > Heterodontiformes > Heterodontidae > Heterodontus > Heterodontus francisci. Next base: position 1,608,376 of record NW_027140510.1, read on the forward strand.
CTCCTTCTATCTCTGTCTCTCTCTCTCTATCCCTCCATCTGTCCCTCCCTCCCTGTCATTCCATCTCTCTCCTTCTCTCTCTGTCCCTCACTTTGTCCCTCCATCTGTCCTTCCCTCCCTGTCACGCCATCTCTCTCCTTCGCTCACTCTCCCTCACTTTGTCCCTCCATCAGTCTTTCCCTCTCTGTTGCTCCCTCGCTCTCCTTCTATCTCTGTCTCTCTCTCTGTTCCACCATTTGTCTTTCCCTCTCTGTCACTCCCACTCTCCTTCTCTCTGTCTCTCCCTCTCCCTCCTTCACTTTCTCGCCGTCCCTCCATCTGTCTTTCCCATCATGTCACTCCCTCTCGCTCCTTCTATCTCAGTCTCTCTCTCAATCCCTCCATCTGTCTTTCCTTGCTGTCACTCCCTCTCTCTCCTTCTATCTCTGACCCTCTCTCTCTCTGTCCATCTGTCCTTCCCTCTCTGTCTCTCCCTCTCTCTCCTTCTCTCTCTGTCTCTCACTTTGTCCCTCCGTCTGTCTTTCCCTCCCTGTCACTCCCTCTCTCTCCTTCTATCTCTGTCTTTCTCTCTGTCTCTCCATCTGTCTTTCCCTCCCCATCACTCCCTCTCTCTCCTTCCATCTCTGCCTCTCTCTCTGTCTTTCCCTCCCAGTCACTCCTTCTCTCTCCTTCCATCTCTGCCTCTCTCTCTGTCTTTCCCTCCCAGTCACTCCTTCTCTCTCCTTCCATCTCTGTCTCTCTCTCTGTCCCTCCATCTGTCTTTCCCTCTCTGTTGCTCCCGCTCTCTCCTTCTATCTCTGTCTCTCTGTCTCTGTCCCTCCATCTGTCTTTCCCTCTCTGTTGCTCCATCTCTCTCCTTCTATCTCTGTCTCTCTGTCTGTTCCACCATTTGTCTTTCCCTCTCTGTCACTCCCACTCTCTTTCTCTCTGTCTCTTCCTCTCCCTCCTTCTCTCTCTCTCTATCCCTCCATCTGTCTTTCCCCCAATGTCACTCCCTCTCTCTCCTTCTATCTCTGTCTCTGCCTCTTCCTCTGTCTCTCTCTCTCTCGCTGTCCCTCCATCTGTCCTTCCCTCCCTGTCACTCCATCTCTCTCCTTCGCTCTCTCTCCCTCACTTTGTCCCTCCATCAGTCTTTCCCTCTCTGACACTCCCTCTCTCTCCTTCTATCTCTGTATCTCTCTCTGTCCCTCCATCTGTTTTTCCCTCTGTCAGCCCCATTCTCCTTCTCTGTCTCTCCCTCTCTCACTCTGTCCCTCCATCCGTCTTTCCCTCCCTGTCACTCCCTCGCTCTCCTGTCTCTATCTTTCTCCCTGTCTTTCCATCTGTATTTCCCTCCCTATCACTCTCTCTCACTCGTTCCATCTCTGCCTCTCTCCCTGTCCCTCCATCTGTCTTCCCACACCCTCCCATCACCCCATCTCTCTCCTTCTATCTCTGTCTCTATCTCTCTATCCCTCCATATGTCTTTCCCTCCCTGACACTCCCTCTCACTCCTTCTCTCTCTGTCTCTCTCTCTGTCCCTCCATCTGTCTTTCCCTCCCTGTCTCTCCCGCTCTCTCCCCCTCTCTGACGCTCCCGCTCTTCTCTTCCATCTCTGCCTCTCTCTCTCTCTGTCTCTCCATCTGTCTTTCCCTCTCTGTCTGTCCCTTTCTCTCCTTTCATCTCTGCCTCTCTCTCACTCTCTGCCCATCCATCTGTCTTTACCTCTCTGTCTCTCCCTCTCTCTCCATCTATCTCTGTCTCTCTCTCTCTGTCTTTCCATATGTCTTTCCCTTCCTGTCACTCCCTCTCTCTCCTTCCATCTCTGCCTCTCTCTCTCTCTGTCCCTCCAACTGCCTTTCCTTCTCTGTCTCATCCACACTCTCCTTCTCTCTCTTTCTCTGCCTCTCCCTCTGTCTCTCTGTCTCTCTCTCTCTGTCCCTCTATCTGCCTTTCCCTCCCAGTCACTCCCTCTCTCTCCTTCTATCTCTTTCTCTCTCTCTGTCCCTCCATTTGTCTTTCCCTCTCTGTTGCTCCCTCTCTCTCCTTCTATCTCTGTCTCTCTCTCTCTGTTCCACCATTTGTCTTTCCCTCTCTGTCACTCCCACTCTCCTTCTCTCTATCTCTCCCTCTCCCTCCTTCACTTTCTCGCCGTCCCTCCATCTGTCTTTCCCCCCATGTCACTCCCTCTTGCTCCTTCTATCTCAGTCTCTCTCTCTGTCCCTCCATTTGTCTTTCCCTCTCTGTTGCTCCCTCGCTCTCCTTCTATCTCTGTCTCTCTCTCTGTTCCACCATTTGTCTTACCCTCTCTGTCAATCCCACTCTCCTTCTCTCTATCTCTCCCTCTCCCTCCTTCACTTTCTCACCGTCCCTCCATCTGTCTTTCCCCCCATGTCACTCCCTCTCTCTCCTTCTATCTCTGACCCTCTCTCTCTCCGTCCGTCTGTCCTTCCCTCCCTGTCTCTCCATCTCTCTCCTTTTATCTCTCTCTCCATCTGTCAGTCCCTCTCTGTCTCTCCCTCTCTCTCCTTCTCTCTCTGTCTCACACTTTGTCCCTCCGTCTGTCTTTCCCTCCCTGTCACTCCCTCTCTCTCCTTCTATCTCTGTCTTTCTCTCTGTCTCTCCATCTGTCTTTCCCTCCCCATCACTCCCTCTCTCCCCTTCCATCTCTGTCTCTCCATCTGTCTTTCCCTCCCTGTCACTCCCTCTCTCTCCTTCCATCTCTGCCTCTCTCTGTTTCTCCAACTGCCTTTCCCTCTCTGTTTCTCCCAATCTCTCCTTCTCTCTCTGTCTCTGCCTCTCTCTCTGTCTCTCTCTCTGTCCCTCCATCTGTCTTTCCCTCTCTGTCTCACCCTCTCTCTCCTGCTATCTCTGTCTCTCTCTCTCAATCCCTCCATCTGTCCATCTGTCCTTCCCTCCCTGACACTCCCTCTCTCTCCTTCTCTCTCTGTCCCTCCATCTGTCTTTCCCTCCCAGTCTCTCCCTCTCTCTCCTTCTATCACTGTCTCTTTCTCTCTGTCCCTCCATCTGTCTTTCCCTCCCAGTCTCTCCCTCTCTCTCCTTCCATCACTGTCTCTCTCTCTCTGTCTTTCCATCTGTCTTTCCCTTCCTGACATTCCCTCTCCCTCCTTCCATCTCTGCCACTCTCTCTCTCTCTATCTCTCCATCTCTCTTTCCCTCCCAGTCACTCCCTCTCACTCTTTCAATCTCTGTCTCTTCCTCTCTCTCCTTCTATCACTGTCTCTCTCACTGTCTTTCCATCTGTCCTTCCCTCCCTGTCACTCCCAATCTCTCCTTCTCTCTCTGCCTCTGCATCTCTCTCTGTCCCTCCATCTGTCTTTCCCTCTCTGTCTCTCCCTCTCTCTCCTTCTATCTCTGTCTCTCTCTGTCAATCCCTCCATCTGTCCATCCGTCCTTCCCTGCCTGACACTCCCTCTCTCTCCTTCCATCTCTGCCTCTCTCTCTGTCTCTCCATCTGTCTTTCCCTCTCTGTCTCTCCCTCTCTCTCCTTCTATCACTGTCTCTCTCTCTCTGTCTTTCCATCTGTCATTCCCTCCCTGTCACTCCCTCTCTCTCCTTCCATCTCTGCCCCTCTCTCTCTCTGTCTCCAACTGCCTTTCCCTCTCTGTCTCTCCCTCTCTCTCCTTCTATCTCTGTCTCTCTCTCTATCTCTCCATCTCTCTTTCCCTCCCTGTCACTCCCTCTCTCTCCTTCCATCTCTGCCTCTCTCTCTTTCTCTGTCTCTCCATCTGTCTTTCCCTCTCTGTCTCTCCCTCTCTCTCCTTCTATCACTGTCTCTCTCACTGTCTTTCCATCTGTCCTTCCCTCCCTGACACTCCCTCTCTCTCCTTCTCTCTCTGTCTCTCTCTCTGTCCATCCATTTGTCTTTCCCTCCCTGTCTCTCCCTCTGTCTCCTTCCATCTCTGCACCTCTCTCTGTCTCTCCATCTGTCTTTCCCTCTCTGTCTCTCCCTCTCTCTCCTTCTACCACTGTCTCCCTCTCTCTGTCTTTCCATTTGTCATTCCCTCCCTGTCACTCCCTATCTCTCCTTCCATCTCTGCCTCTCTCTCTCTCTCCAACTGCCTTTCCCTCTCTGTCTCTCCCAATCTCTCCTTCTCTCTCTGTCTCTGCCTCTCTCTCTGTCTCTCTCTCTGTCCCTCCATCTGTCTTTCCCTCTCTGTCTCTCTCTCTCTATCTCTCCATCTCTCTTTCCCTCCCAGTCACTCCCTCTCTCTCCTTCTATCACTGTCTCTCCATCTGTCTTTCCCTCCCCGTCACTCCCTCTCTCTACTTCCATCTCTGCCTCTCCCGCTGTCTCTCCATCTGTCTTTCCCTCTCTGTCTCTCCCTCTCTCTCCTTCTTTCACTGTCTCTCTCCCTCTGTCTTTCCATCTGTCTTTCCCTCCCTGTCTCTCCCTCTCTCTCCTTCCATCTCTGCCTCTATCTCTCTCTCTGTCCCTCCATCTGCCTTTCCCTCTCTGTCTCTCCCAATCTCTCCTTCTCTCTCGTTCTCTGCCTCTCTCTCTGTCTCTCTCTCTGTCCCCCCATCTGTCTTTGCCTCTCTGTCTCTCCCTCTCTCTCCTTCAATCTCTGTCTGTCTCTCTCTATCTCTCCATCTCTCTTTCCCTCCCAGTCACTCCCTCTCTCTCCTTCAATCTCGGTCTCTCCCTCTCTCTCCTTCGATCACTGTCTCTCCCTCTCTGTCTTTCCATCTGTCTTTCCGTCCCTGTCACTCCCCCTCTCTCCTTCCATCTCTGCCCCTCTCTCTTTCTCTCTGTCTCTCCAACTGCCTTTCCCTCTCTGTCTCTCCCAATCTCTCCTTCTCTCTCTCTGTCTCTCTCTCTGTCTCTCCATCTGTCTTTCCCTCTCTGTCTCTCCCTCTCTCTCCTTCTATCACTGTCTCTCTCTCTCTGTCTTTCCATCTGTCATTCCCTCCCTGTCACTCCCTCTCTCTCCTTCCATCTCTGCCCCTCTCTCTCTCTGTCTCCAACTGCCTTTCCCTCTCTGTCTCTCCCTCTCTCTCCTTCTATCTCTGTCTCTCTCTCTATCTCTCCATCTCTCTTTCCCTCCCTGTCACTCCCTCTCTCTCCTTCCATCTCTGCCTCTCTCTCTTTCTCTGTCTCTCCATCTGTCTTTCCCTCTCTGTCTCTCCCTCTCTCTCCTTCTATCACTGTCTCTCTCACTGTCTTTCCATCTGTCCTTCCCTCCCTGACACTCCCTCTCTCTCCTTCTCTCTCTGTCTCTCTCTCTGTCCATCCATTTGTCTTTCCCTCCCTGTCTCTCCCTCTGTCTCCTTCCATCTCTGCACCTCTCTCTGTCTCTCCATCTGTCTTTCCCTCTCTGTCTCTCCCTCTCTCTCCTTCTACCACTGTCTCCCTCTCTCTGTCTTTCCATTTGTCATTCCCTCCCTGTCACTCCCTATCTCTCCTTCCATCTCTGCCTCTCTCTCTCTCTCCAACTGCCTTTCCCTCTCTGTCTCTCCCAATCTCTCCTTCTCTCTCTGTCTCTGCCTCTCTCTCTGTCTCTCTCTCTGTCCCTCCATCTGTCTTTCCCTCTCTGTCTCTCTCTCTCTATCTCTCCATCTCTCTTTCCCTCCCAGTCACTCCCTCTCTCTCCTTCTATCACTGTCTCTCCATCTGTCTTTCCCTCCCCGTCACTCCCTCTCTCTACTTCCATCTCTGCCTCTCCCGCTGTCTCTCCATCTGCCTTTCCCTCTCTGTCTCTCCCAATCTCTCCTTCTCTCTCTGTCTCTGCCTCTCTCTCTGTCTCTCTCTCTGTCCCTCCATCTGTCTTTCCCTCTCTGTCTCTCTCTCTCTATCTCTCCATCTCTCTTTCCCTCCCAGTCACTCCCTCTCTCTCCTTCTATCACTGTCTCTCCATCTGTCTTTCCCTCCCCGTCACTCCCTCTCTCTACTTCCATCTCTGCCTCTCTCTCTGTCCCTCCATCTGTCTTTCCCTCTCTGTCTCTCCCTCTCTCTCCTTCTTTCACTGTCTCTCTCCCTCTGTCTTTCCATCTGTCTTTCCCTCCCTGTCTCTCCCTCTCTCTCCTTCCATCTCTGCCTCTATCTCTCTCTCTGTCCCTCCATCTGCCTTTCCCTCTCTGTCTCTCCCAATCTCTCCTTCTCTCTCTCTGTCTCTCTCTCTGTCCCTCCATCTGTCTTTCCCTCTCTGTCTCTCCCTCTCTCTCCTTCTGTCTCTGTCTCTCTCTCTCTCCATCCCTCCATCTGTCCAATGGTCCTTCCCTTCCTGTCACTCCATCTCTCTCCTTCTCTCTCTGTCTCTCTCTTGGTCTCTCCATCTGTCTTCCCACCCAGCCCCATCACTCCATCTCTCTCCTTCTATCTCTGTCTCTCTCTCTCTCTGTCCCTCCATCTGCCCTTCCTTCACTGTCACTCCATCTCTCTCCTCTCTCTGTCTCTCACTCTGTCCCTCCATCTGTCTTTCCCTCTCTGTCACTCCCTCCCTCTCCTTCTATCTCTGTCTCTATCTCTGCTATCACTGACACTAGGAGAGAGACAGAGGGACGGAGGGTTAGATATGAAGGCATAGAGAGGGCTGTTGAGAGAGACAAACTTGGAGAGAGAGAGAGATTGTTGAGTTGGATGAAGAGGATAATGTAAGATATATTAACTTGATTTCATCCTTCACTGCTGTGTACACAAACATATTTGAGATAGGTATGGAGAGAAAAAAAACATCGGGAGAGGGAGGAATGCAGATGAAGTTGGGGCCCAGGCGGACACTTTTGATGATCCAGAAGGAATAGCCTCCATTTTAAATATTCAGCCAGCTATTCCACTGTGGGAACCATCACACCCTCATGATATTGTTTGTGGAAATTTCATGCTGGCTTATTGGTTAATTTTTAAACCTGTGATTGATAGATTCTTGTTAAACAAATGTACTAAGAGAAAAGGGGCAAAGGTAGGATATATGGTGTAAGTTTGATCACAGATCAGCCCTGATCGCATTGAATGCAGGAACAGAGTTGTGAATTGCATCCTCCTCTTCCAATATCCCCTGTGAAATATCCTTCTTTCTCTGTCAGTCACCCTGTCAGTCTATGTCTCTCTGTTTCTCTCTTTCTGTCTCTCTCCCTGTCTCTATCGGACAGTGTAGAGTGAGATTCACTCTGTATCCACCCCATGATGTTCCTGTCCTGGGACTGTTGGACGGGACAGTGTAGAAGGAGCATTACTCTATATCTAATCCATGCTGTACCTGTCTGGGGAATGTTGTTGGGAGAGTGGAAACAGAGAGGTCTGGGACCAGGGTCCTCATGGGGAGGACTTAATGGTGCCTCCTAATTGACCAGTTAGCAATATTGGTGCTCCAGGGATGAAAGGGACATTGGCTGAGTGGATACGACATTGGCTGAGAGAGTGGACAATGGTTGTTTCAGACTGGAGGGAGGTATACAGTGGAGGTTTATATTAGGACCACTGATCTTTTTGATATATACTAATGACTTGGACTTGTGTTTACAGGGCATAACTTCAATGTTTGCCAATGTTTGTGACATCTGCAATGTAATAAAAGGGAAGGGACTAGTAGCAGACTTCAGGAGGATAGAGGCAGTCTGGTGAAATGGAACACACAAGAACAAATGAATTAGGAGCAGGAGTAGGCCATTCGGCCCCTCGAGCCTGCTCTGCCATTCAATGGCTGATCTGATTGTGAACTCAACTCCACTTTCCTGTCTGTGTCCCATAACCCTTGACTCCCTAATTGATCAAAAATCTATCGAACTCAGCCTTGAATATATTCAATGATCCAGCCTCCACTGCTCTCTGGGGAAGAGAATTCTACTGTCTGACCCCCGTCTGAGAGAAACACATTTCTCCTCATCTCAGTTTTAAATGGGACGTCCCTAATTTTTAAACTGTGTCCCCTAGTTCTAGTCTCCCCAACAAGTGAAAACATCCTCTCAGCATCCACCCTGTCCAGTACCCTCGGGACCTGAGATGTTTCACTCAGATCACCTCTCATTCTTCTAAACTCCAGTGGGTATAGACCCAACCTGTTCGACACAGGGCAGGTTAACTTCAATGCTGAGAAATGTGAAGTGATGCATTTTGGAAGGAAGACTGAGTGATATAAATTAAATGGTACAATGTTAGAATGGGTGACAGGACAGAGAGATCTGGGATTTCATCAATGTTCCCTGTTCTACCCAAAAGCTCAATTTGGGGCTTGGAATCTGTGAGTTGAATTTAGCTTCATCCTGAAAAGTGTTGGTAAACGTGTTGGGAAATGTGTCAAAAGCTGTTTCCATTCAGACATTCCTGCATTGTGGAAGTGTGAGCTATCTTTGCAGAGACAGGAAATAGAGTTGTTTGAATGGACATGCAGGTTTTGGTTGATGCAATAAGGTGAGAATTTGAATTGTGTCCCTTCCAGATACACAGAATTGAAGGTATTTACAGAACACCACATGAAGTAGTTTACCAATGTCTGACAAACTTCAAAGACTTCAAACACATGGAAGAAGAGGAGAAGGGAACAATATACAAAACCTCAGTCAGTCAGACAACAGCAGGAGGAAAATGAATCTCTTTTTATGGGTTTTAATTTGAAGGCCTGAGCTGATGATTGAAAAAGCAGGAGTTCAAATCCCACGCTGGGCTGTCGTGAATTTGAATTTTGTTTTTTCTAAAAATAAACATAAATCTGGAATCAAAAAACCTCGCGGTTGGAATGATTCACTCCTGTCTACTAGTGCAAAGCCCGTGTGTGTCTCAGTTTTGCTGTATTTATTCACGATTTAAGATGATGTGGTAGAATGCAACATACCCAAGTTTACCAATGACACAAAAATAGGCAGCATTGTAAGCAGTGTAGCTGGAAGCAGAACAATGCAAAGAGATATCTGAAGTGAATGGTTAAAACTGTGGTAGATAGATTTCCATGTCAGTAAAAAAGACGAGAACAGAGTACTTTATAAATGGTGAAAAGATAGAAACACTGGAGGTTCATACAGAGTTGAGGGGTCCGTGTCCATTTGAGTGCAGTGTAGATTTACCAGAATGATAACTGGACTCCAAGGGTTAAATTACAAGGTGATATTACACAAACTGGTAATAATTCCCTGGAATTTAGGAGGATCAAGGTGATTTGATCTAAGTTGTTGAGATATTAAGGGGAACTGATGGGGTAGTTTGAGAGAAACTATTTCGGCAGCTTTGGAATATAGGAACAGGAGTAGGCCATTCAGCCCATCGAGCCTGCTCCGCCATTCAAGACTATCATGGCTGATCATCCACTTCAATGTGTTTTTCCCAGACTATCCTCATATCCCTTTATGTCATTGGTATTCAGCAATCTGTCAATCTCTGCTTTAAACATACTCAATGACTGAGCTTCCACAGCCCTCTGGGATAGAGAATTCCTAAGATTCACAACCCTCTGAGTAATGACATTTCTCCTCATCTCTGTCCCAAGTGGCTTCCCCCTTATTTTGAAATTGTGTCCCCTGGTTCTAGACTCCTCAACCAGGAGAAACATCTTACCTACATCTACCCTGTCTATCTATAACATTACCCCAGGGTCCCCACACAGCCTGTCTCCCCTTCCCCCTGCTTCGAAAGTGTCTCGGGGTCTCCTGGCACTTTCTTTCTCTCTGCTTCTGTCTCTATCCCTCACTATCTCTCTGTTCTCTCTCCATTTCTATCTCTCCCTATCTGTCTGATATTCTACCTCTGTTCCTCTCTCTCTCTCTATCACTCTCTCCCACCATGTTGGTTATCATTGGGGGTTGAGTTAAATCACAGACAAAATAAACACTTCACCTGTCTGCCCCGGAATAAATAGCAAAATGTGTGGATATTTTATGTCTGTATTCAGACAATATAGACAGGAGTGTATATTATATGATGGGATGCTGCAAATCGATTTACACTAGTACTGTCGGAAAAACAACTTCAAAAGAATTATTCACAAGTCTAGTCCAATTTAACGACAGATATGATCCGATAAGGTAATAAATGCCAAAAGTCTGGAGTTTTTTGGAGTACGTTAAGCTTTACTCTGTCTGGCTTTCAGAAATTAAACATTACACATGCACTGCAAGATTAAAGATTATACATAGGTTAGGTTACATAGAATTTTGGAAGGACTAACAAGGCTAGGGAATATCCAATGAATGGTCGGAGCATAGGAAGTACCGAGTGTCAGAGGGATCTTGGTGTACTTGTCCATAGATCACTGAAGGCTGCAGCGCAGGTAGACAAGGTGGTTAGGAAGGTATATGGGATACTTGCCTTTATTAGTTGAGGCACAGAATATAAGAACAGGGAGGTTATGATGGAGCTGTATAAAACACTGGTTCGGCCACAGCTGGAGTACTGTGTACAGTTCTGGGCACCACACTATAGGAAGGATGTGATTGCACTGGAGAGGATGCAGAGGAGATTGACCAGGATGTTGCCTGGGCTGGAGCATTTCAGCTATGAAGAGAGACTGAAAAGGCTGGAGTTGTTTTCCTTAGAGCAGAGAAGGCTGAGGGGGGACCTGATTGAGGTGTACAAAATTATGAGGGGCATTGATAGGTTAGATAGGAAGAAACTTTTTCCCTTAGCGGAGGGGTCAATAACCAGGGGGATAGATTGAAGGCAAGGGGCAGGAGGTTTAGAGGGGATTTGAGGAACAGATTTTTCTCCTGGAAGGTCATTGGAAGATTTGATGAAGGTTTACAAAATAATAAGGGAAACTGATAGGGTGGACTGAGAGTAAATATTCCCTTCGGCTGCAGAGTCAGGAACTTGGGGCATAGTCTAAAAATATAAACAGTGGCCACTTTGACTTCATCCCATCGTGTCGTATGTACATTCTCACATATAGCAGGTATAGCAGCACATATATAACAGGATAGCAGGTATAACTGTAGTTATAGTATTCAGCTGAAAATTGATCAGTTACATTGTTATTTCAGTCCATATTTACAGTACACACGGTACCTTACTGTTGTAATAAAGTCATATAGTGTCTATTCATCCCACTGGGGCAAAATGTCACTGGCTCAACATTCTCACCAAATACTAAAGCATTCCACAATGCAAGACTCACAAATTCAACACAAGTTTCCTTTTCTGAGTCTCGCTGGTCTGTTCTGATTCTCTGAGGGATTACTGATGCTTATCCTCCACATGAGCAGTCGTCCGAATCCCGTGTGCCTGTCCTGCTCCCAAACCCGGCATCCACTTACATTAAGGCAAGTGATACAGGAGCGTCTCAGTGACTGAGGCAGGTGAGTCTTGAGGCTGAGCCGGGCACAGTGAGTGACCCGGGTTAATCCGACACTCCAGGGACAGTTTAAACTGAACTGTACTCTGTATCTAACCCGTGCTGTACCTTCTCTGAGAGTGTTTGATGGGGCAGTGCAGACGAGGAGAGTTATTCCTTACCCATTTTAAACATGGAGAAGTGAATATCCAAGAGATTGTTTTAAATGTGATGAGGGTATCTGCCTCTACCACCCTTTCAGGCAGTGAGTTCCAGACACCCACCAGCCACTGAGTGAAGAAACTATTGATGTGTTTCGTTCTGTTAAGTTTGATGTCAATGTTTCCCCAGGATGTTGATGCTGGGTGATTCAGCGATGGGATAATGCTTTGAATGCCAAGGGGAGGTGGTTGGATTCTCTCTTGTTGCAGATGGTCATTGCCTGGCACTTGTGTGACGTGAATGTTACTTGCCACTGGTCGGCCCAAACCTGAATGTTGTCTGGGTCTTGGTGCATGTGGCTCTGGATTGCTTCATTATCTGAGGCAAAATACTGTGGATGCTGGAAATCTGGAAAGCATCGAGCTGAATCACTAACTCTGTTTCTCTCTCCACAGATGCTGCCTGACCTGCTCAGTATTTAAAGCACTTTCTGCTGGGATCTCAGTTGAAGATGGCTGGGCTGAGGACACGACCCTGATAAACTCCTGCAGTGAAGGCCTGGGACTGAGATGATTGACTTCCAACAACCAAAACCATCTTCCTTTGTGCTCGGTATGATTCCAACCAGTGGAGAGATTTCCCACTGACTTCAGTTTTACTCGGGTTCCTCGATGTCACACTCGGTCAAACGCTGCCTTGATGTTAAGGTCAGTCTCACTTCCCAGGAGCAGACAGGAGTGAATCATTCCCTTTGACCCGTTGTACACTGAACAAGCTGTGTTTCTTCACAGCCTGATACAGGACTGTACACGGCCGATTAATGTAGCCCATCAAACACTCCCAGAGCAGGTTCAGCACAGCTTAGGAACAGAGTACAGTTCCTTCAACATTCTCTCTCTGTCTCTCCCTCCTGCTATGTCTGACAGTAGGAGAGAGACAGAGGGAGAGAGGGTTAGACATGAAGGCAGAGAGAGGGCTGTAGAGAGGGACAAATTTGGAGAGAGAGAGGTTGTTGAGGTGGATGAAAAGGATAATGTAAGATATATTAATTTGATGTAATCCTTCACTGCTGTGTACACAAACATATAAGAGATAGATATGGAGAGAAAAAAACATCATGTGAGGGGGAAATGTAGATGAAGTTGGGACCCAGGCGGATACTTTTGATGATCCAGAAGGAACAGCCTCCATTTTAAACATCCAGCAAGCTATTCCACTGTGGGAGCCATCACACCCAAACAGACATAGACACACACACAAACACACAGAAATACCCACACAATGATATTGGTTGTGCAAATTTCATGCTGGCTTATTGGTTAATTTTTAAATCTGTGATTGATAGATTCTTGTTAACCAAAGGTATTAAGAGATAAGGGGCAAAGGCAGGATATATGGTGTATGTTACATCACAGATCAGCCAAGATCACATTGGATGCCGGAACAGGATTGTGGGGTTGAATTGCATCCTCCTCTTCCAATATCCCCTGTTAAATATCCTTCTTTCTCTTTTAGTCACCCTGTCAGTCCATGTCTCTCTGTTTCTCTCTTTCTGTCTCTCTCTCTGTCTCTATCGGACAGTGTAGAGTGAGATTCACTCTGTATCCACCCCATGATGTTCCTGCCCTGGGAGTGTGTGATGGGACAGTGTAGAGGGAAATTTACTCTGTGTCAAACCCAACATTGTGCTTAGCTTGGGAATGTTTAATGGGACAGTGTAGCTGGAGATTTACTCTGTATCCCTGGAATTTCGAAGGTTCAGGTGTGATTTGATGATTGTTTTCAAGATAATAAGGGAAACTGATGGGGTAGACAGAGAGTAACAATTCCCACTGGCTGCAGAGTCTAGAACATGGGGGCATAGTCTAAAAATATAAACCTAGTCTAAAAACCTTTCAGGAGTGAAATGAAGAAACACTTCAACACACCAGGTGTGGTATCAGTTTGAAACTCTCTTCCACAAACAGCAATTGATGCTGAGACACTTGTTAATTTTTAAATCTGAGTTTGACAGATTTTTGTTAACTAAAGGTATTAAGGGACAAAGATAGGTACATGGAGTGAGATCACACATCAGCCATGAGCTCATTGAATGACAGAACAGGGTTGAGGGGCCAAATGGCCTCCTCCTCTTCCTCTGTCCTACGCCCAATATCCTGCGATCACTCTCTGTGTCTTGGTCTCTGTCTCCCTCTTTGTCTCTCTTTCTGTCTGTCTGTCTCTCTCTCTCTCTCTCCTCTCATCTGTGGAAATCCACACACATCAGTCAGCCATTTTAGGTTCATTTTCAGTGGCCATTTTATGTTCCCACAACACTGGGACATTTATCGCTGTCTATCCCAAACCATCTCTCTTTGTAGTCTATTTGTGTTCTCCTCACAGCTTATTGTCCCACCTAACCTAGTATCTCTCTCCTTTGCTCCGTCTCACTCACGCACTCTCCCCCATCTCTCTCCCCCCCCATTTCTCTCTCCCCCCATTTCTCTCTCCCCCCATTTCTCTCTTTCCCCCCCACCCCCCCGCAATCTCTCTTCCAGTGTCCTGTTATCACATCCTTTATTATAGATTCGACCATTTTCCCTATGACTGATGTTAGACGAACAGGTCTTTAGTTCCCCATTTTCTCCCTCCTTCCTTTTGTAAATAGTGGGGTTACATTTGCTACCTTCTAATCTGACTCTCTCACACTGCCTCTCTCACACTGCCTCTCTCACAATGCCTCTGTCCCTCGCTATCTGTCTTTCCCCCTCTCTCTCTCTCTATCTCTCCCTCTCTGTCTTTTTCCCTCTCTCGCTCCATCTCTCCCTCTCTCTCTCGACCTCTGTCCACGTCTCAATTTGTGCCTCCCTCACACCATCGCTCCCTCTCTCTCTGTCTCTCTCTATCTTTCTGTCTGCCTCTCTCTCTCTCTGCCTCTCTCTCTCTCTGTCTCTCTCTCTCTCTCTCTGCCTCTCTCTCTCTCTGTCTCTCTCTCTCTGCCTCTCTCTCTCTCTCTCTGTCACTCCCTCTCTCTCTTTCGCTGCCTCTGTCCACGTCTGAGTTTGTGTCGACTCCACACCATCTCTCCCTCCCTCTCTCCCTCCCTCTCTCCCTCCCTCTCTCTCTCTCTTTCTCCCTCTCTCCCTCCCTCTCTCCCTCCCTCTCTCTCTCTCTTTCTCCCTCTCTCACTCCCTCTCTCTCTCTGTCTCTATCTCAGAGTTACAGCTCAGATGATTAACCTCTTTATCCATGTGTTATGAACACGGGACTTTGTCTCTCTCCCATTTTCCAGGATGTTGCCAGGACTGGAGAATTGTAGCTATGAGGATAGGCAGGGGTTGTTGTCCTTGGAAAAGAGAAGGCTGAGGGGAGATCTGATTGAAATGTACAAAATGTTGAGGGTCCTGGATAGAGTGGAGGTGAAGGGCAGAGAACCATAACAGAAAGGTCAGTGACGAGGGGGCATAGATTTAAAGTGATTGGCAGAAAAATTAGAGGGGAGTTGAGGAAAATCTTTTTCACCCAGAGGGTCGCGATGGTCTGGAACTCACTGCCTGAAAGGGTAGTTGAGGCAGAGACCCTCAACTCATTCAGAAGGAGTCTGGATCGGCACCTCAAGTGCGGTAAGCTGCAGTGCTCGGACCAAATGCTGGAAGGTGGGATTAGAATAGGTTGATCGTTTTTCGGCTGGCACAGAGAGGATGGGCCAAGTGGCCGCTTTCTGTGCCTTAAAATTTCTATGTTGCCCTCGCCAACTCTATTTTTCCCTCTGTTACCCTCTGAATCCCAGTCTCTCCCTCTCTGTTACTCTCTGAATCCCAGTCTCTCCCTCTCTGTTACCCTCTGAATCCCAGTCTCTCCCTCTCTGTTACCCTCTGAATTCCAGTCTCTCCCTCTCTGTTACCCTCTGAATTCCAGTCTCTCCCTCTCTGTTACCCTCTGAATTCCAGTCTCTCCCTCTCTGTTACCCTCTGAATTCCAGTCTCTCCCTCTCCGTTACCCTCTGAATCACAGTCTCTCCCTCTCTGTTACCCTCTGAATCACAGTCTCTCCCTCTCTGTTACCTTCTGAATCCCAGTCTCTCCCTCTCCATTACCCTCTGAATCATAGTCTCTCCCTCTCCGTTATCCTCTGAATCCCAGTCTCTCCCTCTCTGATACCCTCTGAATCCCATTCTCTCCCTCTCCGTTACCCTCTGAATCACAGACTCTCCCTGTCCGTTACCCTCTGAATCCCAGTCTCTCCCTCTCTGTTACCCTCTGAATCCAAGTCTCTCCCTCTCTGTTACCCTCTGAATCCCGGTCTCTCCCTCTCTGTTACCCTCTGAATCCCGGTCTCTCCCTCTCTGTTACCCTCTGAATCCCAGTCTCTCCCTCTCTGTCTCTCTCTCCCTCCCTCTCTGTTTCTTTCTCTCTCGCTGTCTCTCTCTGTCTCTCAGTGTCTCTCCCTCTCTCTCTCTGCCTCTGTCCATGCCTCTGTCTCTCTCACACCATCTCGCCCTCCCTCTCTCTGTCTCTCCCTCTCTCTGCCTCTCCATCTCTCTCTCTCTCTCTACTTCTTTTACTTTGTCTCTCCCTATCTTTCTTTCTCACCCTCTGTCCATGACTCTGTTTACATCTCTCTCTCTCTCTCTCTCTCTCTCTGTCTCTTTCCATGACTCCATTTGTGCCTCCCTTAGACCATCTCTCCCACTCACTCTGTCTCTCCCTCTCTCTCTCTGTATCTCCCTCTCCCTCTCTGTCTCTCCCTCTCCCTCTCTGTCTCTCCCTCTCCCTCTCTGTATCTCCCTCTCCCTCTCTGTCTCTCCCTCTCCCTCTCTGTATCTGCTTTCTCTCTCTGTCTCTCCCTCTCTCTGCCTCCATCTCTCTCTCTCTCTCCTTCTTTTACTTTGTCTCTCCCTATCTCTCTTTCTCACCCTCTGTCCATGACTCTGTTTACATCTCTCTCATTCTCTGTCTCTGCCTATCTCTCTCTCTCTCTCTTTCCATGACTCCATTTGTGCCTCCCTTACACCATCTCTCCCACTCTCTCTGTCTCTCTCTCTCTGTATCTCGCTCTCTCTGTCTCTCTCTCTTTCCCTTCACCTGTCTTTCCCTCTCTGTCTCTCCTCCTCTCTCCTTCTAACTCTCACTCTCTCTCTCTCTGTCTCTCTCTCTCTGTCTCTCTCTCTGTCCCTTCATCTGTCTTTCCCTCTCTGTCACTCCTCCTCTCTCCTTCTCTCTCTGTCTCTCACTTTGTCTCTCCATCTGTCTTTCCCTCTCTGTCTCTCCTCCTCTCTCCTATCTCTGTCTCTCTCTCTCTATCCCTCCATCTTTCCTTCCCTCCCTGTCACTCCATCTCTCTACTCTCTCTCTGTCTCTCACTTTGTCCCTCCATCGGGCATTCCCTTCCTGACACTCCCTCTCTCTCCCTCTCTCTCTCTGTCTCTGCCACTCTCTCTGTCTCCAGCTCTGTCCCTCCATCTGTCTTTCCCTCTCTGTCTCTCCGTCTCACTCCTTCTATCTCTCTCACTCTCGCTCTCTGTCTGTCTCTCTCTCTGTCCCTCCATCTGTCTTTCCTTCTCTGTCTCTCCCTCTCTCTCCTTCTATCTCTGTCTCTCCATCTGTCTTTCCTTCATTGTCTGTCCCTCTCTCTCCTTCTCTCTCTGCCTCTCTCTCTGTCTCTCTCTCTGTCCCTCCATCTGTCTTTCACTGTCTGTCACTCCCTCTCTCTCCTTCTATCTCTGTCTCTGTCTCTCTGTCTGTCCCTCTGTCTGTCTTTCCCTCTCTGTCACTACCTCACTCTCCTATCTCTGTCTCTCTCTCTCCATCGCTCCATCTGTCTTTCCCTCTCTGTCTCTCCACACTCTCCTTCTATCTCTGTCTCTCTCGCTCTCTGTCTTTCCATCTGTCTTTCCCTCCCTGTCACTCCCTCTCTCTCCTTCCATCGCTGCCTCTCTCTCTGTCTCTCCAACTGCCTTACCCTCTCTGTCTCTCCCACTCATCCTTCTCTCTCTGTCTCTGCCTCTCTCTATCCCTCCATCTGTCCTTCCCTCCCTGTCATTCCATCTCTCTCCTTCTCTCTGTTTCTCACTCTGTCCCTCCATCGGTCTTTCCCTCTCTGTCACTCCCTCTCTCCTTCCCTCTGTCTCTCCCTCTCTCTCCTTCTCTCTCACTCTGTCCCTCCATCTGTCTTCCCCCCCCCCCTCACTCCCTCTCGCTCCTTCTATCTCTGTCTCTGCCACTCTCTCTGTCCCGCCATCTGTCTTTCCCTCTCTGTCACTCCCTCTCTCTCCAACTATCTCTGTCTCTGCCACTCTGTCTGTCTCTCTCTCTGTCCCTCCATCTGTCTTTCCTTCTCTGTCTCTCCCACTCTCTCCTTCTATCTCTGTCACTCCCGCTCTCTGTCTGTCTCTCTCTCTGTCCCTCCATCTGTCTTTCCTTCTCTGTCTCTCCCTTTCTCTCCTTCTATCTCTGTCTCTCCATCTGTCTTTCCCTCTCTGTCTCTCCATCTCTCTCCTTTCATCTCTGTCTCTCTCTGTGTCCCTCCATCTGTCTTTCCCCCCCTGTCACTCCCTCTCTCTCCTTCTATCACTGTCTCTGTCTCTCTGTCTGTCCCTCTGACTGTCTTTCCCTCTCCGACACTCCCTCACTCTCCTATCTCTGTCTCTCTCTCACTATCCCTCCATCTGTCCTTCCCCCCATGTCACTCCCTCTCTCTCCGTCTATCTCAGTTTCTGCCTCTTCCTCTCTCTCTCTCTCTCTCTCTCTGTCCCTCCATCTGTCTTTCCCTTTCTGTCACTCCCTCTCTCTCCTTCTATCTCTCTCTCTCTATCCCTCCATCTGTCCCTCCCTCCCTGTCATTCCATCTCTCTCCTTCTCTCTCTGTCCCTCACTTTTTCCCTCCATCTGTCCTTCCCTCCCTGTCACGCCATCTCTCTCCTTCGCTCACTCTCCCTCACTTTGTCCCTCCATCAGTCTTTCCCTCTCTGTTGCTCCCTCGCTCTCCTTCTATCTCTGTCTCTCTCTCTGTTCCACCATTTGTCTTTCCCTCTCTGTCACTCCCACTCTCCTTCTCTCTGTCTCTCCCTCTCCCTCCTTCACTTTCTCGCCGTCCCTCCATCTGTCTTTCCCATCATGTCACTCCCTCTCGCTCCTTCTATCTCAGTCTCTCTCTCAATCCCTCCATCTGTCTTTCCTTGCTGTCACTCCCTCTCTCTCCTTCTATCTCTGACCCTCTCTCTCTCTGTCCATCTGTCCTTCCCTCTCTGTCTCTCCCTCTCTCTCCTTCTCTCTCTGTCTCTCACTTTGTCCCTCCGTCTGTCTTTCCCTCCCTGTCACTCCCTCTCTCTCCTTCTATCTCTGTCTTTCTCTCTGTCTCTCCATCTGTCTTTCCCTCCCCATCACTCCCTCTCTCTCCTTCCATCTCTGCCTCTCTCTCTGTCTTTCCCTCCCAGTCACTCCTTCTCTCTCCTTCCATCTCTGCCTCTCTCTCTGTCTTTCCCTCCCAGTCACTCCTTCTCTCTCCTTCCATCTCTGTCTCTCTCTCTGTCCCTCCATCTGTCTTTCCCTCTCTGTTGCTCCCGCTCTCTCCTTCTATCTCTGTCTCTCTGTCTCTGTCCCTCCATCTGTCTTTCCCTCTCTGTTGCTCCATCTCTCTCCTTCTATCTCTGTCTCTCTGTCTGTTCCACCATTTGTCTTTCCCTCTCTGTCACTCCCACTCTCTTTCTCTCTGTCTCTTCCTCTCCCTCCTTCTCTCTCTCTCTATCCCTCCATCTGTCTTTCCCCCAATGTCACTCCCTCTCTCTCCTTCTATCTCTGTCTCTGCCTCTTCCTCTGTCTCTCTCTCTCTCGCTGTCCCTCCATCTGTCCTTCCCTCCCTGTCACTCCATCTCTCTCCTTCGCTCTCTCTCCCTCACTTTGTCCCTCCATCAGTCTTTCCCTCTCTGACACTCCCTCTCTCTCCTTCTATCTCTGTATCTCTCTCTGTCCCTCCATCTGTTTTTCCCTCTGTCAGCCCCATTCTCCTTCTCTGTCTCTCCCTCTCTCACTCTGTCCCTCCATCCGTCTTTCCCTCCATGTCACTCCCTCGCTCTCCTGTCTCTATCTTTCTCCCTGTCTTTCCATCTGTATTTCCCTCCCTATCACTCTCTCTCACTCGTTCCATCTCTGCCTCTCTCCCTGTCCCTCCATCTATCTTCCCACACCCTCCCATCACCCCATCTCTCTCCTTCTATCTCTGTCTCTATCTCTCTATCCCTCCATATGTCTTTCCCTCCCTGACACTCCCTCTCACTCCTTCTCTCTCTGTCTCTCTCTCTGTCCCTCCATCTGTCTTTCCCTCCCTGTCTCTCCCGCTCTCTCCCCCTCTCTGACGCTCCCACTCTTCTCTTCCATCTCTGCCTCTCTCTCTCTCTGTCTCTCCATCTGTCTTTCCCTCTCTGTCTGTCCCTTTCTCTCCTTTCATCTCTGCCTCTCTCTCACTCTCTGCCCATCCATCTGTCTTTACCTCTCTGTCTCTCCCTCTCTCTCCATCTATCTCTGTCTCTCTCTCTCTGTCTTTCCATATGTCTTTCCCTTCCTGTCACTCCCTCTCTCTCCTTCCATCTCTGCCTCTCTCTCTCTCTGTCCCTCCAACTGCCTTTCCTTCTCTGTCTCATCCACACTCTCCTTCTCTCTCTTTCTCTGCCTCTCCCTCTGTCTCTCTGTCTCTCTCTCTCTGTCCCACTATCTGCCTTTCCCTCCCAGTCACTCCCTTTCTCTCCTTCTATCTCTTTCTCTCTCTCTGTCCCTCCATTTGTCTTTCCCTCTCTGTTGCTCCCTCTCTCTCCTTCTATCTCTGTCTCTCTCTCTCTGTTCCACCATTTGTCTTTCCCTCTCTGTCACTCCCACTCTCCTTCTCTCTATCTCTCCCTCTCCCTCCTTCACTTTCTCGCCGTCCCTCCATCTGTCTTTCCCCCCATGTCACTCCCTCTCGCTCCTTCTATCTCAGTCTCTCTCTCTGTCCCTCCATTTGTCTTTCCCTCTCTGTTGCTCCCTCGCTCTCCTTCTATCTCTGTCTCTCTCTCTGTTCCACCATTTGTCTTACCCTCTCTGTCAATCCCACTCTCCTTCTCTCTATCTCTCCCTCTCCCTCCTTCACTTTCTCACCGTCCCTCCATCTGTCTTTCCCCCCATGTCACTCCCTCTCTCTCCTTCTATCTCTGACCCTCTCTCTCTCCGTCCGTCTGTCCTTCCCTCCCTGTCTCTCCATCTCTCTCCTTTTATCTCTGTCTCTCCATCTGTCAGTCCCTCTCTGTCTCTCCCTCTCTCTCCTTCTCTCTCTGTCTCACACTTTGTCCCTCCGTCTGTCTTTCCCTCCCTGTCACTCCCTCTCTCTCCTTCTATCTCTGTCTTTCTCTCTGTCTCTCCATCTGTCTTTCCCTCCCCATCACTCCCTCTCTCCCCTTCCATCTCTGTCTCTCCATCTGTCTTTCCCTCCCTGTCACTCCCTCTCTCTCCTTCCATCTCTGCCTCTCTCTGTTTCTCCAACTGCCTTTCCCTCTCTGTTTCTCCCAATCTCTCCTTCTCTCTCTGTCTCTGCCTCTCTCTCTGTCTCTCTCTCTGTCCCTCCATCTGTCTTTCCCTCTCTGTCTCACCCTCTCTCTCCTGCTATCTCTGTCTCTCTCTCTCAATCCCTCCATCTGTCCATCTGTCCTTCCCTCCCTGACACTCCCTCTCTCTCCTTCTCTCTCTGTCCCTCCATCTGTCTTTCCCTCCCAGTCTCTCCCTCTCTCTCCTTCCATCACTGTCTCTCTCTCTCTGTCTTTCCATCTGTCTTTCCCTTCCTGACATTCCCTCTCCCTCCTTCCATCTCTGTCTCTCTCTCTCTATCTCTCCATCTCTCTTTCCCTCCCAGTCACTCCCTCTCACTCTTTCAATCTCTGTCTCTTCCTCTCTCTCCTTCTATCACTGTCTCTCTCTGTCTTTCCATCTGTCCTTCCCTCCCTGTCACTCCCTCTCTCTCCTTCCATCTCTGCCTCTCTCTCTTTTTCTGTCTCTCCAACTGCCTTTCCCTCTCTGTCTTTCCCAATCTCTCCTTCTCTCTCTGCCTCTGCATCTCTCTCTGTCCCTCCATCTGTCTTTCCCTCTCTGTCTCTCCCTCTCTCTCCTTCTATCTCTGTCTCTCTCTGTCAATCCCTCCATCTGTCCATCCGTCCTTCCCTGCCTGACACTCCCTCTCTCTCCTTCCATCTCTGCCTCTCTCTCTGTCTCTCCATCTGTCTTTCCCTCTCTGTCTCTCCCTCTCTCTCCTTCTATCACTGTCTCTCTCTCTCTGTCTTTCCATCTGTCATTCCCTCCCTGTCACTCCCTCTCTCTCCTTCCATCTCTGCCCCTCTCTCTCTCTGTCTCCAACTGCCTTTCCCTCTCTGTCTCTCCCTCTCTCTCCTTCTATCTCTGTCTCTCTCTCTATCTCTCCATCTCTCTTTCCCTCCCTGTCACTCCCTCTCTCTCCTTCCATCTCTGCCTCTCTCTCTTTCTCTGTCTCTCCATCTGTCTTTCCCTCTCTGTCTCTCCCTCTCTCTCCTTCTATCACTGTCTCTCTCACTGTCTTTCCATCTGTCCTTCCCTCCCTGACACTCCCTCTCTCTCCTTCTCTCTCTGTCTCTCTCTCTGTCCATCCATTTGTCTTTCCCTCCCTGTCTCTCCCTCTGTCTCCTTCCATCTCTGCACCTCTCTCTGTCTCTCCATCTGTCTTTCCCTCTCTGTCTCTCCCTCTCTCTCCTTCTACCACTGTCTCCCTCTCTCTGTCTTTCCATTTGTCATTCCCTCCCTGTCACTCCCTATCTCTCCTTCCATCTCTGCCTCTCTCTCTCTCTCCAACTGCCTTTCCCTCTCTGTCTCTCCCAATCTCTCCTTCTCTCTCTGTCTCTGCCTCTCTCTCTGTCTCTCTCTCTGTCCCTCCATCTGTCTTTCCCTCTCTGTCTCTCTCTCTCTATCTCTCCATCTCTCTTTCCCTCCCAGTCACTCCCTCTCTCTCCTTCTATCACTGTCTCTCCATCTGTCTTTCCCTCCCCGTCACTCCCTCTCTCTACTTCCATCTCTGCCTCTCCCGCTGTCTCTCCATCTGTCTTTCCCTCTCTGTCTCTCCCTCTCTCTCCTTCTTTCACTGTCTCTCTCCCTCTGTCTTTCCATCTGTCTTTCCCTCCCTGTCTCTCCCTCTCTCTCCTTCCATCTCTGCCTCTATCTCTCTCTCTGTCCCTCCATCTGCCTTTCCCTCTCTGTCTCTCCCAATCTCTCCTTCTCTCTCGTTCTCTGTCTCTCTCTCTGTCTCTCTCTCTGTCCCCCCATCTGTCTTTGCCTCTCTGTCTCTCCCTCTCTCTCCTTCAATCTCTGTCTGTCTCTCTCTATCTCTCCATCTCTCTTTCCCTCCCAGTCACTCCCTCTCTCTCCTTCAATCTCGGTCTCTCCCTCTCTCTCCTTCGATCACTGTCTCTCCCTCTCTGTCTTTCCATCTGTCTTTCCGTCCCTGTCACTCCCCCTCTCTCCTTCCATCTCTGCCCCTCTCTCTTTCTCTCTGTCTCTCCAACTGCCTTTCCCTCTCTGTCTCTCCCAATCTCTCCTTCTCTCTCTCTGTCTCTCTCTCTGTCCCTCCATCTGTCTTTCCCTCTCTGTCTCTCCCTCTCTCTCCTTCTGTCTCTGTCTCTCTCTCTCTCCATCCCTCCATCTGTCCAATGGTCCTTCCCTTCCTGTCACTCCATCTCTCTCCTTCTCTCTCTGTCTCTCTCTTGGTCTCTCCATCTGTCTTCCCACCCAGCCCCATCACTCCATCTCTCTCCTTCTATCTCTGTCTCTCTCTCTCTCTGTCCCTCCATCTGTCCTTCCCTCACTGTCACTCCATCTCTCTCCTCTCTCTGTCTCTCACTCTGTCCCTCCATCTGTCTTTCCCCCTCTGTCACTCCCTCCCTCTCCTTCTATCTGTCTCTATCTCTGCTATCACTGACACTAGGAGAGAGACAGAGGGACGGAGGGTTAGATATGAAGGCATAGAGAGGGCTGTTGAGAGAGACAAACTTGGAGAGAGAGAGAGATTGTTGAGTTGGATGAAGAGGATAATGTAAGATATATTAACTTGATTTAATCCTTCACTGCTGTGTACACAAACATATTTGAGATAGGTATGGAGAGAAAAAAAACATCGGGAGAGGGAGGAATGCAGATGAAGTTGGGGCCCAGGCGGACACTTTTGATGATCCAGAAGGAATAGCCTCCATTTTAAATATTCAGCCAGCTATTCCACTGTGGGAACCATCACACCCTCATGATATTGTTTGTGGAAATTTCATGCTGGCTTATTGGTTAATTTTTAAACCTGTGATTGATAGATTCTTGTTAAACAAATGTACTAAGAGAAAAGGGGCAAAGGTAGGATATATGGTGTAAGTTTGATCACAGATCAGCCCTGATCGCATTGAATGCAGGAACAGAGTTGTGAATTGCATCCTCCTCTTCCAATATCCCCTGTGAAATATCCTTCTTTCTCTGTCAGTCACCCTGTCAGTCTATGTCTCTCTGTTTCTCTCTTTCTGTCTCTCTCCCTGTCTCTATCGGACAGTGTAGAGTGAGATTCACTCTGTATCCACCCCATGATGTTCCTGACCTGGGACTGTTGGATCGGACAGTGTAGAAGGAGCATTACTCTATATCTAATCCATGCTGTACCTGTCTGGGGAATGTTGATGGGAGAGTGGAAACAGAGAGGTCTGGGACCAGGGTCCTCATGGGGAGGACTTAATGGTGCCTCCTAATTGACCAGTTAGCAATATTGGTGCTCCAGGGATGAAAGGGACATTGGCTGAGTGGATACGACATTGGCTGAGAGAGTGGACAATGGTTGTTTCAGACTGGAGGGAGGTATACAGTGGAGGTTTATATTAGGATCACTGATCTTTTTGATATATACTAATGACTTGGACTTATGTTTACAGGGCATAACTTCAATGTTTGCCAATGTTTGTGACATCTGCAACGTAATAAAAGGGAAGGGACTAGTAGCAGACTTCAGGAGGATAGAGGCAGTCTGGTGAAATGGAACACACAAGAACAAATGAATTAGGAGCAGGAGTAGGCCATTCGGCCCCTCGAGCCTGCTCTGCCATTCAATGGCTGATCTGATTGTGAACTCAACTCCACTTTCCTGTCTGTGTCCCATAACCCTTGACTCCCTAATTGATCAAAAATCTATCGAACTCAGCCTTGAATATATTCAATGATCCAGCCTCCACTGCTCTCTGGGGAAGAGAATTCTACTGTCTGACCCCCGTCTGAGAGAAACACATTTCTCCTCATCTCAGTTTTAAATGGGACGTCCCTAATTTTTAAACTGTGTCCCCTAGTTCTAGTCTCCCCAACAAGTGAAAACATCCTCTCAGCATCCACCCTGTCCAGTCCCCTCGGGACCTGAGATGTTTCACTCAGATCACCTCTCATTCTTCTAAACTCCAGTGGGTATAGACCCAACCTGTTCAACCTTTCCTCATAAGATAACCCCTTCATCCCAGGAATCAGCCCAGTGAACCTTCTCTGAACTACTTCGAATGCAATTATATAATTTCTTTAGTAAGGAGACCAAAAGTGTCCACAATCCTGCAGACGTCGTCTAACTTATGCCCTGTACAGCTGTAACAACACTTCCCTACTTTGATATTCTATTCACCTTGCAATAAACAACAACATTCCATTTGCCTTCCTAATCACTCGCTGTAGCTACACGGTAACATTTTGTGATTCATGTACCAGGACACCCAGATCCCTCTGTACCGTACAGTTCTGCAGTCTCTCTCCATTTCAATAATATACTGATTTTTATTCTTCCTGCTAAAGTGGACAAGCTCACATTTTCCCACATTGTACTCCATCTCCCAATTTTTTCCTCACTCACTTAACCTATGGAAATCTCTTTGTAGACACTTTATGACCTCTTGACAGCTTACTATCCAACCTATCATTGGACAAACACAGGGCAGGTTAACTTCAATGCTGAGAAATGTGAAGTGATGCATTTTGGAAGGAAGACTGAGTGATATAAAGTAAATGGTACAATGTTAGAATGGGTGACAGGACAGAGAGATCTGGGATTTCATCAATGTTCCCTGTTCTACCCAAAAGCTCAATTTGGCGCTTGGAATCTGTGAGTTGAATTTAGCTTCATCCTGAAAAGTGTTAGCAAACGTGTTGGGAAATGTGTCAAAAGCTGTTTCCATTCAGACATTCCTGCATTGTGGAAGTGTGAGCTGTCTTTGCAGAGACAGGAAATAGAGTTGTTTGAATGGACCTGCAGGTTTTAGTTGATGCAATAAGGTGAGGATTTGAATTGTGTCCCTTCCAGATACACAGAATTGAAGGTATTTACAGAACACCACATGAAGTAGTTTACCAATGTCTGACAAACTTCAAAGACTTCAAACACATGGAAGAAGAGGAGAAGGGAACAATATACAAAACCTCAGTCAGTCAGACAACAGCAGGAGGAAAATGAATCTCTTTTTATGGGTTTTAATTTGAAGGCCTGAGCTGATGATTGAAAAAGCAGGAGTTCACATCCCACACAGGGCTGTTGTGAATTTGAATTTTTTTTTAAACATTAATGTGGAGTTAAAAAGCCTCGAGGTTGGAATGATTCACTCCTGTCTTCTAGTGCAAAGCCCGTGTGTGTCTCAGTTTTGCTGTATTTATTAATGATTTAAGATGATGAAGATAGATGAAGTAGGGCGGCACAGTGGCGCAGTGGTTAGCACCGCAGCCTCACAGCTCCAGGGACCCGGGTTCGATTCCAGGTACTGCCTGTGTGGAGTTTGCAAGTTCTCCCTGTGTCTGCGTGGGTTTTCTCCGGGTGCTCCGGTTTCCTACCACAAGCCAAAAGACTTGCAGGTTGATAGGTAAATTGGCCATTATAAATTGTCATTAGTGTAGGTAGGTGGTAGGGAAATATAGGGACAGGTGGGGATGTTTGGTAGGAATATGGGATTAGCGTAGGATTAGTATAAATGGGTGGTTGATGTTCGGCAACGACTCGGTGGGCCGAAGGGCCTGTTTCAGTGCTGTATCTCTAATCTTAGAATGTAACATACCCAAGTTTACCAATGACACAAAAATAGGCAGCATTGTAAGCAGTGTAACCGGAAGCAGAACATTACAAAGAGATATTAATATCTTAAATAAATGGGCAAAACTGTGGTAGTTAGATTTCCATGTCAGTAAAAAAAGACTAGAACAGAGTACTTTATAAATGGTGAAAAGATAGAAACACTGGAGGTCCAAAGAGACTTTGGGGGGGTCCGTGTCCATTTGAGTGCAGTGTAGATTTACCAGAATGATAACTGGACTCCAAGGGTTAAATTACGAGGTGATATTACACAAACTAGGGATTTATTGCCTGGAATTTAGGAGGATCAAGGTGATTTGTTCGAAGATGTTGAGATATTTAGGGGAACTGATGGGGTAGTTTGGGAGAAACTATTTCAGCAGCTTGGGAACATAGGAACAGGAGTAGGCCATTCAGCCCATCGAGCCTGCTCTGCCATTCAATACGATCCTGGCTGATCATCCACTTCAATGCTTTTTTCCCAGACTGAGTTTCCACAGCCCTCTGGGATAGAGAATTCCAAAGATTCACAACCCTCTGAGCAAAGACATTTCTCCCCATCTCTGACCTAAGTGGCTTCCCCCTTATTTTGAAATTGTGTCCCCTGGTTCTAGACTCCCGAACCAAAGGAGACATCTTACCTGCATCTAACCTGTCTATCCCTTTTAGTATTTAGTATGTTTCAATAAGATCACCTCTCATTCTTCTAAACTCCAATGAGTATCGGCCCAACCTGTTCAACCATTCCTCAAAAGACAACCCCTTCATCCCAGGAATCAGCCGAGTGAACCTTCTCTGAAGTGGTTCCAATGCATCCAGGCCTGACCATTTATCCACTTTGAAAGTTGCCGAACACCTTAATATTTCCCTCTCACTCTGTTTATCCCATCCAATATTTCACACTCCTCCTCTTTAACTACAATATCTGCATCGCTCCCCCTCTTTTATAAAGATGGAGACAAAGTATTCATTAAGAACCGTGCCCACATCTCCCACCTCCACACACACATTCCCTTTTTGGTCCCTAATACTCTATCCTTATTTATCCTCTTGCTCTTCATGTATTTATAAAACATCTTTGTGATTTCTTTGTTTTAATGGTAATATTATTTTCCGGCCATTTCTTTGCTCTCCTAATTTGATTTTTCATTTCACCCTTGAACTTTCTACACTCCTCTCAGCTTTCTGTGGTATTGAGCTCTCGGTATCCGACATAAGCTTCCCTCTTGTGCCTTATCGTACCCGGTTTGATCCTTGACATCCAAGGGGATCTAGATTTGGGAGTACCACCCTGTTTGTCTTTGTGTGAACATATTTGATATCAACCCTCAGTAACTCTCACTGCTCTGATACTGATTGACCTTCAAGTAGCTGTTTCCAGTCCACTTTGCTAAAATCCCCCATCTCTGGATCCACCATCCCCTCTGCTCCCTACAATGGACTCTCACATCCTTCTGAAAGTGTGGTCACCAGAATTGGATGCAGTATTCTGGTCGAGGCCTAACCAGAGGTTTATAAACATTCAGCATAACTTTCATGCTTTTGTACTCAAAGTCTCTATTTATGAAGCCCAAGATCCCATATGCTTTGCTGCCTACTTTCTCAATATGTCCTGCCACCTTCAAAGATGTATGTACATGTATCCCCAGGTCTCTCTGTCCCTGCACACTCCCTAGAACTGGGCCATTAAGTCTATATTCCCTCTCCCTATCCCTTCTGCCCATCTCACATTTCCCTGTATTAAATTCCTTCTGCCACTTGTCTGCCCATCCCACTCACCTATCTATGTCCTGTTGGAGTCGATTGGTGTCACCTTCACTGTTTGCATCTCCTCCAAGTTCGTTAACGGCAAATATTAACATTTTACAAGAAGCACTGACTTTTGGGGAACACTGCTGTCTACCATCTTCCAGTCTGAAAAACAACCATTTACCACAACTCCCTGTTTTCTGTCCTTTCACCAATTTTTGATCCAAGCTGACACTGGCCCTCCTATCCCATGAGCCTCAGTTTTGTTAACCAGAATTTTATGTGCCACTTTGTCAAACGCTTTCTTCAAATCCATATAAAATCCATTGCATTCCCTTCATCAACCTTCTCTGTTACTTCATCAAATCCATGCTGGCTTTCCCTAATGAACTCAAACCTCTCCAAGTGCCTGTTGATTTTTTTCTCTTTCAATGATTTCTCCAATTGTCCTTTTGAAAGCTACTATTGAATCTGTCTCCACCACTATCAATCATTGCATTTCAAATCTGAAGCACTTGTGTGGAAAAAAAATCCTTTTCCTCATGTCGCCAATGTTTGTTTTTGCCGATCACCTTCAATCTGTGCTCTCTGGTTATCAATCCTTCAGCCATTGGAAACACTTTCTCTTTATTTCCTCCATCTAAAGCTTCCATGATTTTATACACCTCGATCAAATCTCCTTTTAATCTTCTCTGCTCTAAGGAGAACAAGCCCAGTTTCTCCAGTCTATCAGTGTAACTGTAATAATCTCATCCAGGAACCGTTCTAGTAAATCTCTTCTGTACATTCACCAAAGCCTCCATGTCTTTCCTAAAGTGTGGTTCCAGAATTGGACACAATACTGCAGCTGAGGACAAACTATTATTTTATAAATGTTTAACATCACTTCCTGACTTTTACACTCTATACCTGTTTATAAAGCTCAGGATCCCATCGGCTTTATTAACCCATCAACAAAGGGGGAAATTCTACCAGAACAATTGATCAGTTCCCTTAGACATGAATCCGTGAGTCGTTCCAAGGCTGGCGGGAGAGTTTAGAGAGAACCCCAAACTGGTCATTTTTTGAAGCAGAAAACCATCAATGCATTGGCAGGGATATTAATAAAGCCCTTCGGAAGACAGGAGGAGGCCATTCGTCCCCTCGAGACTGTCCTGCCCATTCATTCAGGTCATGGCTGATTTGCTCCTTATCCACATTGAGCTGTCTTGGCTCCGAAAACATTAATACCCTTTCCGAACAAATCTCTACCGACAATCAGGAATTAATGTCACTGCCTGTTAATACTGGGGAATTCCTTCCCTAAACCTCTCCGTCTCTCTATCTCTCATTCCGGCTTAAAGACGTTCCTTAAAACTAACCTCTTTGACCAAACATTTGGTCATCACACTTAATCTCAACTTCTGTGGGTTTGGTGTCAGATTTTGTTTTAGAATGCACCCTGTGCAACGTCTTTGGGACTTTTTATTCCTCACCTTCTCCTTCACTCCGTCTCTCTCTCTCCCTCTCTCTCTCCCCCTTCCCCCGCCCCCCCATCTCCCCCTCTCGCTCTCTCTTCATCCCCCCACCCCCCTCTCTCTTTTTCTCCCCCTCACCCCCTCTTTCCCTCTCTCTCTCTTTATACCCCCTGCCCCTCTCTCTCTCTCTCTCTTTCTCCCCCTCACCCCCTGTCTCTCTCTCTATCTCTTTGAAAAATTCAGCGATGGGATAATGCTTTGAATGCCAAGGGGAGGTGGTTGGATTCTCTCTTGTTGCAGATGGTCATTGCCTGGCACTTGTGTGACATGAATGTTACTTGTCACTGGTCGGTCCAAACCTGAATGTTGTCCGGGTCTCGGTGCATGTGGCTCTGGATTGCTTCATTATCTGAGGCAAAATACTGTGGATGCTGGAAATCTGGAAAGCATCGAGCTGAATCACTAACTCTGTTTCTCTCTCCACAGATGCTGCTTGACCTGCTCAGTATTTAAATCACTTTCTGCTGGGATCTCAGTTGAAGATGGCTGGGCTGAGGACACTACCCTGATAAACACCTGCAGTGATGTCCTGGGACTGAGATGATTGACCTCCAACAACCAAAACCATCTTCCTTTGTGCTCGGTATGACTCCAACCAGCGGATTCCCACTGACTTCAGTTTTACTCGGGCTCCTCGATGTCACACTCGGTCAAACGCTGCCTTGATGTTAAGGTCAGTCTCTCTTCCCAGTAGCAGACAGGAGTGAATCGTTCCCTTTGACCCGTTGTACACTGAACAAGCTGTGTTTCTTCACAGCCTGATACAGGACTGTACACGGCCCATTAATGCAGCCCATCAAACACTCCCAGAGCAGGTTCAGCTCAGCTAAGGAACAGAGTACAGTTCCTTCAACATTCTCTCTCTGTCTCTCCCTCCTGCTATCTCTGACATTAGGAGAGAGACAGAGGGAGAGAGGGTTAGATATGAAGGCAGAGAGAGGGCTGTAGAGAGGGACAAAATTGGAGAGAGAGAGGTTGTTGAGGTGGATGAAAAGGATAATGTAAGATATATTAATTTGATGTAATCCTTCACTGCTGTGTACACAAACATATAAGAGATAGATATGGAGAGAAAAAAAACATCAGGAGAGGGGGAAATGCAGACAATGTTGGGGCCCAGGCAGATACGTTTGATGATCCAGAAGGAATAGCCTCCATTTTAAACATCCAGCAATCTATTCCACTGTGGGAGCCATCACACCCAAACAGGCATAGAAACACACACAAACACACAGAAATACCCACACAATTCTACTGTTTGTGGAAATTTGATGCTGGCTTATTGGTTAATTTTTAAATCTGTGATTGATAGATTCTTGTTAACCAAAGGTATTAAGAGATAAGGGGCAAAGGCAGGATATATGGTGTAAGTTACATCACAGATCAGCCAAGATGACATTGGATGCCGGAACAGGATTGTGGGGTTAAATTGCATCCTCCTCTTCCAATATCCCCTGTTAAATATCCTTCTTTCTCTTTTAGTCACCCTGTCAGTCTATGTCTCTCTGTTTCTCTCTTTCTGTCTCTCTCTCTCTGTCTCTATCGGACAGTGTAGAGTGAGATTCACTCTGTATCCACCCCATGATGTTCCTGCCCTGGGAGTGTGTGATGGGACAGTGTAGAGGGAAATTTACTCTGTGTCAAACCCAACATTGTGCTTAGCTTGGGAATGTTTAATGGGACAGTGTAGCTGGAGATTTACTCTGTATCCCTGGAATTTTGAAGGCTCAGGTGTGATTTGATGATTGTTTTCAAGATAATAAGGGAAACTGATGGGGTAGACAGAGAGTAACAATTCCCACTGGCTGCAGAGTCTAGAACATGGGGGCATAGTCTAAAAATATAAACCTAGTCTAAAAACCTTTCAGGAGTGAAATGAAGAAACACTTCAACACACCAGGTGTGGTATCAGTTTGGAACTCTCTTCCACAAACAGCAATTGATGCTGAGACACTTGTTAATTTTTAAATCTGAGTTTGATAGATTTTTGTTAACCAAAGGTATTAAGGGGCAAAGATAGGTACATGGAGTGAGATCACACATCAGCCATGAGCTCATTGAATGACAGAACAGTGTTGAGGGGCCAAATGGCCTCCTCCTCTTTCTCTGTCCTACGCCCAATATCCTGCGATCACGCTCTGTGTCTTGGTCTCTGTCTCCCTCTTTGTCTCTCTTTCTGTCTGTCTGTCTCTCTCTCTCTCTCTCCTCTCATCTGTGGAAATCCACACACATCAGTCAGCCATTTTAGGTTCATTTTCAGTGGCCATTTTATGTTCCCACAACACTGGGACATTTATCGCTGTCTATCCCAAACCGTCTCTCTTTGTAGTCTATTTGTGTCCTCCTCACAGCTTATTGTCCCACCGAACCTAGTATCTCTCTCCTTTGCTCCGTCTCACTCACGCACTCTCCCCCCTCTCTCTCCCCCCCATTTCTCTCTCCCCCCATTTCTCTCTTTCCCCCCCACACCCCGCCCCCCCCGCAATCTCTCTTTAAGTGTCCTGTTATCACATCCTTTATTATAGATTCAACCATTTTCCCTATGACTGATGTTAGACGAACAGGTCTTTAGTTCCCTATTTTCTCCCTCCTTCCTTTTGTAAATAGTGGGGTTACATTTGCTACCTTCTAATCTGACTCTCTCACTCTGCCTCTCTCACACTGCCTCTGTCCCTCGCTATCTGACTTTCCCCCCTCTCTCTCTCTCTATCTCTCCCTCTCTCTCTCTCTACCTCTGTCCACGACTCAATTTGTGCCTCCCTCACACCATCGCTCCCTCTCTCTCTGTCTCTCTCTCTATCTTTCTGTCTGCCTCTCTCTCTCTCTCTGCCTCTCTCTCTCTCTGTCTCTCTCTCTCTCTCTCTGCCTCTCTCTCTCTCTCTCTGTCACTCCCTTGCTCTCTTTCGCTGCCTCTGTCCACGTCTGAGTTTGTGTCGACTCCACACCATCTCTCCCTCCCTCTCTCCCTCCCTCTCTCCCTCCCTCTCTCCCTCCCTCTCTCCCTCCCTCTCTCCCTCCCTCTCTCCCTCCCTCTCTCTCTCTCTTTCTCCCTCTCTCCCTCCCTCTCTCTCTCTGTCTCTATCTCAGAGTTACAGCTCAGATGATTAACCTCTTTATCCATGTGTTATGAACACGGGACTTTGTCTCTCTCCCATTTTCCAGGATGTTGCCAGGACTGGAGAATTGTAGCTATGAGGATAGGCAGGGGTTGTTGTCCTTGGAAAAGAGAAGGCTGAGGGGAGATCTGATTGAAATGTACAAAATGTTGAGGGTCCTGGATAGAGTGGAGGTGAAGGGCAGAGAACCATAGCAGAAAGGTCAGTGACGAGGGGGCATAGATTTAAAGTGATTGGCAGAAAAATTAGAGGGGAGTTGAGGAAAATCTTTTTCACCCAGGGGGTCGCGATGGTCTGGAACTCACTGCCTGAAAGGGTAGTTGAGGCAGAGACCCTCAACTCATTCAGAAGGAGTCTGGATAGATACCTCAAGTGCGGTAAGCTGCAGGGCTCCAACCAAATGCTGGAAGGTGGGATTAGAATCGGTTGATCGTTTTTCGGCTGGCACAGAGAGGATGGGCCAAGTGGCCTCTTTCTGTGCCTTAAAATTTCTATGTTGCCCTCACCAACTCTATTTTTCCCTCTGTTACCCTCTGAATCCCAGTCTCTCCCTCTCTGTTACCCTCTGAATAGCAGTATCTCCCTCTCTGTTACCCTCTGAATCCCAGACTCTCCCTCTCTGTTACCCTCTGAATCCCAGTCTCTCCCTTTCTGTTCCCCTCTGAATCCCAGTCTCTCCCTCTCTGTTACCCTCTGAATCCCAGTCTCTCCCTCTCTGTTACCCTCTGAATCCCAGACTCTCCCTCTCTGTTACCCTCTGAATCCCAGTCTTTCCCGCTCTGTTACCCTCTGAATCCCAGTCTCTCCCTCTATGTTTCCCTCTGAATCCCAGTCTCTCCCTCTCCGTTACCCTCTGAATCCCAGCCTCTCCCTCTCTGTTACCCTCTGAATCCAAGACTCTCCCTCTCTGTTACCCTCTGAATCCAAGACTCTCCCTCTCTGTTACCCTCTGAATCCCAGCCTCTCCCTCTCTGTTACCCTCTGAATCCAAGACTCTCCCTCTCTGTTACCCTCTGAATCCAAGACTCTCCCTCTCTGTTACCCTCTGAATCCCAGTCTCTCCCTCTATGTTTCCCTCTGAATCCCAGTCTCTCCCTCTATGTTTCCCTCTGAATCCCAGTCTCTCCCTCTCCATTACCCTCTGAATCCCAGCCTCTCCCTCTCTGTTACCCTCTGAATCCAAGACTCTCCCTCTCTGTTACCCTCTGAATCCAAGACTCTCCCTCTCTGTTACCCTCTGAATTCCAGTCTCTCCCTCTCTGTCTCTCTCTCCCTCCCTCTCTGTTTCTTTCTCTCTCGCTGTCTCTCTCTGTCTCTCAGTGTCTCTCCCTCTCTCTCTCTCTGCCTCTGTCCACACCTCTGTCTCTCTCACACCATCTCACCCTCCCTCTCTCTGTCTCTCCCTCTCTCTGCCTCTCCATCTCTCTCTCTCTCTCTCCTTTTACTTTGTCTCTCCCTATCTCCCTTTCTCACCCTCTGTCCATGACTCTGTTTACATCTCTCTCATTCTCTGTCTCTGCCTATCTCCCTCTCTCTCTCTCTCTGTCTCTGTCCATGACTCCATTTGTGCCTCCCTTACACCATCTCTCCCACTCTCTCTGTCTCTCTCTCTGTCCCTCCACCTGTCTTTCCCTCTCTGTCACTCCTCCTCTCTCCTTCGATCTCTGTCTCGCTCTCTCTGTCCCTCCATCTTTCCTTCCCTCCCTGTCACTCCATCTCTCTCCTTCTCTCTCTGTCTCTCACTTTGTCCCTGTATCTGGCTTTCCCTTCCTGACACTCCCTCTCTCTCCTTCGCTTTCTGTCTCTGCCACTCTCTCTGTCTCCCTCTCTGTCTCTCCGTCTCACTCCTTCTATCTCTGTCACTCCCGTTCTCTCTCTGTCTCTCTCTCTGTCCAACCATCTGTCTTTCCTTCTCTGTCTCTCCCTCTCTCTCCTTCTCTCTCTGTCTCTCTCTCTGTCCCTCCATCTGTCTTCCCCCCCCCTGTCACTCCCTCTCTCTCCTTCTCTCTCTCTCTGTCCCTCCATCTGTCTTCCCCCCCCGTCACTCCCTCTCTCTCCGTCTCTCTCTCTCTATCCCTCCATCTGACCTTCCCTCCCTGTCACTCCATCTCTCTCCTTCTCTCTCTGTCTCTCACTTTGTCCCTCCATCTGTCTTTCCCTCTCTGTCTCTCCCTCTCACTCCTACTCTCTCTGTCTCTCACTGTGTCCCTCCATCTGTCTTTCACTCTCTGTCACTCCCTCTCTCTCCTTCCATCTCTCTCTCTCTCTCTCTGTCCCTCCATCTGTCTTCCCCCCCCCCGTCACTCCCTCTCTCTCCGTCTCTCTCTCTCTATCCCTCCATCTGACCTTCCCTCCCTGTCACTCCCTCTCTCTCCTTCCATCTCTGTCTCTCTCTCTGTCCCTCCATCTGTCTTCCCTCCCCCCTGTCACTCCCTCTCTCTCCTTCTATCTCTGTCTCTGTCTCTCTGTCTGTCCCTCAGTCTGTCTTTCCCTCTCTGTCACTCCCTCACTCTCCTATCTCTGTCTCTCTCTCTCTATCCCTCCATCTGTCCTTCCCTCCCTGTGACTCCATTTCTCTCCCTGTCTCTCTCTCTGTCCCTCCATCTGTCTTTCCCTCTCTGTCTCTCCGCACTCTCCTTCTATCTCTGTCTCTCTCTCTCTCTGTCTCTCCAACTGCCTTTCCTTCTCTGTCTCTCCCACCCTCTCCTTCTCTCTCAGTCTCTGCCTCTCTCTATCCCTCCATCTGTCCTTCCCTCCCTGTCACTCCATCTCTCTCCGTCTCTCTCTCTCTCTGTCCCTCCATCTGTCTTCCACCCCCCATCACTCCCTCTCTCTCCTTCTCTCTCTCTCTATCCCTCCATCTGACCTTCCCTCCCTGTCACTCCATCTCTCTCCTTCTCTCTCCGTCTCTCACTTTGTCCCTCCATCTATCTTTCCCTCTCTGTCTCTCCCTCTCACTCCTACTCTCTCTGTCTCTCACTGTGTCCCTCCATCTGTCTTTCCCTCTCTGTCTCTCCCTCTCTCTCCTTCTATCTCTGTCTGTCCATCTGTCTTTCCCTCTCTGTCTCTCCCTCTCTCTCCTACTCTCAGTCTCTGCCTCTCTCTCTGTCTCTCTCTCTGCCTCTGTCCCTCCATCTGTTTTTCCCTCACTTGCACTCCCTGTCTCTCTCCTTCTATCTCTGTCTCTCTCTTTGTCCCTCCATCTGTCTTTCCCTCTCTGTCACCCTCTCTCTCCTTCTCTCTCTCTCTGTCCCTCCATCTGTCTTTCCCTCCCTGTCAATCCCTCTCTCTCCTTACATCTCTGCCTCACTCTCTCTGTCCCTCCATCTGTCTTTCCCTCCCTGACACTCCCTCTCACTCCTTCTCTCTCTGTCTCTCTCTCTGCTATCACTGACACTAGGAGAACGACAGAGGGAGGGAGGGTTCGATATGACGGCATAGGGAGGGCTGCAGTGAGGGACTAATGTGGAGAGAGCGAGATTGTTGAGGTGGATGAAGAGGATAATGTAAGATATATTAATTTGATGAAATCCTTCACTGCTGTGTACACAAACATAGAAGAGATAGGGATGGAGAGAAAACGAACATCGGGAGAGGGAGGAATGCAGATGAAGTTGGGGCCCAGGCGGACACGTTTGATGATCCAGAAGGAATAGCCTCCATTTTAAATATTCAGCCAGCTATTCCACTGTGGGAACCATCACACCCTCATGATATTGTTTGTGGAAATTTCATGCTGGCTTATTGGTTAATTTTTAAACCTGTGATTGATAGATTCTTGTTAACCAAATGTATTAAGAGATAAGGAGCAAAGGCAGGATATATGGTGTAAGTTTGATCACAGATCAGCCATGATCTCATTGAATGCCGGGACGGAGGTGTGGGGTTAAATTGCATCCTCCTCTTCCAATATCCCCTGTTAAATATCCTTCTTTCTCTCTCAGTCACCCTGTCAGTCTATGTCTCTCTGTTTCTCTTTTTCTGTCTCTCTCTCTGTCTCTATCGGACAGTGTCGAGTGAGATTCACTCTGTATCCACCCCATGATGTTCCTGTCCTGGGACTGTTGGATGGGACAGTGTAGAAGGAACATTACTCTGTATCTAATCCATGCTGTCCCTGTCTGAGGAATGTTGATGGGAGAGTGGAAACAGAGAGGTCTGGGACCAGGGTCCTCATGGGGAGGACTTAATGGTGCCTCCTAATTGACCAGTTAGCAATATTGGTGCTCCAGGGATGAAAGGGACATTGGCTGAGTGGATACGACATT
Source organism: Heterodontus francisci (assembly GCF_036365525.1). Taxonomy (NCBI): domain Eukaryota; kingdom Metazoa; phylum Chordata; class Chondrichthyes; order Heterodontiformes; family Heterodontidae; genus Heterodontus; species Heterodontus francisci. The sequence continues at coordinate 1,645,467 of NW_027140510.1, forward strand.
GGCTGAGAGAGTGGACAATGGTTGTTTCAGACTGGAGGGTGGTATACAGTGGAGGTTTATATTAGGATCACTGATCTTTTTGATATATACTAATGACTTGGACTTGTGTTTACAGGGCATAACGTCAATGTTTGCCAATGTTTGTGTCATCTGCAATGTAATAAACCGGGAAGGGACTAGTAGCAGACTTCAGGAGGAGAGAGGCAGTCTGGTGAAATGGAACACACAAGAACAAATGAATTAGGAGCAGGAGTAGGCCATTCGGCCCCTCGAGCCTGCTCTGCCATTCAATGGCTGATCTGATTGTGAACTCAACTCCACTTTCCTGTCTGTTTCCCACAACCCTTGACTCACTAATTGATCTAAAATCTATCTAACTCAGAATTGAATATATTCAATGATCCAGCCTCCCCTGGTCTCTGGGGAAGAGAATTCCACAGACTGACCCCCCTCTGAGAGAAACACATTTCTCCTCATCTCAGTTTTAAATGGGACGTCCCTAATTTTTAAACTGTGTCCCCTAGTTCTAGTCTCCCCAACAAGGGGAAACATCCTCTCAGCATCCACCCTGTCCAGTCCCCTCGGGACCTGAGATGTTTCACTCAGATCACCTCTCATTCTTCTAAACTCCAGTGGGTATAGACCCAACCTGTTCAACCTTTCCTCATAAGATAACCCCTTCATCCCAGGAATCAGCCCCGTGAACCTTCTCTGAACTACTTCGAATGCAATTATATAATTTCTTCAGTAAGGAGACCAAAAGTGTCCACAATCCTGCAGACGTCGTCTAACTTATGCCCTGTACAGCTGTAACAACACTTCCCTACTTTGATATTCTATTCACCTTGCAATAAACAACAACATTCCATTTGCCTTCCTAATCACTCGCTGTAGCTACACGGTAACATTTTGTGATTCATGTACCAGGACACCCAGATCCCTCTGTACCGTACAGTTCTGCAGTCTCTCTCCATTTCAATAATATACTGATTTTTATTCTTCCTGCTAAAGTGGACAAGCTCACATTTTCCCACATTGTGCTCCATCTCCCAATTTTGTTGCTCACTCACTTAACCTCTGGAAATCTCTTTGTAGACACTTTATGACCTCTTGACAGCTTACTATCCAACCTATCATTGGACAAACACAGGGCAGGTTAACTTCAATGCTGAGAAATGTGAAGTGATGCATTTTGGAAGGAAGACTGAGTGATATAAACTAAATGGTACAATGTTAGAATGGGTGACAGGACAGAGAGATCTGGGATTTCATCAATGTTCCCTGTTCTCCCCAAAAGCTCAATTTGGGGCTTGGAATCTGTGAGTTGAATTTAGTTTCATCCTGAAAAGTGTTAGCAAACGTGTTGGGAAATGTGTCAAAAGCTGTTTCCATTCAGACATTCCAGCATTGTGGAAGTGTGAGCTGTCTTTGCAGAGACAGGAAATAGAGTTGTTTGAATGGACCTGCAGGTTTTAGTTGATGCAATAAGGTGAGAATTTGAATTGTGTCCCTTCCAGATACACAGAATTGAAGGTATTTACAGAACACCACATGAAGTAGTTTACCAATGTCTGACAAACTTCAAAGACTTCAAACACATGGAAGAAGAGGAGAAGGGAACAATATACAAAACCTCAGCCAGTCAGACAACAGCAGGAGGAAAATGAATCTCTTTTTATGGGTTTTAATTTGAAGGCCTGAGCTGATGATTGAAAAAGTAGGAGTTCAAATCCCACGCTGGGCTGTTGTGAATTTGAATTTTGTTTTTTCTAAAAATAAACATAAATCTGGAATTAAAAAACCTCTGGGATGGAATGATTCACTCCTGTCTACTAGTGCAAAGCCCGTGTGTGTCTCAGTTTTGCTGTATTTATTAACGATTTAAGATGATGTGGTAGAATGCAACATACCCAAGTTTACCAATGACACAAAAATAGGCAGCATTGTAAGCAGTGTAGCTGGAAGCAGAACAATGCAAAGAGATATCTGAAGTGAATGGTTAAAACTGTGGTAGATAGATTTCAATGTCAGTAAAAAAGACTAGAACAGAGTACTTTATAAATGGTGAAAAGATAGAAACACTGGAGGTTCAAAGAGACTTGAGGGGTCTGTGTCCATTTGAGTGCAGTGTAGATTTACCAGAATGATAACTGGACTCCAAGGGTTAAATTACGAGGTGATATTACACAAACTGGGAATAATTCCCTGGAATTTAGGAGGATCAAGGTGATTTGATCAAAGTTGTTGAGATATTAAGGGGAACTGATGGGGTCGTTTGAGAAAAACTATTTCGGCAGCTTTGGAATATATGAACAGGAGTCGGCCATTCAGCCCATCTAGCCTGCTCCGCCATTCAAGACGATCATGGCTGATCATCCACTTCAATGTGTTTTTCCCAGACTATCCTCATATCCCTTTATGTCATTGGTATTCAGCAATCTGTCAATCTCTGCTTTAAACATACTCAATGACTGAGCTTCCACAGCCCTCTGAGATAGAGAATTCCTAAGATTCACAACCCTCTGAGTAATGACATTTCTCCTCATCTCTGTCCCAAGTGGCTTCCCCCTTATTTTGAAATTGTGTCCCCTGGTTCTAGACTCCTCAACCAGGAGAAACATCTTACCTACATCTACCCTGTCTATCTGTAACGTTACCCCAGGGTCTCCACACAGCCTGTCTCCCCGTCCCCCTGCTTCGAAAGTGTCTCAGGGTCTCCTGGCACTTTCTATCTCTCTGCTTCTGTCTCTATCCCTCACTATCTCTCTGTTCTCTCTCCATTTCTATCTCTCCCTATCTCTCTGTTACTCTACCTCTGTTCCTCTCTCTCTCTCTATCACTCTCTCCCACCATGTTGGTTATCATTGGGGGTTGAGTTAAATCACAGACAAAATAAACACTTCACCTGTCTGCCCCGGAATAAATAGCAAAATTTGTGGATATTTTATGTCTGTATTCAGACAATATAGACAGGAGTGTATATTATATGATGGGATGCTGCAAATCGATTTACACTAGTATTGCCGGAAAAACAACTTAAAAAGAATTATTCACAAGTCTAGTCCAACTTAACGAAAGATTTGACCCGATAAGGTAATAAATGCCAAAAGTCTGGAGTTTTTTGGAGTACGTTAAACTTTACTCTGTCTGGCTTTCAGAAATTAAACATTACACATGCACTGCAAGATTAAAGATTATACATAGGTTAGGTTACACAGAATTTTGGAAGGACTAACAAGGCTAGGGAATATCCAATGAATGGTAGGATCATAGGAAGTACCGAGTGTCAGAGGGATCTTGGTGTACTTGTCCATAGATCACTGAAGGCTGCAGCGCAGGTAGACAAGGTGGTTAGGAAGGTATATGGGATACTTGCCTTTATTAGTTGAGGCATAGAATATAAGAACAGGGAGGTTATGATGGATCTGTATAAAACACTGGTTAGGCCACAGCTGGAGTACTGTGTACAGTTCTGGGCACCACACTATAGGAAGGATGTGATTGCACTGGAGAGGATGCAGAGGAGATTGACCAGGATGTTGCCTGGGCTGGAGCATTTCAGCTATGAAGAGAGACTGAAAAGGCTGGAGTTGTTTTCCTTAGAGCAGAGAAGGCTGAGGGGGGACCTGATTGAGGGGTGTACAAAATTATGAGGGGCATTGATAGGTTAGATAGGAAGAAACATTTTCCCTTAGCGGAGGGGTCAATAACCAGGGGGCATAGATTGAAGGCAAGGGGCAGGAGGTTTAGAGGGGATTTGAGGAAAAGATTTTTCTCCCGGAAGGTTATTGTGTGATTTGATGAAGGTTTACAAAATAATAAGGGAAACTGATAGGGTGGACTGAGAGTAAATATTCCCTTTGGCTGCAGAGTCAGGAACTTGGGGCATAGTCAAAAATATAAACAGTGGCCACTTTGACTTCATCCCATCGTGTCGTATGTACATTCTCACATATAGCAGGTATAGCAGCACATATATAACAGGATAGCAGGTATAACTGTAGTTATAGTATTCAGCTGAAAATTGATCAGTTACATTGTTATTTCAGTCCATATTTACAGTACACACGGTCCCTTACTGTTGTAATAAAGTCATATAGTGTCTATTCATCCCACTGGGGCAAAATGTCACTGGCTCAACATTCTCACCAAATACTAAAGCATTCCACAATACAAGACTCACAAATTCAACACAAGTTTCCTTTTCTGAGTCTCGCTGGTCTGTTCTGATTCTCTGAGGGATTACTGATGCTTATCCTCCACATGAGCAGTCGTCCTAATCCCGTGTGCCTGTCCTGCTCCCAAACCCGGCATCCGCTTACATTAAGGCAAGTGATACAGGAGCGTCTCAGTGACTGAGGCAGGTGAGTCTTGAGGCTGAGCCGGGGACAGAGAGTGACCCGGGTTAATCCGACACTCCAGGGAATGTTTAAACTGAACTGTACTCTGTATCTAATCCGTGCTGTACCTTCTCTGAGAGAGTTCGATGGGGCAGTGCAGATGAGGAGAGTTATTCCTTACCCATTTTAAATATAGAGAAGTGAATATCCAAGAGATTGTTTTAAATGTGATGAGGGTTTCTGCCTCTACCATCCTTTAGAGTCATAGAGAGATACAGCACTTATACAGGCCCTTCGGCCCGCCCAGTCTGTGCCGGCCATCAATCACCCATTTTATACTAATCCTTTCAGGCAGTGAGTTCCAGACACCCACCAGCCACTGGGTGAAGAAACTATTGATGTGTTTCGTTCTGTTAAGTTTGATGTCAATGTTTCCCCAGGATGTTGATGCTGGGTGATTCAGTGATGGGATAATGCTTTGAATGCCAAGGGGAGGTGGTTGGATTCTCTCTTGTTGCAGATGGTCATTGCCTGGCACTTGTGTGACGTGAATGTTACTTGTCACTGGTCGGCCCAAGCCTGAATGTTGTCCGGGTCTTGGTGCATGTGGCTCTGGATTGCTTCATTATCTGAGGCAAAATACTGTGGATGCTGGAAATCTGGAAAGCATCGAGCTGAATCACTAACTCTGTTTTTCTCTCCGCAGATGCTGCCTGACCTGCTCAGTATTTCCAGTATTTTCTCCTGGGATCTCAGCTGAAGATGGTTGAGCCTCGGACACTACCCTGAGGAACTCCTGCAGTGATGTCCTGGGACTGAGATGATTGACCTCCAACAACCACAACCATCTTCCTTTGTGCTCGGTATGACTCCAACCAGCGGATTCCCACTGACTTCAGTTTTACTCGGGCTCCTCGATGTCACACTCGGTCAAACGCTGCCTTGATGTTAAGGTCAGTCTCTCTTCCCAGTAGCAGACAGGAGTGAATCGTTCCCTTTGACCCGTTGTACACTGAACAAGCTGTGTTTCTTCACAGCCTGATACAGGACTGTACACGGCCGATTAATGTAGCCCATCAAACACTCCCAGAGCAGGTTCAGCACAGCTTAGGAACAGAGTACAGTTCCTTCAACATTCTCTCTCTGTCTCTCCCTCCTGCTATCTCTGACACGAGGAGAGAGACAGAGGGAGAGAGGGTTAGTTATGAAGGCAGAGAGAGGGCTGTAGAGAGGGACAAAGTTGGAGAGAGAGAGATTGTTGAGGTGGATGAAAAGGATAATGTAAGATATATTAATTTGATGTAATCCTTCACTGCTGTGTACACAAACATATAAGAGATAGATATGGAGAGAAAAAAAACATCAGGAGAGGGGGAAATGCAGACAATGTTGGGGCCCAGGCGTATACGTTTGATGATCCAGAAGGAATAGCCTCCATTTTAAACATCCAGCAATCTATTCCACTGTGGGAGCCATCACACCCAAACAGGCATAGACACACACACAAACACACAGAAATACCCACACAATTCTATTGTTTGTGGAAATTTGATGCTGGCTTATTGGTTAATTTTTAAATCTGTGATTGATAGATTCTTGTTAACCAAAGGTATTAAGAGATGAGGGGCAAAGGCAGGATATATGGTGTAAGTTACATCACAGATCAGCCAAGATGACATTGGATGCCGGAACAGGATTGTGGGGTTAAATTGCATCCTCCTCTTCCAATATCCCCTGTTAAATATCCTTCTTTCTCTTTTAGTCACCCTGTCAGTCTATGTCTCTCTGTTTCTCTCTTTCTGTCTCTCTCTCTCTGTCTCTATCGGACAGTGTAGAGTGAGATTCACTCTGTATCCACCCCATGATGTTCCTGCCCTGGGAGTGTGTGATGGGACAGTGTAGAGGGAAATTTACTCTGTGTCAAACCCAACATTGTGCTTAGCTTGGGAATGTTTAATGGGACAGTGTAGCTGGAGATTTACTCTGTATCCCTGGAATTTTGAAGGCTCAGGTGTGATTTGATGATTGTTTTCAAGATAATAAGGGAAACTGATGGGGTAGACAGAGAGTAACAATTCCCACTGGCTGCAGAGTCTAGAACATGGGGGCATAGTCTAAAAATATAAACCTAGTCTAAAAACCTTTCAGGAGTGAAATGAAGAAACACTTCAACACACCAGGTGTGGTATCAGTTTGGAACTCTCTTCCACAAACAGCAATTGATGCTGAGATACTTGTTAATTTTTAAATCTGAGTTTGATAGATTTTTGTTAACCAAAGGTATTAAGGGGCAAAGATAGGTACATGGAGTGAGATCACACATCAGCCATGAGCTCATTGAATGACAGAACAGGGTTGAGGGGCCAAATGGCCTCCTCCTCTTTCTCTGTCCTACGCCCAATATCCTGCGATCACGCTCTGTGTCTTGGTCTCTGTCTCCCTCTTTGTCTCTCTTTCTGTCTGTCTGTCTCTCTCTCTCTCTCTCCTCTCATCTGTGGAAATCCACACACATCAGTCAGCCATTTTAGGTTCATTTTCAGTGGCCATTTTATGTTCCCACAACACTGGGACATTTATCGCTGTCTATCCCAAACCATCTCTCTTTGTAGTCTATTTGTGTCCTCCTCACAGCTTATTGTCCCACCGAACCTAGTATCTCTCTCCTTTGCTCCGTCTCACTCACGCACTCTCCCCCCTCTCTCTCCCCCCCATTTCTCTCTCCCCCCATTTCTCTCTTTCCCCCCCACACCCCGCCCCCCCCGCAATCTCTCTTTAAGTGTCCTGTTATCACATCCTTAATTATAGATTCAACCATTTTCCCTATGACTGATGTTAGACGAACAGGTCTTTAGTTCCCTATTTTCTCCCTCCTTCCTTTTGTAAATAGTGGGGTTACATTTGCTACCTTCTAATCTGACTCTCTCACTCTGCCTCTCTCACACTGCCTCTGTCCCTCGCTATCTGACTTTCCCCCCTCTCTCTCTCTCTATCTCTCCCTCTCTCTCTCTCTACCTCTGTCCACGACTCAATTTGTGCCTCCCTCACACCATCGCTCCCTCTCTCTCTGTCTCTCTCTCTATCTTTCTGTCTGCCTCTCTCTCTCTCTCTGCCTCTCTCTCTCTCTGTCTCTCTCTCTCTCTCTCTGCCTCTCTCTCTCTCTCTCTGTCACTCCCTTGCTCTCTTTCGCTGCCTCTGTCCACGTCTGAGTTTGTGTCGACTCCACACCATCTCTCCCTCCCTCTCTCCCTCCCTCTCTCCCTCCCTCTCTCCCTCCCTCTCTCCCTCCCTCTCTCCCTCCCTCTCTCTCTCTCTTTCTCCCTCTCTCCCTCCCTCTCTCTCTCTGTCTCTATCTCAGAGTTACAGCTCAGATGATTAACCTCTTTATCCATGTGTTATGAACACGGGACTTTGTCTCTCTCCCATTTTCCAGGATGTTGCCAGGACTGGAGAATTGTAGCTATGAGGATAGGCAGGGGTTGTTGTCCTTGGAACAGAGAAGGCTGAGGGGAGATCTGATTGAAATGTACAAAATGTTGAGGGTCCTGGATAGAGTGGAGGTGAAGGGCAGAGAACCATAGCAGAAAGGTCAGTGACGAGGGGGCATAGATTTAAAGTGATTGGCAGAAAAATTAGAGGGGAGTTGAGGAAAATCTTTTTAACCCGGGGGTCGCGATGGTCTGGAACTCACTGCCTGAAAGGGTAGTTGAGGCAGAGACCCTCAACTCATTCAGAAGGAGTCTGGATAGATACCTCAAGTGCGGTAAGCTGCAGGGCTCCAACCAAATGCTGGAAGGTGGGATTAGAATCGGTTGATCGTTTTTCGGCTGGCACAGAGAGGATGGGCCAAGTGGCCTCTTTCTGTGCCTTAAAATTTCTATGTTGCCCTCACCAACTCTATTTTTCCCTCTGTTACCCTCTGAATCCCAGTCTCTCCCTCTCTGTTACCCTCTGAATAGCAGTATCTCCCTCTCTGTTACCCTCTGAATCCCAGACTCTCCCTCTCTGTTACCCTCTGAATCCCAGTCTCTCCCTTTCTGTTCCCCTCTGAATCCCAGTCTCTCCCTCTCTGTTACCCTCTGAATCCCAGTCTCTCCCTCTCTGTTACCCTCTGAATCCCAGACTCTCCCTCTCTGTTACCCTCTGAATCCCAGACTCTCCCTCTCTGTTACCCTCTGAATCCCAGTCTTTCCCGCTCTGTTACCCTCTGAATCCCAGTCTCTCCCTCTATGTTTCCCTCTGAATCCCAGTCTCTCCCTCTCCGTTACCCTCTGAATCCCAGCCTCTCCCTCTCTGTTACCCTCTGAATCCAAGACTCTCCCTCTCTGTTACCCTCTGAATCTCAGTCTCTCCCTCTCTGTTACCCTCTGAATCCCAGCCTCTCCCTCTCTGTTACCCTCTGAATCCAAGACTCTCCCTCTCTGTTACCCTCTGAATCCAAGACTCTCCCTCTCTGTTACCCTCTGAATCCCAGTCTCTCCCTCTATGTTTCCCTCTGAATCCCAGTCTCTCCCTCTATGTTTCCCTCTGAATCCCAGTCTCTCCCTCTCCATTACCCTCTGAATCCCAGCCTCTCCCTCTCTGTTACCCTCTGAATCCAAGACTCTCCCTCTCTGTTACCCTCTGAATCCAAGACTCTCCCTCTCTGTTACCCTCTGAATTCCAGTCTCTCCCTCTCTGTCTCTCTCTCCCTCCCTCTCTGTTTCTTTCTCTCTCGCTGTCTCTCTCTGTCTCTCAGTGTCTCTCCCTCTCTCTCTCTCTGCCTCTGTCCACACCTCTGTCTCTCTCACACCATCTCACCCTCCCTCTCTCTGTCTCTCCCTCTCTCTGCCTCTCCATCTCTCTCTCTCTCTCTCCTTTTACTTTGTCTCTCCCTATCTCCCTTTCTCACCCTCTGTCCATGACTCTGTTTACATCTCTCTCATTCTCTGTCTCTGCCTATCTCCCTCTCTCTCTCTCTCTGTCTCTGTCCATGACTCCATTTGTGCCTCCCTTACACCATCTCTCCCACTCTCTCTGTCTCTCTCTCTGTCCCTCCACCTGTCTTTCCCTCTCTGTCACTCCTCCTCTCTCCTTCGATCTCTGTCTCGCTCTCTCTGTCCCTCCATCTTTCCTTCCCTCCCTGTCACTCCATCTCTCTCCTTCTCTCTCTGTCTCTCACTTTGTCCCTGTATCTGGCTTTCCCTTCCTGACACTCCCTCTCTCTCCTTCGCTTTCTGTCTCTGCCACTCTCTCTGTCTCCCTCTCTGTCTCTCCGTCTCACTCCTTCTATCTCTGTCACTCCCGTTCTCTCTCTGTCTCTCTCTCTGTCCAACCATCTGTCTTTCCTTCTCTGTCTCTCCCTCTCTCTCCTTCTCTCTCTGTCTCTCTCTCTGTCCCTCCATCTGTCTTCCCCCCCCCCTGTCACTCCCTCTCTCTCCTTCTCTCTCTCTCTGTCCCTCCATCTGTCTTCCCCCCCCCGTCACTCCCTCTCTCTCCGTCTCTCTCTCTCTATCCCTCCATCTGACCTTCCCTCCCTGTCACTCCATATCTCTCCTTCTCTCTCTGTCTCTCACTTTGTCCCTCCATCTGTCTTTCCCTCTCTGTCTCTCCCTCTCACTCCTACTCTCTCTGTCTCTCACTGTGTCCCTCCATCTGTCTTTCACTCTCTGTCACTCCCTCTCTCTCCTTCCATCTCTCTCTCTCTCTCTCTGTCCCTCCATCTGTCTTCCCCCCCCCGTCACTCCCTCTCTCTCCGTCTCTCTCTCTCTATCCCTCCATCTGACCTTCCCTCCCTGTCACTCCCTCTCTCTCCTTCCATCTCTGTCTCTCTCTCTGTCCCTCCATCTGTCTTCCCTCCCCCCTGTCACTCCCTCTCTCTCCTTCTATCTCTGTCTCTGTCTCTCTGTCTGTCCCTCAGTCTGTCTTTCCCTCTCTGTCACTCCCTCACTCTCCTATCTCTGTCTCTCTCTCTCTATCCCTCCATCTGTCCTTCCCTCCCTGTGACTCCATTTCTCTCCCTGTCTCTCTCTCTGTCCCTCCATCTGTCTTTCCCTCTCTGTCTCTCCGCACTCTCCTTCTATCTCTGTCTCTCTCTCTCTCTGTCTCTCCAACTGCCTTTCCTTCTCTGTCTCTCCCACCCTCTCCTTCTCTCTCAGTCTCTGCCTCTCTCTATCCCTCCATCTGTCCTTCCCTCCCTGTCACTCCATCTCTCTCCGTCTCTCTCTCTCTCTGTCCCTCCATCTGTCTTCCACCCCCCATCACTCCCTCTCTCTCCTTCTCTCTCTCTCTATCCCTCCATCTGACCTTCCCTCCCTGTCACTCCATCTCTCTCCTTCTCTCTCCGTCTCTCACTTTGTCCCTCCATCTATCTTTCCCTCTCTGTCTCTCCCTCTCACTCCTACTCTCTCTGTCTCTCACTGTGTCCCTCCATCTGTCTTTCCCTCTCTGTCTCTCCCTCTCTCTCCTTCTATCTCTGTCTGTCCATCTGTCTTTCCCTCTCTGTCTCTCCCTCTCTCTCCTACTCTCAGTCTCTGCCTCTCTCTCTGTCTCTCTCTCTGCCTCTGTCCCTCCATCTGTTTTTCCCTCACTTGCACTCCCTCTCTCTGTCCTTCTATCTCTGTCTCTCTCTTTGTCCCTCCATCTGTCTTTCCCTCTCTGTCACCCTCTCTCTCCTTCTCTCTCTCTCTGTCCCTCCATCTGTCTTTCCCTCCCTGTCAATCCCTCTCTCTCCTTACATCTCTGCCTCACTCTCTCTGTCCCTCCATCTGTCTTTCCCTCCCTGACACTCCCTCTCACTCCTTCTCTCTCTGTCTCTCTCTCTGCTATCACTGACACTAGGAGAACGACAGAGGGAGGGAGGGTTCGATATGACGGCATAGGGAGGGCTGCAGTGAGGGACTAATGTGGAGAGAGCGAGATTGTTGAGGTGGATGAAGAGGATAATGTAAGATATATTAATTTGATGAAATCCTTCACTGCTGTGTACACAAACATAGAAGAGATAGGGATGGAGAGAAAACGAACATCGGGAGAGGGAGGAATGCAGATGAAGTTGGGGCCCAGGCGGACACGTTTGATGATCCAGAAGGAATAGCCTCCATTTTAAATATTCAGCCAGCTATTCCACTGTGGGAACCATCACACCCTCATGATATTGTTTGTGGAAATTTCATGCTGGCTTATTGGTTAATTTTTAAACCTGTGATTGATAGATTCTTGTTAACCAAATGTATTAAGAGATAAGGAGCAAAGGCAGGATATATGGTGTAAGTTTGATCACAGATCAGCCATGATCTCATTGAATGCCGGGACGGAGGTGTGGGGTTAAATTGCATCCTCCTCTTCCAATATCCCCTGTGAAATATCCTTCTTTCTCTGTCAGTCACCCTGTCAGTCTATGTCTCTCTGTTTCTCTTTTTCTGTCTCTCTCTCTGTCTCTATCGGACAGTGTCGAGTGAGATTCACTCTGTATCCACCCCATGATGTTCCTGTCCTGGGACTGTTGGATGGGACAGTGTAGAAGGAACATTACTCTGTATCTAATCCATGCTGTCCCTGTCTGAGGAATGTTGATGGGAGAGTGGAAACAGAGAGGTCTGGGACCAGGGTCCTCATGGGGAGGACTTAATGGTGCCTCCTAATTGACCAGTTAGCAATATTGGTGCTCCAGGGATGAAAGGGACATTGGCTGAGTGGATACGACATTGGCTGAGAGAGTGGACAATGGTTGTTTCAGACTGGAGGGTGGTATACAGTGGAGGTTTATATTCGGATCACTGATCTTTTTGATATCTACTAATGACTTGGGCTTGTGTTTACAGGGCATAACGTCAATGTTTGCCAATGTTTGTGTCATCTGCAATGTAATAAAAGGGAAGGGACTAGTAGCAGACTTCAGGAGGAGAGAGGCAGTCTGGTGAAATGGAACACACAAGAACAAATGAATTAGGAGCAGGAGTAGGCCATTCGGCCCCTCGAGCCTGCTCTGCCATTCAATGGCTGATCTGATAGTGAACTCAACTCCACTTTCCTGTCTGTGTCCCAGAACCCTTGACTCACTAATTGATCAAAAATCTATCGAACTCAGCCTTGAATATATTCAATGATCCAGCCTCCACTGGTCTCTGGGGAAGAGAATTCCACAGACTGACCCCCCTCTGAGAGAAACACATTTCTCCTCATCTCAGTTTTAAATGGGACGTCCCTAATTTTTAAACTGTGTCCCCTAGTTCTAGTCTCCCCAACAAGGGGAAACATCCTCTCAGCATCCACCCTGTCCAGTCCCCTCGGGACCTGAGATGTTTCACTCAGATCACCTCTCATTCTTCTAAACTCCAGTGGGTATAGACCCAACCTGTTTAACCTTTCCTCATAAGATAACCCCTTCATCCCAGGAATCAGCCCAGTGAACCTTCTCTGAACTACTTCGAATGCAATTATATAATTTCTTCAGTCAGGAGACCAAAAGTGTCCACAATCCTGCAGACGTCGTCTAACTTATGCCCTGTACAGCTGTAACAACACTTCCCTACTTTGATATTCTATTCACCTTGCAATAAACAACAACATTCCATTTGCCTTCCTAATCACTCGCTGTAGCTACACGGTAACATTTTGTGATTCATGTACCAGGACACCCAGATCCCTCTGTACCGTACAGTTCTGCAGTCTCTCTCCATTTCAATAATATACTGATTTTTATTCTTCCTGCTAAAGTGGACAAGCTCACATTTTCCCACATTGTACTCCATCTGCAAATTTTTTGCTCACTCACTTAACCTCTGGAAATCTCTTTGTAGACACTTTATGTCCTCTTGACAGCTTACTATCCAACCTATCATTGGACAGACACAGGGCAGGTTAACTTCAATGCTGAGAAATGTGAAGTGATGCATTTTGGAAGGAAGACTGAGTGATATAAACTAAATGGTACAATGTTAGAATGGGTGACAGGACAGAGAGATCTGGGATTTCATCAATGTTCCCTGTTCTACCCAAAAGCTCAATTTGGGGCTTGGAATCTGTGAGTTGAATTTAGCTTCATCCTGAAAAGTGTTAGCAAACGTGTTGGGAAATGTGTCAAAAGCTGTTTCCATTCAGACATTCCTGCATTGTGGAAGTGTGAGCTGTCTTTGCAGAGACAGGAAATAGAGTGGTTTGAATGGACCTGCAGGTTTTAGTTGATGCAATAAGGTGAGAATTTGAATTGTGTCCCTTCCAGATGCACAGAATTGAAGGTATTTACAGAACACCACATGAAGTAGTTTACCAATGTCTGACAAACTTCAAAGACTTCAAACACATGGAAGAAGAGGAGAAGGGAACAATATACAAAACCTCAGTCAGTCAGAAAACAGCAGTAGGAAAATGAATCTCTTTTTATGGGTTTTAATTTGAAGGCCTGAGCTGATGATTGAAAAAGTAGGAGTTCAAATCCCACGCTGGGCTGTTGTGAATTTGAATTTTGTTTTTTCTAAAAATAAACATAAATCTGGAATTAAAAAACCTCCAGGATGGAATGATTCACTCCTGTCTACTAGTGCAAAGCCCGTGTGTGTCTCAGTTTTGCTGTATTTATTAACGATTTAAGATGATGTGGTAGAATGCAACATACCCAAGTTTACCAATGACACAAAAATAGGCAGCATTGTAAGCAGTGTAGCTGGAAGCAGAACAATGCAAAGAGATATCTGAAGTGAATGGTTAAAACTGTAGTAGATAGATTTCAATGTCAGTAAAAAAGACCAGAACAGAGTACTTTATAAATGGTGAAAAGATAGAAATACTGGAGGTTCAAAGAGACTTGAGGGGTCCATGTCCATTTGAGTGCAGTGTAGATTTACCAGAATGATAACTGGACTCCAAGGGTTAAATTACAAGGTGATGTTACACAAACTGGGGATTTATTCCCTGGAATTTAGGAGGATCATGGTGATTTGATCAAAGTTGTTGAGATATTAAGGGGAACTGATGGGGTAGTTTGCGAGAAACTATTTCTGCAGCTTTGGAATATCTGAACAGGAGTAGGCCATTCAGCCCATCGAGCCTGCTCCGCCATTCAATACTATCATGGCTGATCATCCACTTCAATGTGTTTTTCCCAGACTATCCTCATATCCCTTTATGTCATTGGTATTCAGCAATCTGTCAATCTCTGCTTTAAACATACTCAATGACTGAGCTTCCACAGCCCTCTGGGATAGAGAATTCCTAAGATTCACAACCCTCTGAGTAATGACATTTCTCCTCATCTCTGTCCCAAGTGGCTTCCCCCTTATTTTGAAATTGTATCCCCTGGTTCTAGACTCCTCAACCAGGAGAAACATCTTACCTACATTTCTTCAAATCCATCTAAAATCCATTGCATTCCCTTCATCAACCTTCTCTGTTACTTCATCAAATTCTTGCTGGCTTTCCCTAATGAACTCAAACCTCTCCAAGTGCCTGTTGATTTTTTTCTCTTTCAATGATTTCTCCAATTCTCCTTTTGAAAGCTACTATTGAATCTGTCTCCACCACTATCAGACATTGCATTTCAAATCTGAAGCACTTGTGTGGGAAAAAAATCCTTTTCCTCATGTCGCCAATGTTTGTTTTTGCCGATCAGCTTCAATCTGTGCTCTCTGGTTATCAATCCTTCAGCCATTGGAAACACTTTCTCTTTATTTCCTCCATCTAAAGCTTCCATGATTTTATACACCTCGATCAAATCTCCTTTTAATCTTCTCTGCTCTAAGGAGAACAAGCACAGTTTCTCCAGTCTATCAGTGTAACTGTAATAATCTCATCCAGGAACCGTTCCAGTAAATCTCTTCTGTACATTCACCAAAGCCTCCATGTCTTTCCTAAAGTGTGGTTCCAGAATTGGACACAATACTGCAGCTGAGGACAAACTATTATTTTATAAATGTTTAGCATCACTTCCTGACTTTTACACTCTATACCTGTTTATAAAGCTCAGGATCCCATCGGCTTTATTAACCCATCAACAAAGGGGGAAATTCTACCAGAACAATTGATCAGTTCCCTTAGACATGAATCCGTGAGTCGTTCCAAGGCTGGCGGGAGTGTTTAGAGAGAACCTCAAACTGGTCATTTTTTGAAGCAGAAAACCATCAATGCATTGGCAGGGATATTAATAAAGCCCTTCGGAAGACAGGAGGAGGCCATTCGTCCCCTCGAGACTGTCCTGCCCATTCATTCAGGTCATGGCTGATTTGCTCCTTATCCACATCGAGCTGTCTCTGCTCCGAAAACATTAATACCCTTTCCGAACAAATCTCTACCGGCAATCAGGAATTAATGTCACTGCCTGTTAATACTGGGGAATTCCTTCCCTAAACCTCTCCGTCTCTCTATCTCTCATTCCTGCTTAAAGACGTTCCTTAAAACTAACCTCTTTGACCAAGCTTTTTGTCATCAGCCTTAATCTCAACTTCTGTGGGTTTGGTGTCAGATTTTGTTTTGTAATGCACCCTGTGCAGCGTCTTTGGGATTTTTTATTCCTCACCTTCTCCCTCACCCCCCTCCCTCTCTCTTTCTCCCCCTCACCTCTAAGACAAGTATATCCTTCCTTCAGGACTGAGACCAGGACTGTACACAATATTCCAGGTGTGGGCTCACAGAAATACCATCACACACCTAACTTGTGTCTTGCAAGTGATGGAAAAGCTTTGGGGAGTCAGGGGGTGAGTCACTTGTAGCCCAGTATTGATGTGATTTCGTCAGCTCAGTTCCTGGTCAATGTTTCCCCAGGATGTTGACGCTGGGGGATTCAGTGATGGGATAATGCTTTGAATGCCAAGGGGAGGTGGTTGGATTCTCTCTTGTTGCAGATGCTCATTGCCTGGCACTTGTGTGACGTGAATGTTACTTGCCACTGTTCGGCCCAAACCTGAATGTTGTCCGGGTCTTGGTGCATGTGGCTCTGGATTGCTTCATTATCTGAGGCAAAATACTGTGGACGCTGGAAATCTGGAAAGCATCGAGCTGAATCACTAACTCTGTTTCTCTCTCCACAGATGCTGCTTGCCCTGCTCAGTATATCCAGCATTTTCTGCTGGGATCTCAGCTGAAGATGGTTGGACTGAGGACACGACCCTGATAAACTCCTGCGTTGAAGGCCTGGGACTGAGATGATTGACCACAACCACAGTCATCTTCCTTTGTGCTCGGTATGATTCCAATCAGTGGAGAGTTTTCCCCCAATTCCCACTGACTTCAGTTTTACTCGGGCTCCTCGATGTCACACTCGGTCAAACGCTGCCTTGATGTTAAGGTCAGTCTCTCTTCCCAGTAGCAGACAGGAGTGAATCGTTTCCTTTGACCCGTTGTACACTGAACAAGCTGTGCTTCTTCACAGCCTGATACAGGACTGTACACGGCCGATTAATGTAGCCCATCAAACACTCCCAGAGCAGCTTCAGCACAGCTTAGGAACAGAGTACAGTTCCTTCAACATTCTCTCTCTGTCTCTCCCTCCTGCTATCTCTGACATTAGGAGAGAGACAGAGGGAGAGAGGGTTAGTTATGAAGGCAGAGAGAGGGCTGTAGAGAGGGACAAAGTTGGAGAGAGAGAGGTTGTTGAGGTGGATGAAAAGGATAATGTAAGATATATTAACTTGATTTAATCCTCCCTCTCTCTCCTTAAATCTGTGTGACTTTCTCTCTCTGTCTCTCCATCTGTCTTTCCCTTTCTGTCTCTCCCTCTCTCTCCTTGTCTCTCTGTCTCTGACTCTCTCTCTGTCTCTCCCTCTCTCTCCTTCTCTCTCTGTCTCTGCCTCTCTCTCTGTCTCTATCTCTGTCCCTCCATCAGTCTTTCCCTCTCAGTCACTCCCTCTCTCTCCTTCTATCTCTGTCTCGATCTCTGTTCCTCCATCTGTCTTTCCCTTTCTGTCTCTCCCTCTCTCTCCTTCTCTCTCTGTCTCTGCCTCTCTCTCTGTCTCTATCTCTGCCCCTCCATCTGTCTTTCCCTCTCGGTCACTCCCTCTCTCTCCTTCTATCTCTGTCTCGATCTCTGTTCCTCCAACTCTCTTTCCCTCTCTGCCAATCCCTCTCTCCTTCTCTCTGTCTCTCCCTCTCTCTCCTTCTCTCACTCTCAGTCCCTCCATCTGTATCCCCCCACCCCCCACCACCTGTCACTCCCTTTCTCTCCTTCTCTCCCTTTCTCTCTCTCTCTGTCTTTCCATCTGTCTCTCTCTCTCTGTCCCTCCATTTGTCTTTCCCTCTCTGTCACTCCCTCTCTCTCCTTCTATCTGTGCCTCTCACTCTCTATCCCTCCATCTGTCCTTCCCTCCCTGTCACTCCATCTCTCTCCTTCTATCTCTGTCTCTCTCTCTGTCCCTCCATCTGTCTTTCCCTCTCTGTCTCTCCATCTCTCTCCTTCTATCTCTCTCTCTCTCTCTATCCCTCCATCTGTCCTTCCCTCCCTGTCACACCATCTCTCTCCTATCTCTGTTTTTCTCTCTGTCTTTCCATCTGTGTTTCCCTCTCTATCACTCCCTCTCACTCGTTCCATCTCTGCCTCTCTCCCTGTCCCTCCATCTGTCTTCCCACACCACACCCATCACTCCATCTCTCTCCTTCTATCTCTGTCTCTATCTCTCTATCCCTCCATCTGTCCTTCCCTCCCTCTCTCTCCTTCTCTCTCTGTCTCTCTCTCTGTCCCTCCATCTGTCTTTCCCTCTCAGTCTCTCCCGCTCACTCCATCTATCTCTGTCTCTCTCTCTCTGTCTTTCCATATGTCTTTCCCTTCCTGTCACTCCCTCTCTCTCCTTCCATCTCTGCCTCTCTCTCTCTGTCCAACTGCCTTTCCCTCTCTGTCTCACCCACACTCTCCTTCTCTTTCTCTCTCTGCCTCTCTCTCTGTCTCTCTCTCTGTCTCTCTGTCTCTCTCTCTCTGTTTCACTCCATCTGCCTTTCCCTCCCAGTCACTAACATGGCTCGGGAATGTCCAATGAATGGGAGGATCATAGGAAGTACCGAGTGTCAGAGGGATCTTGGTGTACTTGTCCATAGATCACTGAAGGCTGCAGCGCAGGTAGACAAGGTGGTTAGGAAGGTATATGGGATACTTGCCTTTATTAGTTGAGGCATAGAATATAAGAATAGGGAGGTTATAATGGAGCTATATAAAACACTGGTTAGGCCACAGCTGGAGTACTGTGAACAGTTCTGGGCACCACACTATAGGAAGGATGTAATTGCACTGGAGAGGATGCAGAGGAGATTGACCAGGATGTTGCCTGGGCTGGAGCATTTCAGCTATGAAGAGAGACTGAAAAGGCTGGAGTTGTTTTCCTTAGAGCAGAGAAGGCTGAGGGGGGACCTGATTGAGGTGTACAAAATTATGAGGGGCATTGATAGGTTAGATAGGAAGAAACTTTTTCACTTAGCGGAGGGGTCAATAACCAGGGGGCATAGATTGAAGGCAAGGGACAGGAGGTTTAGAGGGGATTTGAGGAAAAGATTCTTCTCCTGGAAGGTTATTGGATGATTTGATGAAGGTTTACAAAAAAATAAGGGAAACTGATAGGGTGGACTGAGAGTAAATATTCCCTTTGGCTGCAGAGTCAGGAACTTGGGGCATAGTCTAAAAATATAAACAGTGGCCACTTTGACTTCATCCCATCGTGTCGTATGTACATTCTCACATATAGCAGGTATAGCAGCACATATATAACAGGATAACAGGTATAACTGTAGTTATAGTATTCAGCTGAAAATTGATCAGTTACATTGTTATTTCAGTCCATATTTACAGTACACACGGTACCTTACTGTTGTAATCAAGTCATATAGTGTCTATTCATCCCACTGGGGCAAAATGTCACTGGCTCAACATTCTCACCAAATACTAAAGCATTCCACAATGCAAGACTCACAAATTCAACACAAGTTTCCTTTTCTGAGTCTCGCTGGTCTGTTCTGATTCTCTGAGGGATTACTGATGCTTATCCTCCACATGAGCAGTCGTCCTAATCCCGTGTGCCTGTCCTGCTCCCAAACCCGGCATCCACTTACATTAAGGCAAGTGATACAGGAGCGTCTCAGTGACTGAGGCAGGTGAGTCTTGAGGCTGAGCCGGGCACAGTGAGTGACACGGGTAAATCCGACACTCGAGGGACAGTTTAAACGGAGCTTTACTCTGTATCTACCCCGTGCTGTACCTTCTCTGAGAGTGTTTGATGGGGCAGTGCAGACGAGGAGAGTTATTCCTTACCCATTTTAAATATAGAGAAGTGAATATCCGAGAGACTGTTTTAAATGTGATGAGGGTTTCTGCCTCGACCATCCTTTAGAGTCATAGAGAGATACAGCACTTATCCAGGCACTTCGGCCCACCCAGTCTGTGCCGGCCATCAACCACCCATTTTATACTAATCCTTTCAGGCAGTGAGTTCCAGACACCCACCAGCCACTGGGTGAAGAAACTATTGATGTGTTTCGTTCAGTTAAGTTTGATGTCAATGTTTCCCCAGGATGTTGACGCTGGGTGATTCAGCGATGGGATAATGCTTTGAATGCCAAGGGGAGGTGGTTGGATTCTCTCTTGTTGCAGATGGTCATTGCCTGGCACTTGTGTGACGTGAATGTTACTTCCCACTGGTCGGCCCAAGCCTGAATGTTGTCTGGGTCTTGGTGCATGTGGCTATGGATTGCTTCATTATCTGAGGCAAAATACTGTGGATGCTGGAAATCTGGAAAGCATCGAGCTGAATCACTAACTCTGTTTTTCTCTCCATAGATGCTGCTTGACCTGCTCAGTATTTAAAGCACTTTCTGCTGGGATCTCAGCTGAAGATGGTTGAGCCTCGGACACTACCCTGAGGAACTCCTGCAGTGATGTCCTGGGACTGAGATGACTGACCTCCAACAACCACAACCATCTTCCTTTGTGCTCGGTATGACTCGAACCAGCGGATTCCCACTGACTTCAGTTTTACTCGGGCTCCTCGATGTCACACTCGGTCAAACACTGCCTTGATGTTAAGGTCAGTCTCTCTTCCCAGTAGCAGACAGGAGTGAATCGTTCCCTTTGACCCGTTGTACACTGAACAAGCTGTGTTTCTTCACAGCCTGATACAGGACTGTACACGGCCGATTAATGTAGCCCATCAAACACTCCCAGAGCAGGTTCAGCACAGCTTAGGAATAGAGTACAGTTCCTCCAACATTCTCTCTCTTTCTTCCTCTCTCTGTCTCTCCCTCCTGCGATCTCTGACACGAGGAGAGAGACAGAGGGAGAGAGGGTTAGATATGCAGAAAGAGGGAGTGCTGTGGAGAGGGACAAGGTTGGAGAGAGAGAGATTGCGGGGTCGATTGAAAGGGAGAATGTAAGAGAAATTAATTTGATGTAATCCTTCACTGCTGTGTGCACAAACATTTAAGAGATAGGTATGGAGACGGAAACATCGGGAGATATCTCTGTCTCTCTCTCTGTCTCTCCATCTGTCTTTCGCTCTGTCTCTCCCAATCTCTCCTTCTCTCTCTGTCTCTCTCTCTGTCCCTCCATCTGACTTTCCCTCTCTGTCTCTCCAACTCTCTCCTATCTTTGTCTCTCTCTGTCCTTCCGTCTGTATTTCTCTCCCTGTCAATCCCATTCTCTCCTTACATCTCTGCCTCTCTCTCTCTCTCGCTCTCTGTCCCTCCATCTGTTTATCCCTCCCTGTCAATCGCTCTCTCCCATTCTATCTCTGCCTCTCTCTCTGTCTCTCTCTCTCGGTCTCTCTCTCTCTCTGTCCCTCCATCTGCCTTTCCCTGTCTGTTTCTCCCTTTCTCTCCTTCCATCTCTGCCTCTCTCTCTCTCTGTCCCTCCATCTGTCTTTCCCTCTCTGTCTCTCACTCTCTCGCCTTCTCTCTCTGTCTCTCTCTCTCTGTCTTTCCATCTGTCGTTCCCTCTCTGTCTCTCCCTCTCTTTCCTTATCTCTCTGTCTCTCTGTCTCTCTCTCCATCTATCTTCCCCACCCCATGTCACTCCCTCTCTCTCCTTCTATCTCTATCTCTGCCTTTCTCTCTGTCTCTCTCTCTGTCCCATCATCTGTCTTTCCCTGCGCTGTCACTCCCTCTCTCTCCTTCTACCTCTGTCTATCTCTCTCTCTATCCCTCCATCTGTCCTTCCCTCCCTGTCACTCCATCTCTCTCCTTCTCTCTCTGTCTCTCACTTTGTCCCTCCATCTGTATTTCCCTTCCTGAAACTCCCTCTCTCTCCTTCTCTCTCTGTCTCTCTCTCTCAATCCCTCCATCTGTCCTTCCCTCCCTGTCAATCCGTCTCTCTCCTTCCCTCTCTGTCTCTCACTTTGTCCCTCCATCTGTCTTTCCCTTCCTGACACTCCCTCTCACTACTTCTATCTCTGTCTCTGCCACTCTCTCTGTCTCTCTCTCTTGTCCCTCCATCAGTCTTTCCCTCTCTGTCTCTCCATCTCTCTCCTTCTCTCTCTGTCCCTCCATCTGTCTTTCCCTTCCTGACACTCACTCTCACTACTTCTATCTCTGTCTCTGCCACTCTCTCTGTCTCTCTCTCTTGTCCCTCCATCTGTCTTTCCTTCCCTATCACTCCCTCTCTCTCCTTCCATCTCTACTTCTCTCTCTCTGTCCCTCCATCAGTCTTCCCACCCCCCCCCCCCCCGTCACACCATCTCTCTCCTTCTCTCCCTGTCTCTCTCTCTCTGTCACTCCATCTGTCTTTCCCTCCCTGTCACTCACTCTCTCTCCTTCTATCTCTGTCTTTCTCTCTGTCTCTCCATCTGTCTTTCCCTCCCTATCACTCTCTCTCTCTCCTTCCATCTCTGCCTCTCTCTCTCTGTCCCTCCATCTGTCTTCCCACCCCCACCCCCATCATTCCATCTCTCTCCTAACTCTGTTCCTCTCTCTGTATCCCACCATCTGTCCTTCCCTTCATGTCACTCCATCTCTCTCCCTGTCTATCTCTCTCTGTCCCTCCATCTGTCTATCCCTCTCTGTCTCTCCCTCTCCCTCCTTCTATCTCTGTCTCTCTCTGTCTTTCCATCTGTATTTCCCTCCCTGTCACTCCCTCCCTCTCCTTCCATCTCTGCCTCTCTCTCTCTCTCTCTCTCTCTCTCTGTCTCTCTCTCCAACTGCCTTTCCCTCTCTGTCTCTCCCACTCTCTCCTTCTTTCTCTCTCTGCCTCTCTCTCTGTCCCACCATCAGTCTTTCCCTCTCTGTCACTCCCTCTCTCTCCTTCTATCTCTGTCTTTCTCTGTCCCTCCATCTGTCTTTCCTTCTCTGTCTCTCCCTCTCTCTATCTCTGTCTCTCTCTCTCTGTCTCTCGATCTGTCTTTCCCTCCCTGTCACTACCTCTCTCTCCTTTCCTCTCTGTCTCTCTCTCTATCCCTCCATCTGTCATTCCCTCCGTCACTCCATCTCTCTCCTTCTCTCTCTGTCTCTCACTCTGTCCCTCCATCTGTCTTTCCCTCTCTGTCGCTCCCTCTCTCTCATTCTCTTTCTGTCTCTCTCTCTGTCCCTCTGTCTGTCTTTCCCTCTCTGACACTCCCTCTCACTCCTTCTATCTCTGTCTCTCTCTCTGTCCCTCTATCTGTCTTTCCCTGTCTGTTTCTCCCTTTCTCTCCTTCCATCTCTGCCTCTCTCTCTCTCTGTCCCTCCATCTGTCTTTCCCTCTCTGTCTCTCACTCTCTCGCCTTCTCTCTCTGTCTCTCTCTCTCTGTCTTTCCATCTGTCGTTCCCTCTCTGTCTCTCCCTCTCTTTCCATCTCTCTCTGTCTCTCTCTCTCTCTCTGTCTCTCCATCTATCTTCCCCACCCCCTGTCACTCCCTCTCTCTCCTTCTATCTCTATCTCTGCCTTTCTCTCTGTCTCTCTCTCTGTCCCACCATCTGTCTTTCCCTGCGCTGTCACTCCCTCTCTCTCCTTCTATCTCTGTCTCTCTCTCTCTCTATCCCTCCATCTGTCCTTCCCTCCCTGTCACTCCATCTCTCTCCTGTTCTCTCTGTCTCTCACTTTGTCCCTCCATCTGTCTTTCCCTTCCTGACACTCCCTCTCTCTCCTTCTCTCTCTGTCTCTCTCTCTCTCTATCCCTCCATCTGTCTTTCCCTCCATGTCACTCCATCTGTCTCCCTGTCTCTCTCTCTGTGTCCCTCCATCTGTCTTTCCCTCTCTGTCTCTCCCTCTCCCTCCTTCTATCTCTGTCTCTCTCTGTCTTTCCATCTGTATTTCCCTCCCTGTCACTCCCTCCCTCTCCTTCCATCTCTGCCTCTCTCTCTCTCTGTCTCTCTCTCCAACTACCTTTCCCTCTCTGTCTCTCCCACTCTCTCCTTTTTTCTCTCTCTGCCTCTCTCTCTGCCTCTCTCTCTGTCCCTCCATCTGTCTTTCCCTCTCTGTCAATCCCTCTCTCTCCTTCTGTCTCTGTCTCTCTCTGTCCCTCCATCTGTCTTTCCCTCTCTGTCAATCCCTCTCTCTCCTTCTGTCTCTGTCTTTCTCTGTCGCTCCATCTGTCTTTACTTCTCTGTCTCTCCCTCTTTCTATCTCTGCCTCTCTCCCTCTGTCTCTCGATCTGTCTTTCCCTCCCTGTCACTACCTCTCTCTCCTTTCCTCTCTGTCTCTCTCTCTATCCCTCCATCTGTCCTTCCCTCCGTCACTCCATCTCTCTCCTTCTCTCTCAGTCTCTAACTCTATCCCTCCATCTGTCTTTCCCTCTCTGACACTCCCTCTCTCTCCTTCTATCTCTGTATCTCTCTCCGTCCCTCCATCTGTCTTTCCCTCTCTGTCTCTCCCTCTCTCTCCTTCTATCTCTGTCTCTCTCTCTGTCTCTCCATCTGTCTTTTCTTCCCTGTCTCTCCCTCTCTCACCTTCTCTCTCTGTCTCTCCCTCTCTCTCCTTCTCTCTCTGTCTCTCTCTCCGTCCCTCCATCTGTCTTTTCCTCTCTGTCTTTCCCTCTCTCTCATTCTCTCTCTGTCTCTGTCCCTCTCTCTGTCCCTCCATCTCTCCATCAGGCTCCTCGATGTCACACTCGGTCAAACACTGCCTTGATGTTAAGGTCAGTCTCTCTTCCCAGTAGCAGACAGGAGTGAATCGTTCCCTTTGACCCGTTGTATACTGAAGAAGCTGTGCTTCTTCACAGCCTGATACAGGACTGTACACGGCCCATTAATGTAGCCCATCAAACACTCCCAGAACAGGTTCAGCACAGCTTAGGAACAGAGTACAGTTCCTTCAACATTCTCACTCTGTCTCTCCCTCCTGCTATCTCTGACACGAGGAGAGAGACAGAGGGAGAGAGGGTTAGTTATGAAGGCAGAGAGAGGGCTGTAGAGAGGGACAAAGTTGGAGAGAGAGAGATTGTTGAGGTGGATGAAAAGGATAATGTAAGATATATTAATTTGATGTAATCTTTCACTGCTGTGGACACAAACAGAAATAGATAGATATGGAGAGAAAAAAAACATCGGCAGAGGGGGAAATGTCGATGATGTTGGGGCCCAGGCAGATACTTTTGATGATCCAGAAGAAATAGCCTCCATTTTAAACATCCAGTAAGCTATTCCACTGTGGGAGCCATCACACCCTCATGATATTGTTTGTGGAAATTTCATGCTGGATTATTGGTTAATTTTTAAACCTGTGATTGATAGATTCTTGTTAAACAAAGATAGTAAGAGATAAGGGGCAAAGGCAGGATATATGGTGTAAGATAGATCACAGATCAGCCCTGATCTCATTGAATGCCGGAACAGGGTTGTGGGGTTAAATTACATCCAATATCCCCTGTTAAATATCCTTCTTTCTCTGTCAGTCACCCTGTCAGTCTATGTCTCTCTGTCTAAACTAAATGGTACAATGTTAAAATGGGTGAAGGAACAGAGAATCCTTCCCCATCCAGGAGCTGACAGTGTCTCTCCCTCTCTCTCTCTCTCTCTACCCCCTCTCTCACTCCCCGCTTTTTGCTGTCTCTCTTCCTCTTTCAATCCTGATCCTGACTTTTCTCGGAATCCTTCTTGGTTGAATAGTCCCCTGAAATGTTTCAGTCTCACTGTTACAAGGAACAAGTCACATTTCTGTGGTATTTTCGATATCTTAATGATTCAATTTGGAGCTTGGATTGTGTCAGGTAAATGTGGTTTCTCATTCAGACATTTCTGCATTGTGGAACTGTCAGTTATCTGTGCAGGGACAGGATATCGGGGTGTCTGAATGGAGTTGAAGATTTTGGTTGCTTGAATAGGGTGTGAATTAGATTGTGGATTGTGTCCCTGAAGGTATTTAAGCCGATGACCTGAGAGAATGAAGTGGTTTACCAATGTCTGAATAACATCAAAGTCTTCAGACACATGAAAGAACAAGATTGGAGACAATACACAAAAGCTGAGACAGTCAGGTCACAACAGGAGGAAGGTGAATGTCTTTTACAGTTTGTAATCTGAAAGCCTGAGCTAATGACTGAAAAAGTCGGAGTTCAAATCCCACATTGGGCTCTTGTGAATTTGAATTTCTCTGAAAATAAAAAATAACTCTGGAGTAATAAATCCTCCAGGATGAAATGATTCAATCTCACTGCTCTGACACTGATTTACCTTCAAGTACCGTTTTCCAGTCCACCTTTTCTAAATCACCTTCCACCGGCCCAGCTTCATTCCCTAAAACTAAGTGTCAAACTGACCCATCTCTTGTTGACCTTGCTACGTACTGGCCTAAAAAACTTCCCCTGAATGTATATTTAGTATTCTGTATCCTTGATACCTTTTACACTAGTCTCAGTTGTCAATGCACTAGTTAGGTCTGCACTAGACCCTGTCTCTGTTTATATTACACATGGACCTGTCTCTGCTATAAAAATGGTTTAAAAAGTGGAGAGCAAACCCTCCAATTTATACACTCGATCAGAAGAAATAGGAGCAGGAGTAGGCCATTCAGCCTCTTGAGCCTGTTCTGTCAGTCAATATGATCATGATTGATCTGATAGTGACTTTAACTCCATTTTCCTGCCTGCCCCCCATAACCCTTGACTCCCTTGTAAATTCATTGACCCAACCTCCACTGCTCTCTGGGGAAGAGAATTCCAAAGCCGAACCAACCTCTGGGAGAAAGAAGTCTTCCTTAGCTCAGTCTTAAATGGCAGACCCTTTATTTTTAAACGGTGCCCCCTAGTTCAAGACTCCTCCACAAGGGAAACATCCTCCCAACATCCGCCCTGTCAAGTCCCCTCAGAATCTTGTATGTTTCAATAAGATCACCTCTCATTCTTCTAAACTCCAATGAGTATAGGCCCAACCTGTTCAACTATTCCTCATAAGATAACCCCTTCATCCCAGGAATCAGCCGAGTGAACCTTCTCTGAACTGATTCCAATGCATCCAGGCCTGACCATTTATCCACTTTCAAAGATGCTAAACACCTTAATATTTCCCTCTCACCCTGTTTATCCCATCCAATATTTCACACTCCTCCTCTTTAACTACAATGTCTGCATAGTTCCCCCTCTTTTATAAAGACGGATACAAAGTATTCATTAAGAACCGTGCCCACATCTCCTACCTCCATACACACATTCCCTTTTTGGTCCCTAATACTCTATCCTTAGTGATCCTCTTGCTCTTCATGTATTTATAAAACATCTTTGTGCTTTCCTTGATTTTACTTGGTAATATTATTTTCCGGCCATTTCTTTGCTCTCCTAATTTGATTTTTAATTTCACCCTTGTAGTTTCTACACTCATCTCGGCTTTCTGTGTTATTGAGCTCTCGGTATCTGACGTAAGCTTCCCTTTTGTGCTTTATTCTACCTGGTTTGATTCTTGCTATCTAGATTTGGGAGTCTCACCCTGTTTGTCTTTGTGGGAAAATATTTGTTCTCAACCCTCTCAGGGAGTCGAGGGTTCTGCAGAGCAGGCCTGAAAGAGGAGTTGAGTGTTGGGACAGATCAGTCATGATCTTATTGAATGGCAGGGCAGGCCCGAGGGGCTGAATGGCCGACTCCTGCTCCTACGTCTTGTGTTCTTGTGTCCAGTTCAATATCTCCTTTAGTGACTTGGTGCCAAATTGTTATTATTTTTTATTCATTTGTTGGATGTGTGCATTAATGGCTATGCCAGCATTTTATTGCCCATCACCAATTGCCGTTGAACCTTCTTGAACCTCTGCAGTCCATGTGGGGTAGGTACACCCACAGTGCTGTTAGGAAGTGAGATCCAGGATTTTGACCTCGTGACAGTGAAGGAATGGTGATATAGTTCCAAGTCAGGATGGTGTGAGACTGGAAGGGAAACTTGCAGGTGGTGGTGTTCCCATATGTGTTTCCTGTTTGTTTGCTCTCTCTCCCCTTCATTATTTCTCGACCTCCCTGTCCTCCTGTCCCTCTCTGTCATGGGAACTTGAGAACAGAAGGAAGTGGGTGCAGGAACAGAGAGACCTGGGGATGTCTGTGCACAAATTGATGGTGGCAGAGCTAGTTGAGAAAGTGGTTAAAAGGCGTATGGGATCCTAGGCTTTGTAAATAGAGGCTTAGAGTATAAAAGCAAGGAGGTTATGATGAAGCTTTATAAAACACTGCTTCATCCTCATCTAGTATTGTGTCCAATTCTGGACACCGTGCTTTAGGTAGGATGTGGAGGCATAAGAGAGGATGCAGAAAAGATTCACGAGCAAGGTTCCAGGATGAGGGACTTCAGTTGCGTGGATAGATTGGAGAAGCTGGGGTTGTTCTCTGTGTCTTTCTCTGTCTTCCTCTCTCTATCTCTCCCTCCTGCTATCTCTGACACGAGGAGAGAGACAGAGGGAGAGAGGGTTGGTTATGAAGCCAGGAGAAAAAGACCAACAAATTGAGCAACCATTTCAATAGGAGAAAAGCCAATAACAATCACAAGCTGATGGAGGGACGGGAAATCGTTTACGAAGGGACAGAGTATCTGATCACACCCGGGATGTTGTAATGGATGCCAACAAAGCCCCATTTCAGCCTGCAATATGAAAAGGAGGGAGAGAGAGCTGAGAGGGAATGAGTTAATTTTGACTGAGTTAATGAGGGGGCAATGGCGTCCTGCGGCTCCCACAATGCCCCGCGGGTGGGAACGGCCCCTATCTGCGGTACAGGCCGCGCTGCACTCTGGGAGGATGCTCCGCACATGCGCATCTCCGCAAGAGCGTTAACCGCCGCTTTTTTATATTGTCCCCCGGCTCAGACATTCAACTTTCCTCCATTGAGATCGACAGCTGAAGCCGCTTCTCCTTTTCCTTTCAGCTGCTGTTTGCGGAAAGAAGAGGCCGGCGGGTGACGTCACGCAAACATGGCGGCTGAGGACACCTCCCTCCCGCCAGGGCGTCGGTGAGGTCTCATTGGCTGCTTCGCCCCACGTGTCTGGAGGTCAAGGGGTTAAAAGCTGCCTCTGTCTTCCGCGCAGCCGCACTTTGGGCGACTTGTAACCCCGCCCCTTGGGGTGGGGGAGGGGGGTCAGCACCAGACTCTTAAAGGGACCCTGCACCACCAGAACTCTCCCAAACTCTTAAAGGGACCCAACATGGACAGAAAGAGCAAGAGAGTTGGAGAGCAAGTAATAGAGAGGGAAATAGAAAAGAGAGAGTGATGGGGAGAGAGAGAGAGAGAAAGAACTGAGCTTGAAAGAATCATAGAGAGATGGAGAGACCGAGAGAAAATAGGTGAGAGGGAGAGAGTGAGAGAGCAAGAGATGGTGAGAAATGGAGGGAGAATCTCCTCAATTGGACAGAGATGGAGAGAGAGTGATGGAGAGACTGAGAGAAAATAGGTGAGAGGGAGAGAGTGAGAGAGCAAGAGATGGTGAGAAATGGAGGGAGAATCTCCTCAATTGGACAGAGATGGAGAGAGAGTGATGGAGAGATGTGAAGAGAGATCCAAGAGAAAGGAAGGTGGAGAGTGAGGGAGAGGTAGAGTTTGAGAGTGAGGAAACAGATAAATGGAAAGATAAAGGTGAGGAGAGAGTAACAGAGCAGAAGGTGGAGAGAGAGAGAGATGGCGAGAGAGTGTGGGAAGGAAAATGAAAAATTAGAGGAAAAGAGCAGACACAGGGTGTACAGAAAGTGTGAAAAATGAATGAGAGATAGAGTGTCCGTCAGAGAGAGAGGGAAAGTCCGGGATATATGTGGGTAGAGAGAGAGGCAGATAGTGTGTGTGTGTGAGAGAGAGAGAGAGAGACACCAGCACACGTTCACAGGAAAGAAAGTCTCGCCATGTCAAACAGTCATTTAATTGGATGCACAATCAGACAAAAGTAACTTTATCCCCGGGAGAATGAGTGGAGTCAGACATATAAAAACAGATTGCAGGTTAATGCCCAGATAAGCTTGATTAAAGATTAAAAGTTGCAGAGAGAAATCACCCAGTAATCCTAGTTGCAACCCATTGGACTCAATACAATGGTCCAAAAATATTATCACTGCCAATCAAATAATTTCATCAGCTCAACAGCAAACAGTGAAATGATCCACAAACTGCAGTGTTCAATGATTCAAGGAAGATTACAGAGCATGAGAGAGAACATAAAGACAGACAGAGAGTATTTGTTTAGCTTCTCTGCCATTGTCCTGTGATGAGAGGCTGAGTAAATAGGACCTGTATTCTCTGCAGTTTAGAAGAATGAGAGGTGATCTCATTGAAACATATCAGATTCTAAAGGGACTGGATAGGGTGGACACTGAGAGATTATTTCCGCTGGTCGGGAAATGAAAGTCTCCCTTATCCCTTCCTAACCAGCTTATCCACCTGTCCTGTCAGCCTCAGGAATCAGTGAACATTCACTCCAAGGTCCCGCTGTTCACAGACACAGAGATAATGTTGGAGACAGTCATGTTGTTGGTTAGATCAAAATTGCAAATGACAAATGTTATCATAGTTTGATGTAATCCTGTGTGCACAGAGGTACAAGAAATAGGTGTAGAGTGTGAAACACCAGGAGAGAGGGAGGAATATAGATGGAGAGAGGGTAACAGTGAGAAAGGGAGAGATATGCATGGAGAGAGAAGTGGAGAGCTACTCTTACTGGTAATCTCTCTCCATCTCCGTCTTCCCCTCTATCTTACTCACTCAATCAATCACTAGTTCCCCTCTCTGCTACTCTCTCCTTGTTTATTTCTCTCTCTGTACCCTCTTAATCTCAATCTCTCACTGTGTCATACCTTCCAGGATGCTGCACACAGCTTTGCGGGAATGCTGACCGACACTCTCCATCCCGGTCTCGTCCTCTTTCTCTCTGGTAATCTCTCCCCATTGCTATCCTTCCCTCTCCCTGTTCTTCCCTCTCTATATCTATCCCTGTCTTTCTCACTGTTACTCTCTCCATCTGGATGGAGGAGGAGAAAGCGAGGCATATATAGAGGCAGCTTTACTCGGTATCTAACCCCACACTGTACCTTCCCTGGGAGTGTTTTATAGAACAGTGAAGACAGAGATTTACTCAATAGCTAACTAATAGCTTGGCAGCATTTGATGGGACAGTGTAGACGGAGCTTTACTCTGTATCCCTGGAATTTAGAAGGGTAAGGGGTGATCTGATCAAAGTTTAAAGTGGTGGATGGTTGTTTCAGACTGGAGGGCGGTATCTTTGACTGACATAATCTTATACACTTCTATTCAATCTCCCCTCTATCTACTTTCTTCTCAGGAGATCAAACCCAGCTTTTCCAACCTAACCTTGTAGCTAAAATCCCCCATCTCTGAAACCATTCTGGTAAATCTCTGCACCCTCTCAAGGAACCTCACATCCTTCCTAAAGTCTGGTGACCAGAACTGGACACAGTTCTCCAGTTGGGGCCGAAATAGAGCTTTATAAATGTTCAGCATAACCTCCCTGCTTTTGTACTGACTGTATACAGTGTACATTGTGGTACAGTGGTATTCCCCAGGGGTTTGGATTAGGACCACTGATCTTTTTGATATATATTAATGACTTGGACTTGGGTTTACAGGGCATAACTTCAACATTGTACCATCTGCAATGTAATAAACAGAGAAGGGAATAGTAGTAGTAAATCTCTGTCTTCTCTGTTCTATAAAACACTGTCAGGGCAGGTACAGTGTGGGGTTCAGGAGGATAGAGGCAGTCTGGTGAAATGGTCAGACACATGGCAGGTTAACTTCAATGCTGAGAAATGTCAAATGATGCATTTAGGAAGGAAGGCTGAGGAGAAGCGATATAAACTAAATAGTACAATGTTAAAATGGGTGCTGGTTCAGAGAGATCGGGAATCTGGAGAGATCTGCGTCAGTTTTTATATCTGAAAGATTCAATTTGGGGCTTCGAGTCTTGTCAGTTGAATTGAGCTTCATCCTGAAAAGTGTTAGCAAACGTGTTGGGAAATGTGTCAAAAGCTGTTTCCATTCAGACATTCCTGCATTGTGGAAGTGTGAGCTATCTTTGCAGAGACAGGAAATAGAGTTGTTTGAATGGACCTGCAGGTTTTAGTTGATGCAATAAGGTGAGAATTTGAATTGTGTCCCTTCCAGATATACAGAATTGAAGGTATTTACACAACACCACATGAAGTAGTTTACCAATGTCTGACAAACTTCAAAGACTTCAAACACATGGAAGAAGAGGAGAAGGGAACAATATACAAAACCTGAGACAGTCAGACAACAGCAGGAGGAAAATGAATCTCTTTTTATGGGTTTTAATTTGAAGGCCTGAGCTGATGATTGAAAAAGCAGGAGTTCAAATCCCACACAGGGCTGTTGTGAATTTGAATTCTATTTTTTCTTTAAAAAAACATAAATCTGTAGTTAAAAATCCTCTAGGATGGAATGATTCACTCCTGTCTACTCGTGCAAAGCCCGTGTGTGTCTCAGTTTTGCTGTATTTATTAACGATTTAAGATGATGTGGGAGAATGCAACATACCCAAGTTTACCAATGACACAAAAATAGGCAGCATTGTAAGCAGTGTAGCTGGAAGCATCAAATTACAAAGAGGTATTAATATCTTAAATAAATGGGCAAAACTGTGGTAGTTAGATTTCCATGTCATTAAAAAAGACTAGAACAGAGTACTTTATAAATGGTGAAAAGATAGAAATACTGGAGGTCCAAAGAGACTTGAGGGGTCCGTGTCCATTTGAGTGCAGTGTAGATTTACCAGAATGATAACTGGACTCCAAGGGTTAAATTACGAGGTGATATTACACAAACTGGGGATTTATTGCCTGGAATTTAGGAGGATCAAGGTGATTTGATCAAAGTTGTTGAGATATTAAGGGGAACTGATGGGGTAGTTTGAGAGAAACTATTTCGGCAGCTTTGGAATATAGGAACAGGAGTAGGCCATTCAGCCCATCGAGCCTGCTCCGCCATTCAATACTATCATGGCTGATCATCCACTTCAATGTGTTTTTCCCAGACTATCCTCATATCCCTTTATGTCATTGGTATTCAGCAATCTGTCAATCTCTGCTTTAAACATACTCAATGACTGAGCTTCCACAGCCCTCTGGGATAGAGAATTCCTAAGATTCACAACCCTCTGAGTAATGACATTTCTCCTCATCTCTGTCCCAAGTGGCTTCCCCCTTATTTTGAAATTGTGTCCCCTGGTTCTCGACTCCCCAACCAGGAGAAACATCTTACCTACATCTACCCTGTCTATAACGTTACCCCAGGGTCTCCACACAGCCTGTCTCCCCGTCCCACTGCTTCTAAAGTGTCTCAGGGTCTCCTGGCACTTTCTATCTCTCTGCTTCTGTCTCTATTCCTCACTATCTCTCTGTTCTCTCTTCATTTCTATCTCTCCCTATCTCTCTGTTACTCTACCTCTGTTCCTCTCTCTCTGTCTATCACTCTCTCCCACCATGTTGGTTATCATTGGGGGCTGAGTTAAATCACAGACAAAATAAACACTTCACCTGTCTGCCCCGGAATAAATAGCAAAATTTGTGGATATTTTATGTCTGTATTCAGACAATATAGACAGGAGTGTACATTATATGATGGGATGCTGTAAATCGATTTACACTCGTACTGTCGGAAAAACAACTTAAAAAGAATTATTCACAAGTCTAGTCCAACTTAACGACAGATTTGACCCGATAAGGTAATAAATGCCAAAAGTCTGGAGTTTTTTGGAGTACGTTAAGCTTTACTCTGTCTGGCTTTCAGAAATTAAACATTACACATGCACTGCAAGATTAAAGATTATACATAGGTTAGGTTACATAGAATTTTGGAAGGACTAACAAGGCTAGGGAATATCCAATGAATGGTAGGACCATAGGAAGAACAGAGTGTCAGAGGGATCTTGGTGTACTTGTCCATAGATCACTGAAGGCTGCAGCGCAGGTAGACAAGGTGGTTAGGAAGGTATATGGGATACTTGCCTTTATTAGTTGAGGCTAGAATATAAGAACAGGGAGGTTATGATGGAGCTGTATAAAACACTGGTTAGGCCACAGCTGGAGTACTGTGTACAGTTCTGGCCACCACACTATAGGAAGGATGTGATTGCACTGGAGAGAATGCAGAGGAGATTGACCAGGATGTTGCCTGGGCTGGAGCATTTCAGCTATGAAGAGAGACTGAAAAGGCTGGAGTTGTTTTCCTTAGAGCAGAGAAGGCTGAGGGGGGACCTGATTGAGGTGTACAAAATTATGAGGGGCATTGATTGGTTAGATAGGAAGAAACATTTTCCCTTAGCGGAGGGGTCAATAACCAGGGGGCATAGATTGAAGGCAAGGGGCAGGTGGTTTAGAGGGGATTTGAGGAAAAGATTTTTCACCCGGAAGGTTATGGGGTGAATTGATAAAGGTTTACAAAATAATAAGGGAAACTGATAGGGTGGACTGAGAGTAAATATTCCCACTGGCTGCGGAGTCAGGAACTTGGGGCATAGTCCAAAAATATAAAGAGTGGCCACTTTGACTTCATCCCATCGTGTCGTATGTACATTCTCACATATAGCAGCACATATATAACAGGATAGCAGGTAGAACTGTAGTCATAGTATTCAGCTGAAAATTGATCATTTACATTGTTATTTCAGTCCATATTTACAGTACACACGGTACCTTACTGTTGTAATAAAGTCATATAGTGTCTATTCATCCCACTGGGGCAAAATGTCACTGGCTCAACATTCTCACCAAATACTAAAGCATTCCACAATGCAAGACTCACAAATTCAACACAAGTTTCCTTTTCTGAGTCTCGCTGGTCTGTTCTGATTCTCTGAGGGATTACTGATGCTTATCCTCCACATGAGCAGTCGTCCTAATCCCGTGTGCCTGTCCTGCTCCCAAACCCGGCATCCACTTACATTAAGGCAAGTGATACAGGAGCGTCTCAGTGACTGAGGCAGGTGAGTCTTGAGGCTGAGCCGGGCACAGTGAGTGACCCGGGTTAATCCGACACTCCAGGGAATGTTTAAACGGAGCTTTACTCTGTATCTAACCCGTGCTGTACCTTCTCTGAGATTGTTCGATGGGGCAGTGTAGACGAGGAGAGTTATTCCTTACCCATTTTAAACATGGAGAAGTGAATATCCAAGAGATTGTTTTAAATGTGATGAGGGTTTCTGCCTCTACCATCCTTTAGAGTCATAGAGAGATACAGCACTTATACAGGCCCTTCGGCCCGCCCAGTCGGTGCCGGCCATCAACCACCCATTTTATACTAATCCTTTCAGGCAGTGAGTTCCAGACACCCACCAGCCACTGGGTGAAGAAACTATTGATGTGTTTCGTTCTGTTAAGTTTGATGTCAATGTTTCCCCAGGATGTTGACGCTGGGGGATTCAGCGATGGGATAATGCTTTGAATGCCAAGGGGAGGTGGTTGGATTCTCTCTTGTTGCAGATGGTCATTGCCTGGCACTTGTGTGACGTGAATGTTACTTGCCACTGGTCGGCCCAAACCTGAATGTTGTCTGGGTCTTGGTGCATGTGGCTATGGATTGCTTCATTATCTGAGGCAAAATACTGTGGATGCTGGAAATCTGGAAAGCATCGAGCTGAATCACTAACTCTGTTTTTCTCTCCACAGATGCTGCTTGACCTGCTCAGTATTTCCAGCATTCTCTCCTGGGATCTCAGCTGAAGATGGTTGAGCCTCGGACACTACCCTGAGGAACTCCTGCAGTGATGTCCTGGGACTGAGATGATTGACCTCCAACAGCCACAACCATCTTCCTTTGTGCTCGGTATGAGTCCAACCAGCGGATTCCCACTGACTTCAGTTTTACTCGGGCTCCTCGATGTCACACTCGGTCAAACACTGCCTTGATGTTAAGGTCAGTCTCTCTTCCCAGTAGCAGACAGGAGTGAATCGTTCCCTTTGACCCGTTGTACACTGAACAAGCTGTGTTTCTTCACAGCCTGATACAGGACTGTACACGGCCGATTAATGTAGCCCATCAAACACTCCCAGAGCAGGTTCAGCACAGCTTAGGAACAGAGTACAGTTCCTTCAACATTCTCTCTCTGTCTCTCCCTCCTACTATGTCTGACATTAGGAGAGAGACAGAGGGAGAGAGGGTTAGATATGAAGGCAGAGAGAGTGCTGTAGAGAGGGACTAAGTTGGAGAGAGAGAGATTGTTGAGGTGGATGAAAAGGATAATGTAAGATATATTAATTTGATGTAATCCTTCACTGCAGTGTACACAAACATATAAGAGATAGATATGGAGATAAAAAAACATCGGGAGAGGGGGAAATGTAGATGAAGTTGGGGCCCAGGCAGGTACGTTTGATGATCCAGAAGGAACAGCCTCCATTTTAAACATCCAGCATGCTATTCCACTGTGGGAGCCATCATACCCTCATGACATTGGTTCTGCAAATTTCTTGCTGGCTTATTGGTTAATTTTTAAATCTGTCTGTGATTGATAGATTCTTGTTAACCAAAGGTATTAAGAGATAAGGGGCAAAGGCAGGATATATGGTGTAAGTTACATCACAGATCAGCCAAGATCACATTGGATGCCGGAACAGGATTGTGTGGTTGAATTGCATCTTCCTCTTCCAATATCCCCTGTGAAGTATCCTTCTATCTCTTTTAGTCACCCTGTCAGTCCATGTCTCTCTGTTTCTCTCTTTCTGTCTTTCTCTCTGTCTCTATCAGACAGTGTAGAGTGAGATTCACTCTGTATCCACCCCATGATGTTCCTGCCCTGGGAGTGTGTGATGGGACAGTGTAGAGGGAAATTTACTCTGTGTCAAACCCAACATTGTGTTTGGCTTGGGAATATTTAATGGGACAGTGTAGCTGGAGATTTACTCTGTATCCCTGGAATTTTGAAGGCTCAGGTGTGATTTGATGATTGTTTTCAAGATAATAAGGGAAACTGATGGGGTAGACAGAGAGTAACAATTCCCACTGGCTGCAGAGTCTAGAACATGGGGGCACAGTCTAAAAATATAAACCTCGTCTAAAAACCTTTCAGGAGTGAAATGAAGAAACACTTCAACACACCAGGTGTCTTGGTCTCTGTCTCCCTCTTTGTCTCTCTTTCTGTCTGTCTGTCTGTCTCTCTCTCTCTCCTCTCATCTGTGGAAATCCACACACATCAGTCAGCCATTTTAGGTTCATTTTCAGTGGCCATTTTATGTTACCACAACACTGGGACATTTATCGCTGTCTTTCCCAAACCATCTCTCTTTGTAGTCTATTTGTGTTCTCCTCACAGCTTATTGTCCCACCTAACCGAATATCTCTCTCCTTTGCTCCGTCTCACTCACGCACTCTCCCCCATCTCTCTCCCCCCCCATTTCTCTCTCCCCCCATTTCTCTCTCCCCCCACCCCCTGCAATCTCTCTTTAAGTGTCCTGTTATCACATCCTTTATTATAGATTCGAGCATTTTCCAAATGACTGATGTTAGACGAACAGGTCTTTAGTTCCCCATTTTCTCTCTCCTTCCTTTTGTAAATAGTGGGGTGACATTTGCTACCTTCTAATCTGCCTCTCTCACACTGCCTCTGTACCTCGCTATCTGTCTTACCCCCCTCTCTATCTCGCTATCTCTCCCTCTCTGTCTTTTTCTCTCTCTCGCTCTATCGCTCCCTCTCTCTCTATCTCTGTCCATGTCTCAATTTGTGCCTCCCTCACACCATCACTCCCTCTCTCTCTGTCTCTCTCTCACTCTCTGTCTGCCTCTCTATGTCTGTCTCTCTGTGTCTCCTTCTCTCTCTGTGCCTCTCTCACTCTCTATCTGTCTCTCCCCCAGCTCTCCCTCTCTGTCTCTCCCTCTCTCTCTTTCTCAACCTCTGTCCATGTCTCAATTTGTGCCTCCCTCACACCATCGCTCCCTCTCTCTCTGTCTTTCTCTATCTCTCTCTCTGCCTCTCTCTCTCTGCCTCTCTCTCTCTCTGCCTCTCTCTCTTCTGCCTCTCCCTCTCTATCTCTCCCTCTCTCTCTCTCGCTGCCTCTGTCCACGTCTCAGTTTGTGTCACCCCCACAGCATCTCTCCCTCCCTCTCTCCCTCCCTCTCTCCCTCCCTCTCTCCCTCCCTCTCTCCCTCCCTCTCTCTCTCCCTCTCTCTCGCTCTTTCTCCCTCTCTGTCTCTGTCTCAGAGTTACAGCTCAGATGATTAACCTCTTTATCCATGTGTTATGAACACGGGACTTTGTCTCTCTCCCATTTTCTAGGATCTTGCCAGGACTGGAGAAATGTAGCTATGAGGATAGGCAGGGGTTGTTGTCCTTGGAACAGAGAAGGCTGAGGGGAGATCTGATTGAAATGTACAAAATTTTGAGGAATATTTAATGGGACAGTGTAGCTGGAGATTTACTCTGTATCCCTGGAATTTTGAAGGCTCAGGTGTGATTTGATGATTGTTTTCAAGATAATAAGGGAAACTGATGGGGTGGACAGAGAGTAACAATTCCCACTGGCTGCAGAGTCTAGAACATGGGGGCATAGTCTAAAAATATAAACCTAGTCTAAAAACCTTTCAGGAGTGAAATGAAGAAACACTTCAACACACCAGGTGTGGTATCAGTTTGAAACTCTCTTCCACAAACAGCAATTGATGCTGAGACACTTGTTAATTTTTAAATCTGAGTTTGATAGATTTTTATGAAACCTCTCTGTCACTCCCTCTCTCTTCTCCCATCTCTGCCTCTCTCTCTCTCTGTCTCTCCATTAGTCTCCCCACCCATCAGTCCCTCTC
This sequence comes from Heterodontus francisci, assembly GCF_036365525.1. NCBI lineage: Eukaryota > Metazoa > Chordata > Chondrichthyes > Heterodontiformes > Heterodontidae > Heterodontus > Heterodontus francisci. Next base: position 1,683,877 of record NW_027140510.1, read on the forward strand.
TATCCTTCTATCTCTGCCTCTCTCTCCATCCCTCCATCTGTCCGTCCCTCCCTGTCACTCCATCTCTCTCCATCTCTATATGTCTCTCACTCTGTCCCACCATCTGCTTTTCCCTCCCTTTGTCACTCCCTCACTCGCCTTCTATCTCTCTCTCTCTCTGTCGCTCTATCCCTCCATCTATCCTTCCCTCCCTGTCACTCCATCTCTCTCCTTCTCTCTTTGTCTCTATCTCTGTCTCTCCATCTGTCTTTCCCTCCCTGTCGCTCCCTCTCTCTCCTTCTATCTCTGCCTCTCTGTCTCTCTCTCTCTCTGTCTCTTCATCTGCCTTCCCCACCCCCTGACACTCCTCTCTCCTTCCATCTCTGTCTCTGCCTCTCTCTCTGTCTCTCTCTCTTTCCCTCCATCTCTCTCCTTCTCTCTCTGTCTCTCACTCTCTCCCTCCATCTGTCTTTCCCTCTCTGTCTCTCCGTCTCTCTTCTTCTATCTCTGTCTCTCCCTCTCTCTCTGTCTCTCTCTCTCTATCCCTAGATCTGTCTTTCCTTCTCTGTCTCTCCCTCTCTCTCCTTCTCTCTCTGTCTCTCTCTCTGTCCCTCCATCTGTCTTTCCCTCTCTGTCTCTCCCTCTCTCTCCTTCTCTCTCTCTGTCCCTCCATCTGTCAAAGAACAAAGAACAGTACAGCACAGGAACAGGCCATTCGGCCCTCCAAGACTGCGCCGATCTTGATGCCTGCCTAAACTAAAACCTTCTGCACTTCCGGGGTCCGTATTCCTCTATTCCCATCCTATTCATGTATTTGTCAAGATGTCTCTTAAACATCTCTATGGTACCTGCTTCCACCACCTCCCCCGGCAACACGTTCCAGGCACTCACCACCCTCTGTGTAAGGAACTTGCCTCGCACATCCCCTCTAAACTTTGCCCCTCTCACCTTAAACCTCTGTCCCCTAGTAACTGACTCTTCCACCCTGGGAAAAAGCTTCTGACTATCCACTCTGTCCATGCCACTTATAACTTTGTAAACCTCTATCATGTCGCCCCTCCACCTCCGTCGTTCCAGTGAAAACAATCCGAGTTTATCCAACCTCTCCTCATCGCTAATGCCCTCCAGACCAGGCAACATCCTGGTAAACCTCTTTGGTATCCTCTCCAAAGCCTCCACGTCCTTCTGGTAGTGTGACGACCAGAATTCTAAGTGTGGCCTAACTAAAGTTCTGTCCAGCTGCAACATGACTTGCCTATTTATATACGCTGTGCCCCGACCGATGAAGGCAAGCATGCTGTATGCCTTCTTGACTACCTTATCCACCTGTGTTGCACTTTCAGTGACCTGTGGACCTGTACGCCCAGATCTCTCTGCCTGTCAATACTCCGAAGGGTTCTGCCATTTACTGTATACTTCCCACCTGCATTAGACCTTCAGAAATGTAATACCTCACATTTGTCCGAATTAAACTCCATCTGCCATTTCTCCGCCCAAGTCTCCAACCGATCTATATCCTGCTGTATCCTCTGACCGTCCTCATCACTATCCGCAACTCCACCAACCTTTGTGTCGTCCGCAAACTGACTAATCAGACCAGCTACATTTTCCTCCAAATCATTTATATATCCTACAAACAGCAAAGGTCCCAGCACTGATCCCTGCGGAACACCACTAGTCACATCCCTCCATTCAGAAAAACACCCTTCCACTGCTACCCTCTGTCTTCTATGAACGAGCCAGTTCTGTATCCATTTTACCTTTCCCTCTCTGTCACTCCCTCTCTCTCCTTCTATCTCTGTCTCTCTCTCTGTTCCTCCATCTGTCCTTCCCTCTCTGTCACTCCATCTCTCCTGCTCTACTTCTCTCTGCCTCTCCCTCTCGCTCCTTCCCTCTCTCTGTCCCTCCATCTCTCTTTCTCCCCCTGTCACTCCCTCTCTCTCTGTCTATCTCAGTCTCTGCCTCTCTCTCTGTCCCTCCATTTGTCTTACCCTCTCTGTCACTCACTCTCTCTCCTTCTATCTCTGTCTCTCTCCATCTGTCCCTCCATCTGTCCTTCCCTCCCTGTCATTCCATCTCTCCCATTCTCTCTCTGTCTCTCACTTTGTCCCTCCATCTGTTTTTCCCTCCCTGACACTCCCTCTCTCTCCTTCCATCTCTGTCTTTCTCGCTGTCTCTCCATCTGTCTTTCCCTCCCTGTCACTCCCTCTCTTGCCTTCCATCTCTGCCTCTCACTCTGTTTCTCCATCTGTCTTTCCTTCTCTGTCTCTCCCTCTCTCTCTCTCTGTCTCTCTCTCACTCTGTCTCTCTCTCTGTCCCTCCATCTGTCTTTCCCTCCCTGACACTCCCTCTCTTTCCTTCCATCTCTGTCTCTCTCTCTGTCCCTCCATCTGTTTTGCCCTTCTTGTCACTCCCTCGCGCGCCTTCTATTGCTGTCTCTCCCTCTCTGTCTCCCATCTGTCTTTCCCTCCCTGACACTCCCTGTCTCTCCTTCTATCTCTGTCCCTCTCTCTGTCCCTAAATTTGTCTTTCCCCCACTGTCACTACCACTCTCTCCTTCTCTCTCTGTCTCTCTCTCTCTATCCCACATCTGTCCTTCCCTCCCTGTCACTCCATCTCTCTCCTTCAATCTCTGTCTCTCACTCTGTCCCTCCATCTGTATTTCTCTCCCTGTCACGCCCTCTCTCTCGTTCCATCTGACTCTCTCTCTCTCTGTCTCACCATCTGTCCTTCCCTCTCTGTCTCTCCCTCTCTCTCCTGATATCTCTGTCTCTGCCTCTCTCTCTGTCTCGCTCTCTTTCTCTCCAACTGCCTTTCCCTCTCTGTCTCTCCCTCTCTCTCCCTCTCTCTCCTTCTCTCTCTGACTCTGCCTCCCTCTCTGTCTCTCTCTCTGTCTCTCTCTCTGTATCTCCATCTGTCCCTCCATCTGTCTTTCCCTCTCTGTCACTCCCTCTCTCTCCTTCTCTCTCTGTTCCTCCATCTGTCTTTCCATCTCTGTCATTCCCTCGCTCACATTCTCTCTCTGTCTCTCACTCTGTCCCTCTATCCGTCTTTCCCTTCCTTACACTCCCTCTCTCTTCTTTCCCTCTCTGCCACTCTCTCTGTCTCTCTCTCTGTACCTCCATTTGGCTTTCCCTCTCTGTCTCTCTGTCTCTCTGCTTCTATCTCTGTCTCTCTCTCTATCTCTCCATCTATCCTTCCCTCCCTGTCACTCCCTCTCTCTACTTCTCTCTCTGCCTCTCTCCATCTGTCATTCCCTTCCTGTCTCTCCCTCTCTCTCCTTCCATCTCTGCCTCTCTCTCTCTCTGTCTCTCCATCTGTCTTTCCCTCTCTTTCTCTCCTTCTCTTTCCTTCTATCTCCGTCTATCACTCTCTGTCTTTCCATCTGTCTTTCTCTCCATGACACTCCCTCACTCTCCTTCTCTCTCTGTCTCTCATTCTGTTCCTCCATCTGTCCTTCCCTCTCTGTCACTCGTTTTCTCCTTCTCTTTCTCTTTCCTTCCATCTGTCTTCCCCTCCCTGTCTCTCCATCTCTCTCCTTCTCACTCTGTCTCTCTCTCTCTGTCTCCAAATGTGTCCTTCCCTCCCTGTCACAACGTCTCTCTCCTTCTATCTCTGCCTCTCTCTCCGTCTGTCTCTCTCTGTCCCTCCATCTGTCTTTCCCTCCCTGACACTCCCTCTCTCTCCTTCTATCTCTGCCTCTCTCTCTGTCTGTCTCTCTCTGTCCCTCCATCTGTCTTTCCTTCCCTGACACTCCCTCTCTGTCCTTCTATCGCTGCCACTCTCTCTGTCTCTCTCTCTGTCCCTCCATCTGTCTTTCACTCTCTGTCTCTCACTCTCTCTCCTTCTCTCTCTGTCTCTCTCTCTCTGATCTCTCCATCTATCTTCCCCACCGCCTGTCATTCCCTCTCTCTCCTTCTATCTCTATCTCTGCCTCTCTCTCTGTCCCACCATCTGTCTTTCCCTGCCCTGTCACTCCCTCTCTCTCCTTCTATCTCTGTCTCTTTCTCTCTATCGCTCCATCTTTCCTACCCTCCCTGTCTCTCCATCTTTCTCCTTCTCTCTCTGTCTCTCACTTTGTCCCTCCATCTGTCTTTCCCTTCCTGACAATCCCTCTCTCTCCTTCTATCTTTGTCTCTGCCACTCTCTCTGTCTGTCTCTCTTGTCCCTCCATCTGTCTTTCCCTCTCTAACTCTCCCTCTCTCTCCTTCTATCTCTGCCTCTCTCTCTGTCTGTATCTCTCTGTCCCTCCATCTGTCTTTCCCTCCCTGACACTCCCTCTCTCTCCTTCTATCTCTGCCTCTCTCTCTGTCTGTCTCTCTCTGTCCCTCCATCTGTCTTTCCCTCCCTGACACTCCCTCTCTCTCCTTCTATCTCTGCCTCTCTCTCTGCCTCTCTCTCTCTGTCCCTCCATTTGTCTTTCCCTCTCTGTCTCACTGTCTCTCTGCTTCTATCTCTGTCTCTCTCTCTATCTCTCCATCTGTCCTTCCCTCCCTGTCACTCCCTCTCTCTACTTCTCTCTCTGCCTCTCTCTCTCTGTCTCTCCATCTGTCATTCCCTTCCTGTCTCTCCCTCTCTCTCCTTCCATCTCTGCCTCTCTCTCTCTCTGTCTCTCCATCTGTCTTTCCCTCTCTTTCTCTCCTTCTCTTTCCTTCTATCTCCGTCTATCACTCTCTGTCTTTCCATCTGTCTTTCTCTCCATGACACTCCCTCACTCTCCTTCTATCTCTGTCTCTCTTTCTGTTCCTCCATCTGTCCTTCCCTCTCTGTCACTCGTTTTCTCCTTCTCTTTTTCCTTCCATCTGTCTTCCCCTCCCTGTCTCTCCATCTCTCTCCTTCTATCTCTGCCTCTCTCTCCGTCTGTCTCTCTCTGTCCCTCCATCTGTCTTTCCCTCCCTGACACTCCCTCTCTCTCCTTCTATCTCTGCCTCTCTCTCTGTCTGTCTCTCTCTGTCCCTCCATCTGTCTTTCCTTCCCTGACACTCCCTCTCTGTCCTTCTATTGCTGCCACTCTCTCTGTCTCTCTCTCTGTCCCTCCATCTGTCTTTCCCTCTCTGTCTCTCCACACTCTCCCTCTATCTCTGTCTCTCTCACTCTCTGTCTTTCCATCTGTCTTTCCCTCCCTGTCACTCCCTCTCTCTCCTTCCATCGCTGCCTCTCTCTCTCTCTGTCTCTCCAACTGCCTTTCCCTCTCTGTCTCTCCCACCCTCTCCTTCTCTCTCAGTCTCTGCCTCTCTCTATCCTTCCATCTGTCCTTCCCTCCCTGTCACTCCATCTCTCTCCTTCTCTCTCTCTCTGTCCCTCCATCTGTCTTCCACCCCCCATCACTCCCTCTCTCTCCGTCTCTCTCTCTCTATCCCTCCATCTGACCTTTCCTCCCTGTCACTCCATCTCTCTCCTTCTCTCTCCGTCTCTCACTTTGTCCCTCCATCTATCTTTCCCTCTCTGTCTCTCCCTCTCACTCCTTCTATCTCTGTCTCTCACTGTGTTCCTCCATCTGTCTTTCCCTCTCTGTCTCTCCCTCTCTCTCCTTCTCTCTGTCTCTCCCTCTCTCTACTTCTCTCTGTCTCTGCCTCTCTCTCTGTCTCTCTCTCTGCCCCTCCATCGGTCTTTCCCTCTCTGTCTCTCCTTCTATCTCTGTCTGTCCATCTGTCTTTCCCTCTCTGTCTCTCCCTCTCTCTCCTTCTCTCTGTCTCTCCCTCTCTCTCCTTCTCTCTCTCTCTGTCCCTCCATCTGTCTTCTCCCCCCCCCCCCCCGTCACACCCTCTCTCTCCGTCTCTCTCTCTCTATCCCTCCATCTGACCTTCCCTCCCTGTCACTCCATCTCTCTCCTTCTCTCTCTGTCTCTCACTTTGTCCCTCCATCTGTCTTTCCCTCTCTGTCTCTCCCTCTCACTCCTACTCTCTCTGTCTCTCACTGTGTCCCTCCATCTGTCTTTCCCTCTCTGTCTCTCCCTCTCTCTCCTTCTATCTCTGTCTGTCCATCTGTCTTTCCCTCTCTGTCTCTCCCTCTCTCTGCTTCTATCTCTGTCTGTCCATCTGTCTTTCCCTCTCTGTCTCTGCCTCTCTCTCTGTCTCTCTCTCTGTCTCTGTCCCTCCATCTGTCTTTCCCTCTCTGTCACTCCCTCTCACTCCTTCTCTCTCTCTATCTCTGTCCCTCCATCTGTCTTTCCCTCCCTGACACTCCCTCTCACTCCTTCTCTCTCTGTCTCTCTCTCTGCTATCACTGACACTAGGAGAGCGACAGAGGGAGGGAGGGTTAGATATGACGGCATAGAGAGGGCCGTAGTGAGGGACAAACCTGGAGAGAGAGAGATTGTTGAGGTGGATGAAGAGGATAATGTAAGATATATTAATTTGATGAAATCCTTCACTGCTGTGTCCACAAACATATTTGAGATAGGTATGGAGAGAAAACGAACATCGGGAGAGGGAGGAATGCTGATGAAGTTGGGGCCCAGACGGACACTTTTGATGATCTTGAAGGAATAGCCTCCATTTTAAATATTCAGTAAGCTATTCCACTGTGGTAACCATCACACCCTCATGATATTGTTTGTGGAAATTTTATGCTGGCTTATTGGTTAATTTTTAAACCTGTGATTGATAGATTCTTGTTAACCAAATGTATTAAGAGAAAAGGGGCAAAGGTAGGATATATGGTGTAAGTTTGATCACAGATCAGCCATGATCTCATTGAATGCCGGAACAGAGTTGTGGGGTTAAATTACATCCTCCTCTTCCAATATCCCCTGTTAAATATCCTTCTTTCTCTGTCAGTCACCCTGTCAGTCTATGTCTCTCTGTTTCTCTCTTTCTGTCTCTCTCCCTGTCTCTATCGGACAGTGTAGAGTGAGATTCACTCTGTATCCACCCCATGATGTTCCTATCCTGGGACTGTTGGATGGGACAGTGTGGAAGGAGCATTACTCTGTATCTAATCCATGCTGTACCTGTCTGGGGAATGTTGATGGGAGAGTGGAAACAGAGAGGTCTGGGACCAGGGTCCTCATGGGGAGGACTTAATGGTGCCTCCTAATTGACCAGTTAGCAATATTGGTGCTCCAGGGATGAAAGGGACATTGGCTGAGTGGATACGACATTGGCTGAGAGAGTGGACAATGGTTGTTTCAGACTGGAGGGAGGTATACAGTGGAGGTTTATATTAGGATCACTGATCTTTTTGATATATACTAATGACTTGGACTTATGTTTACAGGGCATAACTTCAATGTTTGCCAATGTTTGTGACATCTGCAACGTAATAAAAGGGAAGGGACTAGTAGCAGACTTCAGGAGGATAGAGGCAGTCTGGTGAAATGGAACACACAAGAACAAATGAATTAGGAGCAGGAGTAGGCCATTCGGCCCCTCGAGCCTGCTCTGCCATTCAATGGCTGATCTGATTGTGAACTCAACTCCATTTTCCTGTCTGTGTCCCATAACCCTTGACTCCCTAATTGATCAAAAATCTATCGAACTCAGCCTTGAATATATTCAATGATCCAGCCTCCACTGCTCTCTGGGGAAGAGAATTCTACTGTCTGACCCCCGTCTGAGAGAAACACATTTCTCCTCATCTCAGTTTTAAATGGGACGTCCCTAATTTTTAAACTGTGTCCCCTAGTTCTAGTCTCCCCAACAAGTGAAAACATCCTCTCAGCATCCACCCTGTCCAGTCCCCTCGGGACCTGAGATGTTTCACTCAGATCACCTCTCATTCTTCTAAACTCCAGTGGGTATAGACCCAACCTGTTCAACCTTTCCTCATAAGATAACCCCTTCATCCCAGGAATCAGCCCAGTGAACCTTCTCTGAACTACTTCGAATGCAATTATATAATTTCTTCAGTAAGGAGACCAAAAGTGTCCACAATCCTGCAGACGTCGTCTAACTTATGCCCTGTACAGCTGTAACAACACTTCCCTACTTTGATATTCTATTCACCTTGCAATAAACAACAACATTCCATTTGCCTTCCTAATCACTCGCTGTAGCTACACGGTAACATTTTGTGATTCATGTACCAGGACACCCAGATCCCTCTGTACCGTACAGTTCTGCAGTCTCTCTCCATTTCAATAATATACTGATTTTTATTCTTCCTGCTAAAGTGGACAAGCTCACATTTTCCCACATTGTACTCCATCTCCCAATTTTGTTGCTCACTCACTTAACCTCTGGAAATCTCTTTGTAGACACTTTATGACCTCTTGACAGCTTACTATCCAACCTATCATTGGACAAACACAGGGCAGGTTAACTTCAATGCTGAGAAATGTGAAGTGATGCATTTTGGAAGGAAGACTGAGTGATATAAAGTAAATGGTACAATGTTAGAATGGGTGACAGGACAGAGAGATCTGGGATTTCATCAATGTTCCCTGTTCTACCCAAAAGCTCAATTTGGCGCTTGGAATCTGTGAGTTGAATTTAGCTTCATCCTGAAAAGTGTTAGCAAACGTGTTGGGAAATGTGTCAAAAGCTGTTTCCATTCAGACATTCCTGCATTGTGGAAGTGTGAGCTGTCTTTGCAGAGACAGGAAATAGAGTTGTTTGAATGGACCTGCAGGTTTTAGTTGATGCAATAAGGTGAGGATTTGAATTGTGTCCCTTCCAGATACACAGAATTGAAGGTATTTACAGAACACCACATGAAGTAGTTTACCAATGTCTGACAAACTTCAAAGACTTCAAACACATGGAAGAAGAGGAGAAGGGAACAATATACAAAACCTCAGTCAGTCAGACAACAGCAGGAGGAAAATGAATCTCTTTTTATGGGTTTTAATTTGAAGGCCTGAGCTGATGATTGAAAAAGCAGGAGTTCACATCCCACACAGGGCTGTTGTGAATTTGAATTTTTTTTTAAACATTAATGTGGAGTTAAAAAGCCTCGAGGTTGGAATGATTCACTCCTGTCTTCTAGTGCAAAGCCCGTGTGTGTCTCAGTTTTGCTGTATTTATTAATGATTTAAGATGATGAAGATAGATGAAGTAGGGCGGCACAGTGGCGCAGTGGTTAGCACCGCAGCCTCACAGCTCCAGGGACCCGGGTTCGATTCCAGGTACTGCCTGTGTGGAGTTTGCAAGTTCTCCCTGTGTCTGCGTGGGTTTTCTCCGGGTGCTCCGGTTTCCTACCACAAGCCAAAAGACTTGCAGGTTGATAGGTAAATTGGCCATTATAAATTGTCATTAGTGTAGGTAGGTGGTAGGGAAATATAGGGACAGTTGGGGATGTTTGGTAGGAATATGGGATTAGCGTAGGATTAGTATAAATGGGTGGTTGATGTTCGGCAACGACTCGGTGGGCCGAAGGGCCTGTTTCAGTGCTGTATCTCTAATCTTAGAATGTAACATACCCAAGTTTACCAATGACACAAAAATAGGCAGCATTGTAAGCAGTGTAACCGGAAGCAGAACATTACAAAGAGATATTAATATCTTAAATAAATGGGCAAAACTGTGGTAGTTAGATTTCCATGTCAGTAAAAAAAGACTAGAACAGAGTACTTTATAAATGGTGAAAAGATAGAAACACTGGAGGTCCAAAGAGACTTTGGGGGGGTCCGTGTCCATTTGAGTGCAGTGTAGATTTACCAGAATGATAACTGGACTCCAAGGGTTAAATTACGAGGTGATATTACACAAACTAGGGATTTATTGCCTGAAATTTAGGAGGATCAAGGTGATTTGTTCGAAGATGTTGAGATATTTAGGGGAACTGATGGGGTAGTTTGGGAGAAACTATTTCAGCAGCTTGGGAACATAGGAACAGGAGTAGGCCATTCAGCCCATCGAGCCTGCTCTGCCATTCAATACAATCCTGGCTGATCATCCACTTCAATGCTTTTTTCCCAGACTGAGTTTCCACAGCCCTCTGGGATAGAGAATTCCAAAGATTCACAACCCTCTGAGCAAAGACATTTCTCCCCATCTCTGACCTAAGTGGCTTCCCCCTTATTTTGAAATTGTGTCCCCTGGTTCTAGACTCCCGAACCAAAGGAGACATCTTACCTGCATCTAACCTGTCTATCCCTTTTAGTATTTAGTATGTTTCAATAAGATCACCTCTCATTCTTCTAAACTCCAATGAGTATAGGCCCAACCTGTTCAACCATTCCTCATAAGACAACCCCTTCATCCCAGGAATCAGCCGAGTGAACCTTCTCTGAAGTGGTTCCAATGCATCCAGGCCTGACCATTTATCCACTTTGAAAGTTGCCGAACACCTTAATATTTCCCTCTCACTCTGTTTATCCCATCCAATATTTCACACTCCTCCTCTTTAACTACAATATCTGCATCGTTCCCCCTCTTTTATAAAGACGGACCCAGAGAATTCATTCAGAACCATGCCCACATCTCCCAACTCCACAGGTAAACATTCAGCATAATTTTCATGCTTTTGTACTCAAAGTCTCTATTTATGAAGCCTAAGATCCCATATGCTTTGCTGACTACTTTCTCAATCTGTCCTGCCACCTTCAAAGATGTATGTACATGTATCCCCAGGTCCCTCTGTCCCTGCACACTCCCTCGAACTGGGCCATTAAGTCTATATTCCCTCTCCCTATCCCTTCTGCCCATCTCACATTTCCCTGTATTAAATTCCTTCTGCCACTTGTCTGCCCATCCCACTCACCTATCGATGTCCTGTTGTAGTCGATTGGTGTCACCCTCACTGTTTGCATCTCCTCCAAGTTTGTTAACGGCAAATATTAAAATTTTACAAGAAGCACTGACTTTTGGGGAACACTGCTGTCTACCATCTTCCAGTCTGAAAAACAACCATTTACCACAACTGGCTGTTTTCTGTCCTTTCACCAATTTTTGATCCAAGCTGACACTGGCCCTCCTATCCCATGAGCCTCAGTTTTGTTAACCAGAATTTTATGTGCCACTTTGTCAAACGCTTTCTTCAAATCCATCTAAAATCCATTGCATTCCCTTCATCAACCTTCTCTGTTACTTCATCAAATTCTTGCTGGCTTTCCCTAATGAACTCAAACCTCTCCAAGTGCCTGTTGATTTTTTTCTCTTTCAATGATTTCTCCAATTGTCCTTTTGAAAGCTACTATTGAATCTGTCTCCACCACTATCAGACATTGCATTTCAAATCTGAAGCACTTGTGTGGAAAAAAAATCCTTTTCCTCATGTCACCAATGTTTGTTTTTGCCGATCACCTTCAATCTGTGCTCTCTGGTTATCAATCCTTCAGCCATTGGAAACACTTTCTCTTTATTTCCTCCATCTAAAGCTTCCATGATTTTATACACCTCGATCAAATCTCCTTTTAATCTTCTCTGCTCTAAGGAGAACAAGCCCAGTTTCTCCAGTCTATCAGTGTAACTGTAATAATCTCATCCAGGAACCGTTCTAGTAAATCTCTTCTGTACATTCACCAAAGCCTCCATGTCTTTCCTAAAGTGTGGTTCCAGAATTGGACACAATACTGCAGCTGAGGACAAACTATTATTTTATAAATGTTTAGCATCACTTCCTGACTTTTACACTCTATACCTGTTTATAAAGCTCAGGATCCCATCGGCTTTATTAACCCATCAACAAAGGGGGAAATTCTACCAGAACAATTGATCAGTTCCCTTAGACATGAATCCGTGAGTCGTTCCGAGGCTGGTGGGAGGGTTTAGAGAGAACCCCAAACTGGTCATTTTTTGAAGCAGAAAACCATCAATGCATTGGCAGGGATATTAATAAAGCCCTTCGGAAGACAGGAGGAGGCCATTCGTCCCCTCGAGACTGTCCTGCCCATTCATTCAGGTCATGGCTGATTTGCTCCTTCTCCACATTGAGCTGTCTTGGCTCCGAAAACATTAATACCCTTTCCGAACAAATCTCTACCGACAATCAGGAATTAATGTCACTGCCTGTTAATACTGGGGAATTCCTTCCCTAAACCTCTCCGTCTCTCTATCTCTCATTCCTGATTAAAGACGTTCCTAAAAAATAACCTCTTTGACCAAGCGTTTTGTCATCAGCCTTAATCTCAACTTCTGTGGGTTTGGTGTCAGATTTTGTTTTATAATGGACCCTGTGCAGTGTCTTTGGGATTTTTTATTCCTCACCTTCTCTTTCACTCCATCACTCTTTCTCTCTCTTTCTCTCCCTCACCCCCCTCCCTCTCTCTTTCTCCCCCTCACCTCGAAGACAAGTATATCCTTCCTTCAGTACTGAGACCAGGACTGTACACAATACTCCAGGTGTGGGCTCACAGAGATACCATCACACACCTAACTTGTGTCTTGCAGGTGATAGAAAGGCTTTGGGGAGTCAGGGGGTGAATCACTTGTAGCCACAGTATTGATGTGATTTCGTCAGCTAAGTTCCTGGTCAATGTTTCCCCAGGATGTTGACGCTGGGGGATTCAGTGATGGGATAATGCTTTGAATGCCAAGGGGAGGTGGTTGGATTCTCTCTTGTTGCAGATGGTCATTGCCTGGCACTTGTGTGACGTGAATGTTACTTGCCACTGGTCGGCCCAAACCTGAATGTTGTCTGGGTCTCGGTGCATGTGGCTCTGGATTGCTTCATTATCTGAGGCAAAATACTGTGGATGCTGGAAATCTGGAAAGCATCGAGCTGAATCACTAACTCTGTTTTTCTCTCCACAGATGCTGCTTGACCTGCTCAGTATTTCCAGTATTTCCTCCTGTGATCACAGCTGAAGATGGTTGAGCCTCGGACACTACCCTGAGGAACTCCTGCAGTGATGTCCTGGGACTGAGATGATTGACCTCCAACAACCACAACCATCTTCCTTTGTGCTCGGTATGACTCCAACCAGCGGATTCCCACTGACTTCAGTTTTACTCGGGCTCCTCGATGTCACACTCTGTCAAACGCTGCCTTGATGTTAAGGTCAGTCTCTCTTCCCAGTAGCAGACAGGAGTGAATCTTTCCCTTTGACCCATTGTACACTGAACAAGCTGTGCTTCTTCACAGCCTGATACAGGACTGTACACGGCCGATTAATGTAGCCCATCGAACACTCCCAGAGCAGGTTCAGCACAGTTTAGGAACAGAGTACAGTTCCTTCAACATTCTCTCTCTGTCTTCCTCTCTCTGTCTCTCCCTCCTGCTATCTCTGACACGAGGAGAGAGACAGAGGGAGAGAGGGTTAGTTATGAAGGCAGAGAGAGGGCTGTAGAGAGGGACAAAGTTGGAGAGAGATTGTTGAGGTGGATGAAAAGGATAATGTAAGATATATTAATTTGATGTAATCCTTCACTGCTGTGCACACAAACATATTAGAGATAGATATGGAGAGAAAAACACATCGGCAGAGAGGGAAATGTAGATGAAGTTGGGGCACAGGCAGGTACATTTGATGATCTAGAAGGAACAGCCTCCATTTTAAACATCCAGCAAGCTATTCCACTGTGGGAGCCATCACACCCTCATGATATTTGTTGTGCAAATTTCTTGCTGGCATATTGGTTAATTTTTAAATCTGTGACTGATAGATTCTTGTTAACCAAAGGTATTAAGAGATAAGGGGCAAAGGCAGGATATATGGTGTAAGTTACATCACAGATCAGCCAAGATCTCATTTGATGCCGGAACAGGATTGTGGGGTTGAATTGCATCTTCCTCTTCCAAGATCCCCTGTGAAGTATCCTTCTTTCTCTTTCAGTCTCTCTCTCTGTCCCTCCATCTGTCTTTCTCTACATGACATTCCCTCACTCTCCTTCTATCTCTGTCTTTCTCTCTGTCTCTCCATCTGTCTTTCCCTTCCTTTCGCTCCCTCTCTCTCCTTCCATCTCTGCCTCTTTACCTCTGTCTCTCCATCTGTCTTTCCCTCTCTGTCCCTCCATCTCTCTCCTTCGATCTCTGTCTCTGCCTCTCTCTCTGTCCCTCCATCTATCCTTCCTTCCCTGTCACTCCATCTCTCTCCTTCTCTCTCTGTCTCTCACTCTCTCCCTCCATCTGTCTTTCCCTCTCTGTCTCTCCGTCTCTCTTCTTCTATCTCTCTCTCTGCCTCTCTCTCTGTCTCTCTCTCTGTCCCTCCATCTGTCTTTCCCTCTCTGTCTCTCCCTCTCTCTCCTTCTCTCTCTGTCTCTCTCTCTGTCCCTCCATCTGTCAAAGAACAAAGAACAGTACAGCACAGGAACAGGCCATTCGGCCCTCCAAGCCTGCGCCGATCTTGATGCCTGCCTAAACTAAAACCTTCTGCACTTCCGGGGTCCGTATCCCTCTATTCCCATCCTATTCATGTATTTGTCAAGATGCCTCTTAAACGTCTCTATGGTACCTGCTTCCACCACCTCCCCAGCAACACGTTCCAGGCACTCACCACCCTCTGTGTAAAGAACTTGCCTCGCACATCCCCTCTAAACTTTGCCCCTCTCACCTTAAACCTCTGTCCCGTAGTAACTGACTCTTCCACCCTGGGAAAAAGCTTCTGACTATCCACTCTGTCCATGCCACTTATAACTTTGTAAACCTCTATCATGTCGCCCCTCCACCTCCGTCGTTCCAGTGAAAACAATCCGAGTTTATCCAACCTCTCCTCATCGCTAATGCCCTCCAGACCAGGCAACATCCTGGTAAACCTCTTTGGTATCCTCTCCAAAGTCTCCACGTCCTTCTGGTAGTGTGACGACCAGAATTCTAAGTGTGGCCTAACTAAAGTTCTGTGCAGCTGCAACATGACTTGCCTATTTATATACGCTGTGCCCCGACCGATGAAGGCAAGCATGCTGTATGCCTTCTTGACTACCTTATCCACCTGTGTTGCACTTTCAGTGACCTGTGGACCTGTACGCCCAGATCTCTCTGCCTGTCAATACTCCGAAGGGTTCTGCCATTTACTGTATACTTCCCACCTGCATTAGACCTTCAGAAATGTATTACCTCACATTTGTCCGAATTAAACTCCATCTGCCATTTCTCCGCCCAAGTCTCCAACCGATCTATATCCTGCTGTATCCTCTGACCGTCCTCATCACTATCCGCAACTCCACCAACCTTTGTGTCGTCCGCAAACTTACTAATCAGACCAGCGACATTTTCCTCCAAATCATTTATATATCCGACAAACAGCAAAGGTCCCAGCAGTGATCCCTGCGGAACACCACTAGTCACATCCCTCCATTCAGAAAAACACCCTTCCACTGCTACCCTCTGTCTTCTATGAACGAGCCAGTTCTGTATCCATTTTACCTTTCCCTCTCTGTCACTCCCTCTCTCTCCTTCTATCTCTGTCCCTCTCTCTGTTCCTCCATCTGTCCTTCCCTCTCTGTCACTCCATCTCTCCCTCTCTACTTCTCTCTGCCTCACCCTCTCGCTCCTTCCCTCTCTCTGTCCCTCCATCTCTCTTTCTCCCCCTGTCACTCCCTCTCTCTCGGTCTATCTCAGTCTCTGCCTCTCTCTCTGTCCCTCCATTTGTCTTACCCTCTCTGTCACTCACTCTCTCTCCTTCTATCTCTGTCTCTCTCCATCTGTCCCTCCATCTGTCCTTCCCTCCCTGTCATTCCATCTCTCCTATTCTCTCTCTTACTCTCACTTTGTCCCTCCATCTGTCTTTCCCTCCCTGACACTCCCTCTCTCTCCTTCCATCTCTGTCTTTCTCGCTGTCTCTCCATCTGTCTTTCCCTCCCTGTCACTCCCTCTCTTTCCTTCCATCTCTGCCTCTCTCTCTGTCTCTCCATCTGTATTGCCCTCTATGTCTCTCCCTCGCTCTCCTTCTATCTCTGTCTTTCTCTCTCTCTGTCCCTCCATCTGTCTTTCCCTCCCTGACACTCCCTCTCTTTCCTTCCATCTCTGCCTCTCTCTCTGTCTCTCCATCTGTATTGCCCTCTATGTCTCTCCCTCGCTCTCCTTCTATCTCTGTCTTTCTCTCTCTCTGTCCCTCCATCTGTCTTTCCCTCCCTGTCACTCCCTCTCTTTCCTTCCATCTCTGCCTCTCTCTCTGTCTCTCCATCTGTATTGCCCTCTATGTCTCTCCCTCTCTCTCCTTCTATCTCTGTCTCTCTTCTATCCCTCGATCTGTCCTTCCCTCCCTGTTACTCCATCTCTCTCCTTTCCTCTCTCTCCTTTTCTCTCTGTCCCTCCATTTGTCTTTCCCTCACTGTCACTACCACTCTCTCCTTCTATCTGATTCTCTCTCTCTCTGTCTGACCATCTGTCGTTCCCTCTCTGTCTCTCCATCTCTCTTCTTCTCTCTCTGTCTCTCCATCTGTCTCTCCCCCACTCCCCCGTCACTCCCTCTCTCTCCTTCTATCTCTGTCTCCTCCTCTCTCTCTGTCCCTCCATTTGTCTTACCCTCTCTGTCACTCACTCTCTCTCCTTCTATCTCTGTCTCTCTCCATCTGTCCCTCCATCTGTCCTTCCCTCCCTGTCATTCCATCTCTCCCATTCTCTCTCTTACTTTCACTTTGTCCCTCCATCTGTCTTTCCCTCCCTGACACTCCCTCTCTCTCCTTCCATCTCTGTCTTTCTCGCTGTCTCTCCATCTGTCTTCCCCTCCCTGTCACTCCCTCTCTTTCCTTCCATCTCTGCCTCTCTCTCTGTCTCTCCATCTGTATTGCCCTCTATGTCTCTCCCTCTCTCTCCTTCTATCTCTGTCTCTCTTCTATCCCTCGATCTGTCCTTCCCTCCCTGTTACTCCATCTCTCTCCTTTTCTCTCTCTCCTTTTCTCTCTGTCCCTCCATCTGTATTTCTCTCCCTGTCACGCCCTCTCTCTCATTCCATCTGATTCTCTCTCTCTCTGTCTCTCCATCTGTCTCTCCCCCACTCCCCCGTCACCCCTCTCTCTCCTTCTATCTCTGTCTCCTCCTCTCTCTGTGTCCCTCCATCTGTCCTTCCCTTTCTGTCTCTCCCTCTCTCTCCTTATATCTCTGTCTCTGCCTCTCTCTCTGTCTCGCTCTCTTTCTCTCCAACTGCTTTTCCCTCTCTGGCTCTCCCTCTCTCTCCTTCTCTCTCTGACTCGACCGCTCTCGGTCTCTCTCTCTGTCCCTACATCTGCCTTTCCCTCTCTGTCACTCCCTCTCTCTCCTTCTCTCTCTGTCCCTCCATCTGTCTTTCCATCTCTGTCATTCCCTCTCTCCCATTCTCTCCCTGTCTCTCTCTTTGTCTCTCCATCTGTCTTTCCCTCTATCACTCCCTCTCTCTCCTTCTCTCTCTGTCCCTCCATCTGTCTTTCCGTCTCTGTCACTTCTTCTCTCTCTGTCTCTCACACTCTATCCCTCCATCTGTCATTCCCTCCGTGTCACTCCTCTCTGTCATTCCCTCCCTGTCACTCCTTCTCTCTTTGTCTCTCCATCTGTCTTTCCCTCTATCACTCCATCTCTCTCCTTCTGTCTCTGTCCCTCCATCTGTCTTTCCGTCTCTGTCACTCCTTCTCTCTCTGTCTCTCACACTCTATCCCTCCATCTGTCATTCCCTCCCTGTCACTCCTTCTCTCTCTGTATCTCCATCCGTCTTTCCCTCTCTGTCTCTCCATCTGTATTTCTCTCCCTGTCACGCCCTCTCTCTCATTCCATCTGATTCTCTCTCTCTCTGTCTCTCCATCTGTCTCTCCCCCACTCCCCCGTCACCCCTCTCTCTCCTTCTATCTCTGTCTCCTCCTCTCTCTGTGTCCCTCCATCTGTCCTTCCCTTTCTGTCTCTCCCTCTCTCTCCTTATATCTCTGTCTCTGCCTCTCTCTC
Source organism: Heterodontus francisci (assembly GCF_036365525.1). Taxonomy (NCBI): domain Eukaryota; kingdom Metazoa; phylum Chordata; class Chondrichthyes; order Heterodontiformes; family Heterodontidae; genus Heterodontus; species Heterodontus francisci. The sequence continues at coordinate 1,701,529 of NW_027140510.1, forward strand.
TGTCTCGCTCTCTTTCTCTCCAACTGCTTTTCCCTCTCTGGCTCTCCCTCTCTCTCCTTCTCTCTCTGACTCGACCGCTCTCGGTCTCTCTCTCTGTCCCTACATCTGCCTTTCCCTCTCTGTCACTCCCTCTCTCTCCTTCTCTCTCTGTCCCTCCATCTGTCTTTCCATCTCTGTCATTCCCTCTCTCCCATTCTCTCCCTGTCTCTCTCTTTGTCTCTCCATCTGTCTTTCCCTCTATCACTCCCTCTCTCTCCTTCTCTCTCTGTCCCTCCATCTGTCTTTCCGTCTCTGTCACTTCTTCTCTCTCTGTCTCTCACACTCTATCCCTCCATCTGTCATTCCCTCCGTGTCACTCCTCTCTGTCATTCCCTCCCTGTCACTCCTTCTCTCTTTGTCTCTCCATCTGTCTTTCCCTCTATCACTCCATCTCTCTCCTTCTGTCTCTGTCCCTCCATCTGTCTTTCCGTCTCTGTCACTCCTTCTCTCTCTGTCTCTCACACTCTATCCCTCCATCTGTCATTCCCTCCCTGTCACTCCTTCTCTCTCTGTATCTCCATCCGTCTTTCCCTCTCTGTCTCTCCATCTCTCTCCTTCCCACTCTGTCTATCCCTCTCTGTCTCTCCATCTGTCCTTCCCTCCCTGTCACACCGTCTCTCTCCTTCTCTCTCTGTCTCTCTCTCTCTGTCCCTTCTTCTGCCTTTCCCTCACTGACACTCCCTCACTCCTTCTATCTCTGTCTCTGCCTCTCTGTCTCTCTCTCTGTCCCTCCATCTGTCTTTCCCTCTCTGTCTCTCCCTCTCTCTCCTTCAAACTCTATCTCTGCCTCTCTCTCTGTCTCTCTCTCTGTCCCAGCATCTGTCTTTCCCTGCCCTGTCACTCCCTCTCTCTCCTTCTATCTCTGTCTCTTTCTCTCTATCGCTCCATCTTTCCTACCCTCCCTGAAACTCCATCTTTCTCCTTCTCTCTCTGTCTCTCACTTTGTCCCTCGATCTGTCTTTCCCTTCCTGACACTCCCTCTCTCTCCTTCTATCTCTGTCTGTCTCTCTCTGTCCCTCCATCTGTCTTTCCCTCCCTGACACTCCCTCTCTCTCCTTCTGTCTCTGCCTCTCTCTCTCTGTCTCTCTCTCTCTCTCTGTCCCCCCATCTGTCTTTCCCTCTCTGTCTCACCGTCTCTCTCCTTCTCTCTCGCCTTCTCTCTCTCTGCCTCTCTCTCTGTCCCTCCATCTGTCTTTCCCTCTCTGTCTCTCCCTCTATCTCTGTCCCTCCATCTGTCTTTCCCTTCCTGACACTCGCTCTCTCTCCTTCTATCTCTGTCTGGCTCTCACTCTGTCCCTCCATCTGTCTTTCCCTCTCTGTCTCTCTGTCTCTCTCCTTCTCTCTCTCTCTCTGCCTCTCTCTCTGTCCCTCCATCTCTCCATCAGGCTCCTCGATGTCACACTCGGTCAAACGCTGCCTTGATGTTAAGGTCAGTCTCTCTTCCCAGTAGCAGACAGGAGTGAATCGTTCCCTTTGACCCGTTGTACACTGAACAAGCTGTGTTTCTTCACAGCCTGATACAGGACTGTACACGGCCGATTAATGTAGCCCATCAAACACTCCGAGAGCAGCTTCAGCACAGCTTAGGAACAGAGTACAGTTCCTTCAACATTCTCTCTCTGTCTCTCCCTCCTGCTATCTCTGACACTAGGAGAGAGACTGAGGGAGAGAGGGTTAGATATGAAGGCAGAGAGAGGGCTGTAGAGAGGGACAAATTTGGAGAGAGAGAGATTGTTGAGGTGGATGAAAAGGATAATGTAAGATATATTAATTTGATGTAATCCTTCACTGCTGTGGACACAAACAGAAAGAGATAGATATGGAGAGAAAAAAAACATCAGGAGAGGGGGAAATGCAGACAATGTTGGGGCCCAGGCGTATACGTTTGATGATCCAGAAGGAATAGCCTCCATTTTAAACATCCAGCAAGCTATTCCACTGTGGGAGCCATCACACCCAAACAGGCATAGACACAAACACAAACACACAGAAATACCCACACAATGATATTTGTTGTGCAAATTTCATGCTGGCTTATTGGTTAATTTTTAAATCTGTGATTGATAGATTCTTGTTAACCAAAGGTATTAAGAGATAAGGGGCAAAGGCAGGATATATGGTGTAAGTTACATCACAGATCAGCCAAGATCACATTGGATGCCGGAACAGAGTTGTGGGGTTAAATTGCATCCTCCTCTTCCAATATCCCCTGTTAAATATCCTTCTTTCTCTTTTAGTCACCCTGTCAGTCTATGTCTCTCTGTTTCTCTCTCTCTGTCTCTATCGGACAGTGCAGAGTGAGATTCACTCTGTATCCACCCCATGATGTTCCTGCCCTGGGAGTGTGTGATGGGACAGTGTAGAGGGAAATTTACTCTGTGTCAAACCCAACATTGTGCTTGACTTGGGAATATTTAATGGGACAGTGTAGCTGGAGATTTACTCTGTATCCCTGGAATTTTGAAGGTTCAGGTGTGATTTGATGATTGTTTTCAAGATAATAAGGGAAACTGATGGGGTAGACAGAGAGTAACAATTCACACTGGCTGCAGAGTCTAGAACATGGGGGCATAGTCTAAAAATATAAACCTAGTCTAAAAACCTTTCAGGAGTGAAATGAAGAAACACTTCAACACACCAGGTGTGGTATCAGTTTGGAACTCTCTTCCACAAACAGCAATTGATGCTGAGACACTTGTTAATTTTTAAATCTGTGTTTGATAGATTTTTGTTAACCAAAGGTATTCAGGGGCAAAGATTGGTACATGGAGTTAGATCACACATCAGCCATGAGCTCATTGAATGACAGAACAGGGTTGAGGGGCCAAATGGCCTCCTCCTCTTCCTCTGTCCTACGCCCAATATCCTGCGATCACTCTCTGTGTCTTGGTCTCTGTCTCCCTCTTTGTCTCTCTTTCTGTCTGTCTGTCTGTCTCTCTCTCTCTCCTCTCATCTGTGGAAATCCACACACATCAGTCAGCCATTTTAGGTTCATTTTCAGTGGCCATTTTATGTTACCACAACACTGGGACATTTATCGCTGTCTATCCCAAACCATCTCTCTTTGTAGTCTATTTGTGTCCTCCTCACAGCTTATTGTCCCACCTAACCTAGTATCTCTCTCCTTTGCTCCGTCTCACTCACGCACTCTCCCCCCTCTCTCTCCCCCCCCATTTCTCTCTCCCCCCATTTCTCTCTTCCCCCCCACCCCCCCCCGCAATCTCTCTTTAAGTGTCCTGTTATCACATCCTTTATTATAGCTTCGACCATTTTCCCTATGACTGATGTTAGACGAACAGGTCTTTAGTTCCCTATTTTCTCCCTCCTTCCTTTTGTAAATAGTGGGGTTACATTTGCTCCCTTCTAATCTGACTCTCTCACTCTGCCTCTCTCACACTGCCTCTGTCCCTCGCTATCTGACTTTCCCCCCTCTCTCTCTCTCTATCTCTCCCTCTCTGTCTTTTTCTCTCTCTCTCTCTGTCTCTCCCTCTCTCTCTCTCTACCTCTGTCCACGTCTCAATTTGTGCCTACCTCACACCATCACTCCCTCTCTCTCTGTCTCTCTCTATCTTTCTGTCTGCCTCTCTCTCTCTCTCTGCCTCTCTCTCTCTCTGCCTCTCTCTCTCTCTCTCTCTCTCTGTCACTCGCTCTCTCTCTTTCGCTGCCTCTGTCCACGTCTGAGTTTGTGTCAACTCCACACCATCTCTCCCTCCCTCTCTCCCTCCCTCTCTCTCTCTCTTTCTCCCTCTCTCCCTCCCTCTCTCTCTCTGTCTCTCTCTCTCTCTCTCTCTCTCTCTATCTCTCCCTCTCTCTCTTTCGCTGCCTCTGTCCACGTCTCAGTTTGTGTCGCCCCCACACCATCTCTCCCTCCCTCTCTCTCTCTCTTTCTCCCTCTCTCCCTCCCTCTCTCTCTCTGTCTCTGTCTCAGAGTTACAGCTCAGATGATTAACCTCTTTATCCATGTGTTATGAACACGGGACTTTGTCTCTCTCCCATTTTCCAGGATGTTGCCAGGACTGGAGAATTGTAGCTATGAGGATAGGCAGGGGTTGTTGTCCTTGGAACAGAGAAGGCTGAGGGGAGATCTGATTGAAATGTACAAAATGTTGAGGGTCCTGGATAGAGTGGAGGTGAAGGGCAGAGAACCATAGCAGAAAGGTCAGTGACGAGGGGGCATAGATTTAAAGTGATTGGCAGAAAAATTAGAGGGGAGTTGAGGAAAATCTTTTTCACCCAGAGGGTCGTGATGGTCTGGAACTCACTGCCTGAAAGGGTAGTTGAGGCAGAGACCCTCAACTCATTCAGAAGGAGTCTGGATCGGCACCTCAAGTGCGGTAAGCTGCAGTGCTCGGACCAAATGCTGGAAGGTGGGATGAGAATAGGTTGATCGTTTTTCGGCTGGCACAGAGAGAATGGGTGAAGTGGCCGCTTTCAGTGCCTCAAAAATTTCTATGTTGCCCTCGCCAACTCGATTTTACCCTCTGTTACCCTCTGAATCTCAGTCTCTCCCTCTCTGTTACCCTCTGAATCCCAGTCTCTCCCTCTCTGTTACCATCTGAATCCCAGACTCTCCCTCTCTGTTACCCTCTGAATTCCAGTCTCTCCCTCTCTGTTACCCTCTGAATCCCAGTCTCTCCCTCTCTGTTACCCTCTGAATTCCAGTCTCTCCCTCTCTGTTACCCTCTGAATCCCAGTCTCTCGCTCTCTGTTACCCTCTGAATCCCAGTCTCTCCCTCTCTGTTACCCTCTGAATCCCAGTCTCTCCCTCTCCGTTACCCTCTGAATCCCATTCTCTCCCCCTCTCTTACTCTCTGAATCCCAGTCTCTCCCTCCATGTTTCCCTCTGAATCCCAGACTCTCCCTCTCTGTTACCCTCTGAATCCCAGACTCTCCCTCTCTGTTACCCTCTGAATCCCAGTCTCTCCATCTCTGTTTCCGTCTGAATCCCAGCCTCTCCCTCTCAGTTACCATCTGAATCCCAGTCTCTCCCTCTCTCTTACCCTCTGAGTCCCAGTCTCTCCCTCTCATTTACCCTCTGAGTCCCAGTCTCTCCCTCTCCGTTACCCTCTGAATCCCAGTCTCTCCCTCTCTCTTACCCTCTGAGTCCCAGTCTCTCCCTCTCTGTTACCCTCTGAATCCCATTCTCTCCCTCTCTCTTACCCTCTGAGTCCCAGTCTCTCCCTCTCATTTACCCTCTGAGTCCCAGTCTCTCCCTCTCCGTTACCCTCTGAATCCCAGTCTCTCCCTCTCCGTTACCCTCTGAATCCCAGTCTCTCCCTCTCTCTTACCCTCTGAGTCCCAGTCTCTCCCTCTCTGTTACCCTCTGAATCCCATTCTCTCCCTCTCTCTTACCCTCTGAGTCCCAGTCTCTCCCTCTCATTTACCCTCTGAGTCCCAGTCTCTCCCTCTCCGTTACCCTCTGAATCCCAGTCTCTCCCTCTCTCTTACCCTCTGAGTCCCAGTCTCTCCCTCTCCGTTACCCTCTGAATCCCAGTCTCTCCCTCTCTGTTACCTGACCAGAGCTTTATAAATGTTCAGCACACCCTCTCGGCTTTTGTACTCACTGTATACAGTGTAAATTGTGGTATTCCCCAGGGGTTTTGATTAGGACCACTGATCTTATTGATATATGAATGACTTAGACTGGGGTCTACAGGGCATAACTTCAACATTGTGCCATTTGCAATGTAATAAACAGTGAAGGGAATAGGAGTAGACTTCAGGAGGATAGAGGCAGTCTGGTGAAATGGTCAGACACATAGCAGGTTAACTTCAATGCTGAGAAATGTAAAATGATGCATTTTGGAAGGAAAGCTGAGGAGAAGCGATATAAACTAAATGGTACAATGTTAAAATGGGTGCAGGGACAGAGAGATCTGGGATTTCATTTGTGTCACTTTTTACATCTAAAAGATTCAATTTGGGGCTTGGAATCTGTGAGTTGAATTTAGCTTCATCCTGAAAAGTGTTAGCAAACGTGTTGGGAAATGTGTCAAAAGCTGTTTCCATTCAGACATTCCTGCATTGTGGAAGTGTGAGCTATCTTTGCAGAGACAGGAAATAGAGTTGTTTGAATGGACCTGCAGGTTTTAGTTGATGCAATAAGGTGAGAATTTGAATTGTGTCCCTTCCAGATACACAGAATTGAAGGTATTTACAGAACACCACATGAAGTAGTTTACCAATGTCTGACAAACTTCAAAGACTTCAAACACATGGAAGAAGAGGAGAAGGGAACAATATACAAAACCTCAGTCAGTCAGAAAACAGCAGGAGGAAAATGAATCTCTTTTTATGGGTTTTAATTTGAAGGCCTGAGCTGATGATTGAAAAAGTAGGAGTTCAAATCCCACACTGGGCTGTTGTGAATTTGAATTCTATTTTTTCTTTAAAAAAACATAAATCTGGAGTTAAAAAGCCTCTAGGTTGGAATGATTCACTCCTGTCTACTAGTGCAAAGCCCGTGTGTGTCTCAGTTTTGCTGTATTAATGATTTAAGATGATGTGGTAGAATGCAACATACCCAAGTTTACCAATGACACAAAAATAGGCAGCATTGTAAGCAGTGTAGCTGGAAGCAGAACATTGCAAAGAGATATTAATATCTTAAAGAGATGGGCAAAACTGTGGCAGTTAGATTTCCATGTCAGCAAAAAAAGACTAGAACAGAGTACTTTATAAATGGTGAAAAGATAGAAATACTGGAGGTTGAAAGAGACTTTGGGGGGTCCATGTCCATTTGAGTGCAGTGTAGATTTACCAGAATGATAACTGGACTCCAAGGGTTAAATTACGAGGTGACATTACACAAACTAGGGATTTATTGCCTGGAATTTAGGAGGATCAAGGTAATTTGTTCAAAGCTGTTGAGATATTAAGGGGAACTGATGGGGTAGTTTGGGAGAAACTATTTCAGCAGCTTGGGAACATAGGAACAGGAGTAGGCCATTCAGCCCATCGAGCCTGCTCCGCCATTCAATACGATCCTGGCTGATCATCCACTTCAATGCCTTTTTCCCAGACTGAGTTTCCACAGTCCACTGGGGTAGAGAATTCCAAAGATTCACAACCCTCTGAGTAAAAATCCGCCACTCCAGGCTAAAGGTGGTAGTAGTTTGGAACGTGTCTTCTGCACGCACACATTGATGCAAAATCAATTGTCATTTTTAAATCGAAGGTTGATCTCATCAAATTCCTTTTGAAAATTGAAATATTCTTCTTTCGCGCTCTGTCCCTGAGTCACTCTGTTTCTGTGTGTGTGTGTGTGTTTCTGTGTGTGTTTCTGTGTGTGTGTTTCTGTGTGTGTGTTTCTGTGTGTGTGTGTTTCTGTGTGTGTGTTTCTGTGTGTGTGTTTCTGTGTGTGTGTGTGTTTCTGTGTGTGTGTTTCTGTGTGTGTGTGTTTCTGTGTGTGTGTGTGTTTCTGTGTCTGTGTCTGTCTATGTCTGTTTCTCTCTCCTCTCTCAGACCCTTTGTAAAGCTCCACATACATCAGTTTGCCATTTGAATTCAGCTGCTTTTGGTTTCACCGCATCTGCAGAGGTTACACTTCCTTATGCAGGCTGGTAAGAAACCTGTATTCCGCAGTTGGCTCCAATGTTCCCGTGAAAATTTAGATGTTGTGCGTGCCCAGTTTTTTTAATGTGAGCTCTCCCTTGAAATCTTTGAAGACGTGTGCTATTTATTGTGGAACAGGATCTGCGTGGGACATTTGAGGCTGCTGCACGCAGATTTGCAGGAACATTGACCAACACTCTCCATCCCAATCTCTTCCTCTTTCTCTCTGGTACTCTCTCCCCATTGCAATCCTTCCCTCTCTCTCTTATTCTCCATATCTATCCCTGTTCTTTCTCACTGTTACTCTCTCCATCTGGATGGAGGAGGAGAAAGAGAGGCATATACAGAGGCAGCTTTACTCTGTATCAAACCCCACAGTGTACCTGCCCCCTAGATCTAGCCTTCCCCACAAGGGGAACATCCTCCCAGCATCCGCCCTGTAAAGTCCCCTCAGAATCTTGTATGTTTCAATAAGATCACCTCTCATTCTTCTAAACTCCAATGAGTATAGGCCCAACCTGTTCCACCATTCCTCAAAGATAACCCCTTCATCCCAGGAATCAGCCGAGTGAACCTTCTCTGAACTGGTTCCAATGCATCCAGGCCTGACCATTTATCCACTTTGAAAGTTGCCGAACACCTTAATATTTCCCTCTCACTCTGTTTATCCCATCCAATATTTCACACTCCTCCTCTTTCACTACAATATCTGTATCGTTCCCCCTCTTTTATAAAGAGGGAGACAAAGTATTCATTAAGAACCGTGCCCACATCTCCCACCTCCACACACACATTCCCTTTTTGGTCCCTAATACTCTATCCTTATTTATCCTCTTGCTCTTCATTTATTTATAAAACATCTTTGTGATTTCTTTGTTTTAATGGTAATATTATTTTCCGGCCATTACTTTGCTCTCCTAATTTGCTTTTTCATTTCACCCTTGAACTTTCTACACTCCTCTCAGCTTTCTGTGGTATTGAGCTCTCGGTATTCGACATAAGCTTCCCTCTTGTGCCTTATCGTACCCGGTTTGATCCTTGACATCCAAGGGGATCTAGATTTGGGAGTACCACCCTGTTTGTCTTTGTGTGAACATATTTGTTCTCAACCCTCAGTAACTCTCACTGCTCTGATACTGATTGACCTTCAAGTAGCTGTTTCCAGTCCACTTTGCTAAAATCCCCCATCTCTGGATCCACCATCCCCTCTGCTCCCTACAATGGACTCTCACATCCTTCTGAAAGTGTGGTCACCAGAATTGGATGCAGTATTCTGGTCGAGGCCTAACCAGAGGTTTATAAACATTCAGCATAACTTTCATGCTTTTGTATTCAGAATCTCTATTTATGAAGCCCAAGATCCCATATGCTTTGCTGCCTACTTTCTCAATATGTCCTGCCACCTTCAAAGATGTATGTACATGTAGCCCCAGGTCTCTCTGTCCCTGCACACTCCCTAGAACTGGGCCATTAAGTCTATATTCCCTCTCCCTATCCCTTCTGCCCATCTCACATTTCCCTGTATTAAATTCCTTCTGCCACTTGTCTGCCCATCCCACTCACCTATCTATGTCCTGTTGGAGTCGATTGGTGTCACCTTCACTGTTTGCATCTCCTCCAAGTTTGTCATCTCCCCCTCTATCTCTCTCTCCCCCTCTATCACCCTCTCCCCCCTCTATCTCTCTCTCCCCCCTCTATCTCTCTCTCCCCCCTCTATCTCTCTCTCCCCCCTCTATCTCTCTCTCCCCCCTCCATCTCTCTCTCCCCCTCTATCTCTCTCTCCCCCCTCTATCTCTCTCTCCCCCCTCTATCTCTCTCTCCCCCCTCTATCTCTCTCTCCCCCTCTATCTCTCTCTCCCCCTCTATCACCCTCTCCCCGCTCTATCTCTCTCTCCCCGCTCTATCTCTCTCTCCCCGCTCTATCTCTCTCTCCCCGCTCTATCTCTCTCTCCCCCCTCTATCTCTCTCTAACCCCTCTATCTCTCTCTCCCCCTCCATCTCTCTCTCCCCCCTCCATCTCTCTTTCCCCCCTCCATCTCTCTATCGACCCTCCATCTGTCTCTCCCCCCTCCATCTCTCTCTCCCCCCTCCATCTCTCTCTCCCCCCTCTATCTCTCTCTCCCCCCACAATCTCTCTCTCCCCCCACTATCTCTCTCTCCCCCCTCTATCTCTCTCTCCCCTCTCTATGTCTCCCTGCCCACTCTATCTCTCTCTGCCCCCTCTATATCTCTCCCCCCCTCTATATCTCTCCCCCCTCTATCTCTCTCCCCCCCTCTATCTCTCTCCCCCCCTCTATCTCTCTCTCCCCCCCTCTATCTCTCTCTCCCCCCTCTATCTCTCTCTCCCCCCTCTATCTCTCTCTCCCCCCTCTATCTCTCTCTCCCCCCTCTATCTCTCTCTCTCCCCCCTCTATCTCTCTCCCCCCCTCTATCTCTCTCTCCCCCCTCTATCTCTCTCTCCCCCCCTCTATCTCTCTCTCCCCCCTCTATCTCTCTCTCTCCCCCCCATCTCTCTCTCTCCCCCCTCTATCTCTCTTCCCCCTCTCTCTCTTCCCCCTCTCTGTCCCTCCATCTGTATTAACCTCTCTGTCAATCCCTCTCTCTCCTGCTCTCTCTGTCTCTCACTTTGTCCCTCCATCTCTATTTCCCTCCCTGACACTCCCTCTCTCTCCTTCTATCTCTCTCTCTCTGTCCCTCCACCTGTCGACCCCACCCCCCCCCCCCCCCCACACCGTCACTCCATCTCTCTCCTTCTATCTCTGCCTCTCTCTCTGTCTCTCTCTCTATCCCGCCATCTGCCTTTCTCTCTCTGTCACTCCCTCTCTTTCCCTCCATCTCTATCTCTCTCTCTCTGTCCCTCCACCTGTCTACCACACCCCCCCCCCCCCCACACCGTCACTCCATCTCTCTCCTTCTATCTCTGTCTCCCTCTCTGTCTCTCTCTCTATCCCGCCATCTGCCTTTCTCTCTCTGTCACTCCCTCTCTTTCCTTCCATCTCTGCCTCTCTCTCTCTGTACCTCCATCAGTCTACCGCCCCACCCCCCCGTCACTCGATCTCTCTCCTTCGATCTCTGTCTCTGCCTCTCTCTGTCTCTCTCTCTATCCCTCCATCTTTCCTTCACTCCCTGTAACGCCATCTCTCTCCTTCTCTCTCTGTCTCTCCATCTCTGTCCCTCCATCTGTCTTTCCCTCCCTGACACTCCCTCTCTCTCCTTCTCTCTCTGTCTCTCTCTCCGTCCCTCCATCTGTCTTTCCCTTGCTGTCTCTCCCTCTCTCTCCTACTATCTCAGTCTATCTCTCTCTCTCTTTCCATCTGTCTTTCCCTCCTTGTCACTCCCTCTCTCTTCTCTCTCTGTCTCGCTCTCTCTCTCCGTCTCTCTCTCTCTGTCTCTCCATCTGTCTTTCCCTCTCTGTCACTCCCTCTCTGACCTTGTATCTCTGTTTCCCTCTCTCTATCACTCCATCTGTCCTTCCATCTATGTCACTCCATCTCTGTCCTTCTCTCTCTGTCTCTCACTCTGTTCCTCCATCTGTCTTTCCCTCCCTGTCACTCCCCCTCTCTCTCCTTCTCTCTCTGTCTCTCACTCTGTCCCTCCATCAGTCATTCCCTCCCAGACACTCCCTCTCTCTCCTTCTCTCTCTGTCTCTCTCTCTGTCCCTCCATCAGTCATTCCCTCCCAGACACTCCCTCTCTCTCCTTCCATCTCTGCCTCTCTCTCTGTCTTTCCATCTGTCTTTCCCTCCCTGTCACTCCCTCTCTCTCCTTCTATCTCTCTCTCTCTCTCTCTCTCTGTCCCTCCATCTGTCTTTCAATCCCTGACACTCCCTCTCTCTCCTTCTATCTCTGTCTCTCTCCCTGTCTCTCCATCTGTCTTTACCTCTCTGTCTCTCCCTCTCTCTCCATCTATCTCTGTCTCTCTCTCTCTGTCTTTCCATATGTCTTTCCCTTCCTGTCACTCCCTCTCTCTCCTTCCATCTCTGCCTCTCTCTCTCTCTGTCTCTCCAACTGCCTTTCCCTCTCTGTCTCATCCACACTCTCCTTCTCTCTCTGTCTCTGCCTCTCTCTCTGTCTCTCTGTCTCTCTCTCTCTGTCCCTCCATCTGCCTTTCCCTCTCTGTTGCTCCCAATCTCTCCTTCTATCTCTGTCTCTCTCTCTGTTCCACCATTTGTCTTACCCTCTCTGTCACTCCCACTCTCCTCCTCTCTATCTCTCCCTCTCCCTCCTTCACTTTCTCACCATCCCTCCATCTGTCTTTCCCCCCGTGTCACTCCCTCTCTCTCCTTCTATCTCTGACCCTCTCTCTCTCCGTCCGTCTGTCATTCCCTCCCTGTCTCTCCATCTCTCTCCTTTTATCTCTATCTCTCCATCTTTCTGTCCCTCTCTGTCTCTCCCTATCTCTCCTTCTCTCTCTGTCTCTCACTTTGTCCCTCTGTCTGTCTTTCCCTCCCTGTCACTCCCTCTCTCTCCTTCTATCGCTGTCTTTCTCTCTGTCTCTCCATCTGTCTTTCCCTCCCCATCACTCCCTCTCTCTCCTTCCATCTCTGTCTCTCCAACTGCCTTTCCCTCTCTGTTTCTCCCAATCTCTCCTTCTCTCTCTGTCTCTCTCTCTCAATCCCTCCATCTGTCCATCTGTCCTTCCCTCCCTGACACTCCCTCTCTCTCCTTCTCTCTCTGTCCCTCCATCTGTCTTTCCCTCCCAGTCTCTCCCTCTCTCTCCTTCTATCACTGTCTCTCTCTCTCTCTGTCTTTCCATCTGTCTTTCCCTTCCTGACATTCCCTCTCCCTCCTTCCATCTCTGCCACTCTCTCTCTCGCTCTGTCTCTCCAACTGCCTTTCCCTCTCTGTCTCTCCCAATCTCTCCTTCTCTCTTTGTCTCTGCCTCGCTCTCTGTCCCTCCATCTGTCTTTCCCTCTCTGTCTCTCCCCTCTCTGCTTCCATCTCTGTCTCTCTCTCTCTATCTCTCCATCTCTCTTTCCCTCCCAGTCACTCCCTCTCACTCTTTCAATCTCTGTCTCCCCCTCTCTCTCCTTCTATCACTGTCTCTCTCACTGTCTTTCCATCTGTCCTTCCCTCCCTGTCACTCCCTCTCTCTCCTTCCATCTCTGCCTCTCTCTCTTTTTCTGTCTCTCCAACTGCCTTTCCCTCTCTGTCTCTCCCAATCTCTCCTTCTCTCTCTGTCTCTGCCTCTCTCTCTGTCCCTCCATCTGTCTTTCCCTCTCTGTCTCTCCCTCTCTCTCCTTCTATCTCTGTCTCTCTCTGTCAATCCCTCCATCTGTCCATCCGTCCTTCCCTGCCTGACACTCCATCTCTCTCCTTCTCTCTCTGTCTCTCTCTCTGTCCGTCCATCTGTCTTTCCCTCGCTGTCACTCCCTCTGTCTCCTTCCATCTCTGCCTCTCTCTCTCTATCTGTCTTTCCCTCTCTGTCTCTCCCTCTCTCTCCTTCCATCTCTGCCCCTCTCTCTCTCTCTGTCTCCAACTGCCTTTCCCTCTCTGTCTCTCCCTCTCTCTCCTTCTATCTCTGTCTCTCTCTCTCTATCTCTCCATCTCTCTTTCCCTCCCAGTCACTCCCTCTCACTCTTTCAATCTCTGTCTCTCCCTCTCTCTCCTTCTATCACTGTCTCTCTCACTGTCTTTCCATCTGTCCTTGCCTCCCTGTCACTCCCTCTCTCTCCTTCCATCTCTGCCTCTCTCTCTTTCTCTGTCTCTCCAACTGCCTTTCCCTCTCTGTCTCTCCCTCTCTCTCCTTCTATCTCTTTCTCTCTCTGTCAATCCCTCCATCTGTCCATCCGTCCTTCCCTGCCTGACACTCCCTCTCTCTCCTTCTCTCTCTGTCTCTCTCTCTGTCCATCCATCTGTCTTTCCCTCCCTGTCTCTCCCTCTGTCTCCTTCCATCTCTGCACCTCTCTCTGTCTCTCCATCTGTCTTTCCCTCCCTGTCACTCCCTCTCTCTCCTTCCATCTCTGCCCCTCTCTCTCTCTCTGTCTCCAACTGCCTTTCCCTCTCTGTCTCTCCCAATCTCTCCTTCTGTCCCTGTCTCTGCCTCTCTCTCTGTCTCTCTCTCTGTCCCTCCATCTGTCTTTCCCTCTCTGTCTCTCTCTCTCTATCTCTCCATCTCTCTTTCCCTCCCAGTCACTCCCTCTCTCTCCTTCAATCTCTGTCTCTCCCTCTCTCTCCTTCTATCACTGTCTCTCCATCTGTCTTTCCCTCCCCATCACTCCCTCTCTGTATTTCCATCGCTGCCTCTCTCGCTGTCTCTCCATCTGTCTTTCCCTCTCTGTCTCTCCCTCTCTCTCCTTCTTTCACTGTCTCTCTCCCTCTGTCTTTCCATCTGTCTTTCCCTCCCTGTCACTCCCTCATTCTCCTTCCATCTCTGCCTCTCTCTCTCTCTCTCTGTCCCTCCATCTGCCTTTCCCTCTCTGCCTCTCCCAATCTTTCCTTCTCCCTCTGTCTCTGCCTCTCTCTCTGTCCCTCCATCTGTCTTTCCCTCTCTGTCTCTCCCTCTCTCTCCTTCCATCTCTTTCTCTCTCTGTCAATCCCTCCATCTGTCCATCCATCCTTCCCTGCCTGACACTCCCTCTCTCTCCTTCTCTCTCTGTCTCTCTCTCTGTCCATCCATCTGTCTTTCCCTCCCTGTCTCTCCCTCTGTCTCCTTCCATCTCTGCACCTCTCTCTGTCTCTCCATCTGTCTTTCCCTCTCTGTCTCTCCCTCTCTCTCCTTCTACCACTGTCTCCCTCTCTCTGTCTTTCCATCTGTCATTCCCTCCCTGTCACTCCCTCTCTCTCCTTCCATCTCTGCCACTCGCTCTCTCTCTGTCTCCAACTGCCTTTCCCTCTCTGTCTCTCCCAACCTCTCCTTTTCTCTCTGTCTCTGTCTCTCTCTCTGTCCCTCCATCTGTCTTTCCCTCTCTGTCTCTCTCTCTCTATCTCTCCATCTCTCTTTCCCTCCCAGTCACTCCCTCTCTCTCCTTCAATCTCTGTCACTCCCTCTCTCTCCTTCCATCACTGTCTCTCCATCTGTCTCTCCATCTGTCTTTCCCTCCCCATCACTCCCTCTCGCTACTTCCATCTCTGCCTCTCTCGCTGTCTCTCCATCTGTCTTTCCCTATCTGTCTCACCCTCTCTCTACTTCTTTCACTGTCTCTCTCCCTCTGTCTTTCCATCTGTCTTTCCCTCCCTGTCACTCCCTCACTCTCCCTCCATCTCTCTGTCTCTCTCTCTCTGTCCCTCCATCTGCCTTTCCCTCTCTGTCTCTCCCAATCTCTCCTTCTCTCTCGTTCTCTGCCTATCAGTCTCTCTCTCTGTCCCTCCATCTGCCTTTCCCTCTCTGTCTCTCCCTCTCTCTCCTTCTATCTCTGTCTCTCTCTCTCAATCCCTCCAGCTGTCCATCCGTCCTTCCCTCCCTGACAGTCCCTCTCTCTCCTTCTCTCTCTGTCTCTCCAAATGCCTTTCCCTCTCTGTCTCTCCCAAACACTCCTTCTCTCTCTCTCTCTGCCTCTCTCTCTGTCTCTCTCTCTGTCCCTCCATCTGTCTTTGCCTCTCTGTCTCTCCCTCTCTCTCCTTCTATCACTGTCTCTCCCTCTCTGTCTTTCCATCTGTCTTTCCCTCCTTGTCACTCCCCCTCTCTCCTTCCATCTCTGCCCCTCTCTCTTTCTCTCTGTCTCTCCAACTGCCTTTCCCTCTCTGTCTCTCCCAATCTCTCCTTCTCTCTCTCTCTCTGTCTCTCTCTCTGTCTCTCTCTCTGTCCCTCCATCTGTCTTTCCCTCTCTGTCTCTCCCTCTCTCTCCTTCTGTCTCTGTCTCTCTCTCTCTCCATCCCTCCACCTGTCTATCGGTCCTTCCCTTCCTGTCACTCCATCTCTCTCCATCTCTCTCTGTCTCTCTCTTGGTCTCTCCATCTGTCTTCCCACCCACCCCCATCACTCCATCTCTCTCCTTCTATCTCTTTCTCTCTCTCTTTCTATCCCTCCATCTGTCCTTCCTTCACTGTCACTCCATCTCTCTCCTCTCTCTGTCTCTCACTCTGTCCCTCCATCTGTCTTTCCCTCTCTGTCACTCCCTCCCTCTCCTTCTATCTCTGTCACTCCCTCTCTGTCTTTCTATTTCTATCTCTGTCTCTCTCTCTCTGTCTCTCCATCTGTCCTTCCCTCCCTGTCATTCCCTCTCTCTCCTTCTCTCTCTGTCTCTCTCTCTCTCTCTGTCCCTCCATCTGTCTTTCAATCCCTGACACTCCCTCTCTCTCCTTCTATCTCTGTCTCTCTCCCTGTCTCTCCATCTGTCTTTCCCTCTCTGTCTCTCCCTCTCTCTCCTTTTATCTCTGTCTCTCGCTCTCTGTCTCTCCATCTGTCTTTCGCTCCCTTTCGCCCCCTCTCTCTCCTTCCATCTCTGCCTCTCTCTCTCTGTCTCTCCATCTGTCTTTCCCTCTCTGTCTCTCCCTCTCTCTCCTTCTCTCTATGTCTCTCTCTCAATCCCTCCATCTGTCCTTCCCTCTATGTCACTCCACTCTCTCCTTCTATCTCTGTCTCTGCCTCTCTCTCTCTCTCTGTCCCTCCATCTGTCTTTCCCTCCCTGACTCTCCCTCTCTCTCCTTCTATCTCTGTCTCTCTCCCTGTCTCTCCATCTGTCTTTCCCTCTCTGTCTCTCCCTCTCTCCTTCTCTCTCTGTCTCTCAGTCTGTCCCTCCATCTGTCTTTCCCTCCCTGTCACTCCCCCTCTCTCTACTTCTCTCTCTGTCTCTCTCTCTGTCCCTCCATCAGTCTTTCCCTCCCAGACACTCCCTCTCTCTCCTTCTATCTCTGTTTCTCTCTCTCTGTCTCTCCATCTGTCTTTCCCTCCCTGTCACTCCATCTCTCTCCTTCTCTCTCTGTCTCTCTCCCTGTCTCTCCATCTGTCTTTCCCTCTCTGTCTCTCCCTCTCTCTCCTTCTCTCTCTGTCTCTCTCTCTCTGTCTCTCCATCTGTCTTTCCCTCCCTGTAACTCCATCTCTCTCCTTCTCTCTCTGTCTCTCTCTCTCTGTCTCTCTCTCCGTCCCTACATCTGTCTTTCCCTCTCTGTCTCTCCCGCTCTCTCCTTCTATCTCTGTCTCTCTCTCTCTGTCTCTCCATCTGTCTTTCCCTCTCTGTCACTCCCTCTCTCTCCTTCTCTCTCTGTCTCTCTCTCCCTGCCCCTCCATCTGTCTTTCCCTCTCTGTCTTTCCCTCTCTCTCCTTCTCTCTCTGTCTCTCACTCTGTCCCTCCATCTGTCTTTCCCTCCCTGTCACTCCCCCTCTCTCCACTTCTCTCTCTGTCTCTCTCTCTGTCCCTCCTTCATTCTTTCCCTCCCAGACACTCCCTCTCTCTCCTTCTATCTCTTTCTCTCTCTCTGTCTCTCCATCTGTCTTTCCCTCCCTGTCACTCCATCTCTCTCCTTCTCTCTCTGTCTCTCTCCCTGTCCCTACATCTGTCTTTCCCTCTCTGTCTCTCCCGCTCTCTCCTTCTATCTCTGTCTCTCTCTCTCTGTCTCCCCATCTGTCTTTCCCTCTCTGTCACTCCCTCTCTCTCCTTCTCTCTCTGTCTCTCTCTCCCTGCCCCTCCATCTGTCTTTCCCTCTCTGTCTTTCCCTCTCTCTCCTTCTCTCTCTGTCTCTCACTCTGTCCCTCCATCTGTCTTCCCTCCCTGTCACTCCCCCTCTCTCTCCTTCTATCTCTGTCTATATCTCTCTGTCTCTCCATCTGTCTTTCCCTGCCTGTCACTCCCCGTCTCTCCTTCTATCTCTGTCTCTCTTTCAGTCTTTCCATCTGTCTTTCCCTCCCTGTCACTCCCTCTCTCTCCTTCTATCTCTGTCTCTCACTCTCTGTCTCTCCATCTGTCCTTCCCTCCCTGTTACTCCATCTCTCTCCTCTCTCTGCCTCTCTCTCTCTCAGTCTTTCCATCTGTCTTTCCCTCTCTGTCACTCCCTCTCTCTCCTTCTCTCTCTGTCTCTCTCTCCCTGCCCCTCCATCTGTCTTTCCCTCTCTGTCTCTCCCTCTCTCTCCTTCTGTCTCTGTCTCTCGCTCTCTGTCCCTCCATCTGTCTTCCCTCCCTGTCACTCCCCCTCTCTCTACTTCTCTCTCTGTCTCTCTCTCTGTCCCTCCATCATTCTTTCCCTCCCAGACACTCCCGCTCTCTCCTTCTATCTCTGTCTCTCTCTCTCTGTCTCTCCATCTGTCTTTCCCTCTCTGTCACTGCCTCTCTCTCCTTCTCTCTCTGTCTCTCTCTCCCTGCTCCTCCATCTGTCTTTCCCTCTCTGTCTCTCCCTCTCTCTCCTTCTATCTCTGTCTCTCACTCTGTCCCTCCATCTGTCTTTCCCTCCCAAACACTCCCTCTCTCTCCTTCTATCTCTGTCTATATCTCTCTGTCTCTCCATCTGTCTTTCCCTGCCTGTCACTCCCCGTCTCTCCTTCCATCTCTGCCTCTCTCTCTCTCAGTCTTTCCATCTGTCTTTCCCTCCCTGTCACGCCCTCTCTCTCCTTCTGTCTCTGTCTCTCGCTCTCTGTCTCTCCATCTGTCCTTCCCTCCCTGTCACTCCATCTCTCTCCTCTCTCTGTCTCTCACTCTGTCCCTCCATCTGTCTTTCCCTCCCTGTCACTCCATCTCTCTCCTTCCATCTCTGCGTCTCTCTCTCTCTCTCTGTCTCTCCAACTGCCTTTCCCTCTCTGGTTGACTAACAGGAAGCAGAGAGTGGGGATAAATGAGTGCTATTCTGGCTGGCAATCAGTCACTAGTGGTGTGCCTCAGGGATCGGTGTTGGGACCACAATTATTTACAATTTATATCGATGATTTGGAGTTGGGGACCATGTGTAGGGTGTTAAAGTTTGCAGATGACACTCAGATGAGTGGCAGAGCAAAGTGTGCAGATGACTGTGAAACTTTGCAGAGGAACATAGATACATTGAGTGAGTGGGCAAAGGTCTGGCAGATGGAATACAATGTTAATAAATGTGAAGTTATTCATTTCGGTAGGAGTAACAGTAAAAAGGATTATTACTTGAATGGTAAAAAGTTGCAGCATGCTGCTATGCAGAGGGACCTGGGTGTCCTTGTGCATGAATCGCAAAAGGTTGGTCTGCAGGTACAGCAAGTAATTAGGAAGGCAAATGGAATTTTGTCCTTCATTGCTAAAGGGATTGAGTTTAAAAGCAGAGAGGTTATGTTGCAGCTGTATAAGGTACTGGTGAGGCCGCACCTGGAGTACTGTGTGCAGTTTTGGTATCCTTACTTGAGAAAGGATGTACTGGCACTGGAGAGGGTGCAGAGGAGGTTCACTAGGTTGATTACAGAGTTGAGGGGGTTGGCTTATGAGGAGAGACTGAGTAGATTGGGATTATATTCATTGGAATTCAGAAGAATGAGGGGGGATCTTATAGAAACTGAAATTGAAATATTATAGAAATTGAAATATTCTTCTGTCACTCTCTGTCCCTTGGGCAGTCTGTTTGTGTGTGTGTCTGTGCATGTCGGTCTCTGTGTCTGTGTGTCTGTGCATGTCGGTCTCTGTGTGTGTTTCTCTGTGTGTTTCTCTGTGTGTGTGGGTGTGTCTCTGTGTGAGGGTGTGTGTGTGTCTGGCTGTCTGTGTCTATGCCTGTTTCTCTCTCCTCTCTCAGAACCTCAGTGAAACTCCACATACATCAATTTGCTATTTTAATTTGACTGCTTTTGGTGATACCACAACTGCAGAGGGTGCACTTCCTTCTGCAGGCTGGTAGGAAACCCATATCCCGCTCTTTAACGACATATTCTGTCTGCTTTGTATACTAAATTGATGAATCCCTAATAATTGATCAAATCTGACATTGATTACTGTTTGAAAGTCTCCAGGTTTACTTTCCTCCCAGGGCTGATTAAAAGTTCGAGTTTACCTCAGTGTTTTGGAAATATCAAACCCTGATCCCACACCCAGTAAAGTATTTTACATGATGGGACGCTGCAAATGTTGTTATACTCAGTGCGCACGGTCCCTTCATGTTGTAATAAGATGTTATAATCTCTATTCAGATAACTCTCATGCCACAGGGGCAAAATTTCACTGGGTCAACATTCTGACCAAACACTAAAACATTACAGAAAGCGAGGCTCACAAATTCAACACAAGTTTCCTTTTCTGTGTCTCGCTGGTCTGTTCTGATTTTCTGTTGGGTGACATCAGCCTAGATTTTGTGTTCAGACCTGAACCCACAAACGTATAACTCAGAGGCAGGATTATTACCCACTGAGCTACAGCTGGCTCCAATGTTCCCAGAAAATTTAGTTGTTGTGCACGGCAATTTTTTTTTGACCCATGTGCAGTCCCTTTAAATTTTTAAGAATCTTCGAAGACGTGTGTTATTTATCACGGAACAGGACCTGCGTGGTACCTTCCAGGCTGCTGCACACAGCTTTGCAGGAACACTGACCGACACTCTCCATCCCAATCTCTTCCTCTCTGGTAATCTCTCCCCATTGCTATCCTTCCCTCTCCCTGTTCTTCCCTCTCTATATCTATCCCTGTCTTTCTCACTGTTACACTCTCCATCTGGATGGAGGAGGAGAAAGAGAGGCATATATAGAGGCAGCTTTACTCGGTATCTAACCCCACACTGTACCTGTCCTGCCAGTGTTTTATAGAACAGAGAGGACAGAGATTTGCTCTGTAGATAACTCCATTCTGTACTTGGCTTGGCAGCATTTGAAGGGACAGTTTAGACGGAGCTTTACTCTGTATCCCTGGAATTTTGAAGTGTAAGGGGTGTTTAGTTCAGTTTAGTTTAGAGATACAGCACTGAAGCAGGCCCTTCGGCCCACCGAGTCTGTGCCGACCATCAACCACCCATTTATACTAATCCTGCACTAATTCCATATTCCTACCACATCCCCACCTGTCCCCATATTTCCCTACAACCTACCTATACTGGGGGCAATTGCTAATGGCCAATTTACCAATCAACCTGCAAGTCTTTGGCATGTGGGAGGAAACCGGAGCACCCGGTGGAAACCCACGCAGACACAGGGAGAACTTGCAAACTCCACACAGGTAGTACCCAGAATTGAACCCGGGTCGCTGGAGCTGTGAGGCTGCGGTGCTAACCACTGCGCCACTGTGCTGGGTGAATTGATCAAAGTTTACAAGACAATACTGGAAACTGATGGGGTAGATAGAGAGAAACTCTTCTCATTGGTTGGAGGAGTCTCGGACGAGGGGCACAGTCGAAAAATCGAACATTAGTCGAAGACCCTTTCAAGGGTGAAATTTATTAACACTTCTACACACAAAGTATGGTGGAATTTTGGAATTGTCTTCCACAAATGACCCCTCCCTATCTCTGCAATCTCCTCCAGCTCCACAATCCACCAATATCTGCCATCCTCTAATTCTGACCTCTTGAACATCCCCAATTTGAATCGTTCCACCATTGGTGGCCGTGCCTTCAAGCTGCCAAGGCCCTAACTCTGGAATTCCTTTCCTAAACCTCTCCATCTCACTAACTCTCTTTCCTCTTTGAGGATTCTCCCTCAAACCAACCTCTGACCAAGTTTTTGGTCATCTGGTCTAATATCTCCTGAAGTGACTCGGTGTCAAATTTTTATTTTCTTGATTCATTTGTTGGATGTGTGCGTTAGTGGCCAGGACAGTATTTATTGCCCATTCATAATTGCCCTTGAGAAGGTGGTGTTGAGCCTCCTTCTTGAACCGCTGCAGTCCATGTGGGGTAGGTACACCCACAGTGCTGTTAGGAAGGGAGATCCAGGATTTTGACCCAGTCACAGTGAAGGAGCAGCGATATAGTTCCAAGTCAGGATGGTGTGTGACTTCAGGGAAACTTGAAGATGGTGGTGTTCCCATACGTGTTTCCTGTTGTTTGCTCTCTCTCCCCCTCCTTCTTTCTAGACCTCCCTGTCCTCCTGTCCCTCTGTGTTATGAGAACCTAAGAACAGAAGGAAGTGGGTGCAGGAACAGAGAGCCCTGGGGATGTCTGTGCACAAATTGAAGGTGGCAGAGCTAGTTGAGAAAGTGGTTAAAAGGCATATGGGATCCTCGGCTTTGTAAATGGAGGCTGAGAGTATAAAAGCAAGGAGTTTATGATGAAGCTTTATAAAACACTGCTTCATCCTCAACTAGTATTGTGTCCAATTCTGGACACCGTACTTTCGGAAGGATGTGGGGGCTTTAGAGAGGATGCAGAAAAGATTCACGAGCAAGGTTCCAGGGTTGAGGGACTTCAGTTATGTGGATAGATTGGAGAAACTGGTGTTGTTCTCCATAGAGAAGAGAAACTTGAGATTAGATTTGATAGAGGTGTTCAAAATCATGAGGGGTCCTGACAGAGTAGATGTAGGAGTAGGAATGCAGTACATAGGACATTCCAGACCCATTTCTGTTCAGTGTTTACTTAAACAAGTGAATTGACCATTTAATATTTTTAACTTACTTAACCCTTGTGTTCCCACAAAGATCAAGCTAGTAAATTCAACAGTGGTCACTTTGACTTCATCCCATCGTGTCTTATGTACATTCTGACAGGATTGCAGGTATAACTGTAGTCATAAAATTCAGCTGAAAATTGATCAGTTACATTATTATTTCAGTCCATATTTACAGTACACACGGTACCTTACTGTTGTAATCAAGTCATATAGTGTCTATTCATCCCACTGGGGCAAAATGTCACTGGCTCAACATTCTCACCAAATACTAAAGCATTCCACAATGCAAGACTCACAAATTCAACACAAGTTTCCTTTTCTGAGTCTCGCTGGTCTGTTCTGATTCTCTGAGGGATTACTGATGCTTATCCTCCACATGAGCAGTCGTCCTAATCCCGTGTGCCTGTCCTGCTCCCAAACCCGGCATCCACTTATGTTAAGGCAAGTGATACAGGAGCATCTCAGTGACTGAGACATGTGAGTCTTGAGGCTGAGCCGGGCACAGTGAGTGACCCGGGTTAATCCGACACTCCAGGGAATGTTTTAACGGAGCTTTACTCTCTATCTAAGCCATGCTGCACCTTCTCTGAGAGTGTTCGATGGGGCAGTGTAGACGAGGAGAGTTATTCCTTACCCATTTTAAACATGGAGAAGTGAATATCCAAGAGATTGTTTTAAATGTAATGAGGGTTTCTGCCTCTACCATCCTTTCGAGTCATCGAGAGATACAGCACTTATACAGGCCCTTCGGCCCGCCCAGTCTGTGCCGGCCATCAACCACCCATTTTATACTAATCCTTTCAGGCAGTGAGTTCCAGACACCCACCAGCCACTGGGTGAAGAAACTATTGATGTGTTTCGTTCAGTTAAGTTTGATGTCAATGTTTCCCCAGGATGTTGACGCTGGGTGATTCAGCGATGGGATAATGCTTTGAATGCCAAGGGGAGGTGGTTGGATTCTCTCTTGTTGCAGATGTTCATTGCCTGGCACTTGTGTGACGTGAATGTTACTTGTCACTGGTCGGCCCAAACCTGAATGTTGTCCGGGTCTTGGTGCATGTGGCTATGGATTGCTTCATTATCTGAGGCAAAATACTGTGGATGCTGGAAATCTGGAAAGCATCGAGCTGAATCACTAACTCTGTTTTTCTCTCCACAGATGCTGCCTGACCTGCTCAGTATTTAAAGCACTTTCTGCTGGGATCTCAGCTGAAGATGGTTGGGCTGAGGACACGACCCTGATAAACTCCTGCAGTGAAGGCCTGGGACTGAGATGATTGACTTCCAACAACCAAAACCATCTTCCTTTGTGCTCGGTATGATTCCAACCAGTGGAGAGATTTCCCCCGATTCCCACAGACTTCAGTTTTACTCGGGCTCCTCGATGTCACACTCGGTCAAACGCTGCCTTGATGTTAAGGTCAGTCTCTCTTCCCAGCAGCAGACAGGAGTGAATCGTTCCCTTTGACCCGTTGTACACTGAACAAGCTGTGTTTCTTCACAGCCTGATACAGGACTGTACACGGCCGATTAATGTAGCCCATCAAACACTCCCAGAGCAGCTTCAGCACAGCTTAGGAACAGAGTACAGTTCCTTCAACATTCTCTCTCTGTCTCTCCCTCCTGCTATCTCTGACACTAGGAGAGAGACAGAGGGAGAGAGGGTTAGATATGAAGGCAGAGAGAGGGCTGTAGAGAGGGACAAAGTTGGAGAGAGAGAGATTGTTGAGGTGGATGAAAAGGATAATGTAAGATATATTAATTTGATGTAATCCTTCACTGCTGTGGACACAAACATATAAGAGATAGATATGGAGAGAAAAAAACATCGGGTGAGGGGGAAATGTCGATGATGTTGGGGCCCAGGCAGATACTTTTGATGATCCAGAAGAAATAGCCTCCATTTTAAACATCCAGTAAGCTATTCCACTGTGGGAGCCATCACACCCTCATGATATTGTTTGTGGAAATTTCATGCTGGATTATTGGTTAATTTTTAATCCTGTGCTTGATAGATTCTTGTTAAACAAAGATAGTAAGAGATAAGGGGCAAAGGCAGGATATATGGTGTAAGATAGATCACAGATCAGCCCTGATCTCATTGAATGCCGGAACAGGGTTGTGGGGTTAAATTACATCCAATATCCGATGTTAAATATCCTTCTTTCTCTGTCAGTCACCCTGTCAGTCTATGTCTCTCTGTCTAAACTAAATGGTACAATGTTAAAATGGGTGAAGGAACAGAGAATCCTTCCCCATCCAGGAGCTGACAGTGTCTCTCCCTCTCTCTCTCTCTCTCTACCCCCTCTCTCACTCCCCGCTTTTTGCTGTCTCTCTTCCTCTTTCAATCCTGATCCTGACTTTTCTCGGAATCCTTCTTGGTTGAATAGTACCCTGAAATGTTTCAGTCTCACTGTTACAAGGAACAAGTCACATTTCTGTGGTATTTTCGATATCTTAATGATTCAATTTGGAGCTTGGATTGTGTCAGGTAAATGTGGTTTCTCATTCAGACATTTCTGCATTGTGGAACTGTCAGTTATCTGTGCAGGGACAGGATATCGGGGTGTCTGAATGGAGTTGAAGATTTTGGTTGCTTGAATAGGGTGTGAATTAGATTATGGATTGTGTCCCTGAAGGTATTTACGCCGATGACCTGAGAGAATGAAGTGGTTTACCAATGTCTGAATAACATCAAAGTCTTCAAACACATGAAAGAACAAGATTGGAGACAATACACAAAAGCTGAGACAGTCAGGTCACAACAGGAGGAAGGTGAATGTCTTTTACAGTTTGGAATCTGAAAGCCTGAGCTAATGACTGAAAAAGTCGGAGTTCAAATCCCACATTGGGCTCTTGTGAATTTGAATTTCTCTGAAAATAAAAAATAACTCTGGAATAATAAATCCTCCAGGATGAAATGATTCAATCTCACTGCTCTGACACTGATTTACCTTCAAGTAGCGTTTTCCAGTCCACCTTTTCTAAATCACCTTCCACTGGCCCAGCTTCATTCCCTAAAACTAAGTGTCAAACTGACCCATCTCTTGTTGACCTTGCTACGTACTGGCCTAAAAAACTTCCCCTGAATGTATATTTAGAATTCTGTATCCTTGATACCTTTTACACTAGTCTCAGTTATCAATGCACTAGTTAGGTCTGCACTAGACCCTGTCTCTGTTTATATTACACATGGACCTGTCTCTGCTATAAAAATGGTTTAAAAATTGGAGAGCAAACCCTCCAATTTATACAGTAGATCCGAAGAAATAGGAGCAGGAGTAGGCCATTCAGCCTCTTGAGCCTGTTCTGTCAGTCAATATGATCATGATTGATCTGATAGTGACTTGAACTCCATTTTCCTGCCTGCCCCCCCATAACCCTTGACTCCCTTGTAAATTCATTGACCCAACCTCCACTGCTCTCTGGGGAAGAGAATTCCAAAGCCTAACCAACCTCTGGGAGAAAGAAGTCTTCCTTAGCTCAGTCTTAAATGGCAGACCCTTTATTTTTCAACGGTGCCCCCTCGTTCAAGACTCCTCCACAAGATAAACATCCTCCCAACATCCGCCCTGTCAAGTCCCCTCAGAATCTTGTATGTTTCAATAAGATCACCTCTCATTCTTCTAAACTCCAATGAGTATAGGCCCAACCTGTTCAACTATTCCTCATAAGACAACCCCTTCATCCCAGGAATCAGCCGAGTGAACCTTCTCTGAACTGATTCCAATGCATCCAGGCCTGACCATTTATTCACTTTCAAAGATGCTAAACACCTTAATATTTCCCTCTCACCCTGTTTATCCCATCCAATATTTCACACTCCTCCTCTTTAACTACAATGTCTGCATTGTTCCCCCTCTTTTATAAAGACGGAGACAAAGTATTCATTAAGAACCGTGCCCACATCTCCCACCTCCACACACACATTCCCTTTCTGGTCCCTAATACTCTATCCTTAGTTATCCTCTTGCTCTTCATGTATTTATAAAACATCTTTGTGCTTTCCTTGATTTTACTTGGTAATATTATTTTCCGACTATCTTTTTGCTTTCCTAATTTTCTTTTTAATTTCACCCCTGCACTTTCTTCACTCCTCTCGGCTTTCTGTGGTATTGAGCTCTCGGTATCTGACATAAGCTTGCCTTTTGTGTCTTATTCTACCTGGTTCGATTCTTGCTATCGAAGGGGCTCTGGATTTGGGAGTCTCACCCTGTTTCTCTTTGTGGGAAAATATTTGTTCTCAACCCTCTCAGGGAGTCGAGGGTTCTGCAGAGCAGGACTGAAAGAGGAGTTGAGTGTTGATACAGATCAGTCATGATCTTATTGAATGGCAGGGCAGGCTCGAGGGGCTGAATGGCCTACTCCTGCTCCTACTTCTTGTGTTCTTGTATCCAGTTCAATATCTCCTTTAGTGACTTGGTGCCAAATTGTTATTATGTTTTATTCATTTGTTGGATGTGTTCATTACTGGCTATGCCAGCATTTTATTGCCCATCACCAATTGCCGTTGAACCTTCTTGAACCGCTGCAGTCCATGTGGGGTAGGTACACCCACAGTGCTGTTAGGAAGTGAGATCCAGGATTTTGACCTAGTGACAGTGAAGGAATGGTGATATAGTTCCAAGTCAGGATGGTGTGTGACTGGAAGGGAAACTTGCAGGTGGTGGTGTTCCCATATGTGTTTCCTGTTTGTTTGCTCTCTCTCCCCCTCCTTCTTTCCAGACCTCCCTGTCCTTCTGTCCCTCTCTGTCATGGGAACCTAAGAACAGAAGGAAGTGGGTGCAGGAACAGAGAGCCCTGGGGATGTCTGTGCACAAATTGAAGGTGGCAGAGCTAGTTGAGAAAGTGGTTAAAAGGCATATGGGATCCTCGGCTTTGTAAATGGAGGCTGAGAGTATAAAAGCAAGGAGGTTATGATGAAGCTTTATAAAACACTGCTTCATCCTCAACTAGTATTGTGTCCAATTCTGGACACCGTACCTTCGGAAGGATGTGGGGGCTTTAGAGAGGATGCAGAAAAGATTCACGAGCAAGGTTCCAGGGATGAGGGACTTCAGTTATGTGGATAGATTGGAGAAACTGGTGTTGTTCTCCATAGAGAAGAGAAACTTGAGATGAGATTTGACAGAGGTGTTCAAAATCATGAGGGGTCCTGACAGAGTAGATGTAGGAGTAGGAATGCAGCACATAGGACATTCCAGACCCATTTCTGTTCAGTGTTTACTTAAACAAGTGAATTGACCATTTAATATTTTTAACTTACTTAACCCTTGTGTTCCCACAAAGATCAAGCTAGTAAATTCAACAGTGGTCACTTTGACTTCATCCCATCGTGTCTTATGTACATTCTGACAGGATTGCAGGTATAACTGTAGTCATAAAATTCAGCTGAAAATTGATCAGTTACATTGTTATTTCAGTCCATATTTACAGTACACACGGTACCTTACTGTTGTAATAAAGTCATATAGTGTCTATTCATCCCACTGGGGCAAAATGTCACTGGCTCAACATTCTCACCAAATACTAAAGCATTCCACAATGCAAGACTCACAAATTCAACACAAGTTTCCTTTTCTGAGTCTCGCTGGTCTGTTCTGATTCTCTGAGGGATTACTGATGCTTATCCTCCACATGAGCAGTCGTCCTAATCCCGTGTGCCTGTCCTGCTCCCAAACCCGGCATCCGCTTACGTTAAGGCAAGTGATACAGGAGCGTCTCAGTGACTGAGGCAGGTGAGTCTTGAGGCTGAGCCGGGCACAGTGAGTGACCCGGGTTAATCCGACACTCCAGGGAATGTTTTAACGGAGCTTTACTCTGTATCTAAGCCATGCTATACCTTCTCTGAGAGTGTTCGATGGGGCAGTGTAGACGAGGAGAGTTATTCCTTACCCATTTTAAACATGGAGAAGTGAATATCCAAGAGATTGTTTTAAATGTGATGAGGGTATCTGCCTCTACCACCCTTTCAGGCAGTGAGTTCCAGACACCCACCAGCCACTGGGTGAAGAAACTATTGATGTGTTTCATTCTGTTAAGTTTGATGTCAATGTTTCCCCAGGATGTTGATGCTGGGGGATTCAGCGATGGGATAATGCTTTGAATGTCAAGGGGAGGTGGTTGGATTCTCTCTTGTTGAAGATGGTCATTGCCTGGCACTTGTGTGACGTGAATGTTACTTGCCACTGGTCGGCCCAAACCTGAATGTTGTCTGGGTCTTGGTGCATGTGGCTATGGATTGCTTCATTATCTGAGGCAAAATACTGTGAATGCTGGAAATCTGGAAAGCATCGAGCTGAATCACTAACTCTGTTTCTCTCTCCACAGATGCTACCTGACCTGCTCAGTATTTAAAGCACTTTCTGCTGGGATCTCAGCTGAAGATGGCTGGGCTGAGGACACTACCCTGATAAACTCCTGCAGTGAAGGCCTGGGACTGAGATGATTGACTTCCAACAACCACAACCATCTTCCTTTGTGCTCGGTATGAGTCCAACCAGCGGATTCCCACTGACTTCAGTTTTACTCGGGCTCCTCGATGTCACACTCGGTCAAACACTGCCTTGATGTTAAGGTCAGTCTCTCTTCCCAGGAGCAGACAGGAGTGAATCGTTCCCTTTGACCCGTTGTACACTGAACAAGCTGTGCTTCTTCACAGCCTGATACAGGACTGTACACGGCCGATTAATGTAGCCCATCAAACACTCCCAGAGCAGGTTCAGCACAGCTTAGGAACAGAGTACAGTTCCTTCAACATTCTCTCTCTGTCTCTCCCTCCTGCTATCTCTGACACTGGGAGAGAGACAGAGGGAGAGAGGGTTAGATATGGAGACAGAGAGAGGGCTGTAGAGAGGGACAAAGTTGGAGAGAGAGAGGTTGTTGAGGTGGATGAAAAGGATAATGTAAGATATATTAATTTGATGTAATCCTTCACTGCTGTGCACACAAACAGAAAGAGATAGATATGGAGAGAAAAAAAACATCGGGAGAGGGGGAAATGTCGATGAAGTTGGGGCCCAGGCGTATACGTTTGATGATCCAGAAGGAACAGTCTCCATTTTAAACATCCAGCAAGCTATTCCACTGTGGGAGCCATCACACCCAAACAGGCATAAACACAAACACACAGAAATACCCACACAATGATATTTATTGTGCAAATTTCATGCTGGCTTATTGGTTAATTTTTAAATCTGTGATTGATAGATTCTTGTTAACCAAAGGTATTAAGAGATAAGGGGCAAAGGCAGGATATATGGTGTAAGTTACATCACAGATCAGCCAAGATCACATTGGATGCCGGAGTAGGATTGTGGGGTTAAATTGCATCCTCCCCTTCCAGTATCCCCTGTTAAATATCCTTCTTTCTCTTTTAGTCACCCTGTCAGTCTCTGTCTCTCTGTTTCTCTCTTTCTCTCTCTCTCTCTGTCTCTGTCGGACAGTGTAGAGTGAGATTCACTCTGTATCCACCCCATGATGTTCCTGCCCTGGGAGTGTGTGATGGGACAGTGTAGAGGGAAATTTACTCTGTGTCAAACACAACATTGTGCTTAGCTTGGGAATATTTAATGGGACAGTGTAGCTGGAGATTTACTGTGTATCCCTGGAATTTTGAAGGCTCAGGTGTGATTAGATGAATGTTTTCAAGATAATAAGGGAAACTGATGGGGTAGACAGAGAGTAACAATTCCCACTGGCTGCAGAGTCTAGAACATGGGGGCATAGTCTAAAAATATAAACCTAGTCTAAAAACCTTTCAGGAGTGAAATGAAGAAACACTTCAACACACCAGGTGTGGTATCAGTTTGAAACTCTCTTCCACAAACAGCAATTGATGCTGAGACACTTGTTAATTTTTAAATCTGAGTTTGATAGATTTTTGTTAACCAAAGGTATTAAGGGGCAAAGATAGGTACATGGAGTTAGATCACACATCAGCCATGAGCTCATTGAATGACAGAACAGGGTTGAGGGGCCAAATGGCCTCCTCCTCTTCCTCTGTCCTCCGCCCAATATCCTGCGATCACGCTCTGTGTCTTGGTCTCTGTCTCCCTCTTTGTCTCTCTTTCTGTCTGTCTGTCTGTCTCTCTCTCTCCTCTCATCTGTGGAAATCCACACACATCAGTCAGCCATTTTAGGTTCATTTTCAGTGGCCATTTTATGTTCCCACAACACTGGGACATTTATCGCTGTCTATCCCAAACCATCTCTCTTTGTAGTCTATTTGTGTTCTCCTCACAGCTTATTGTCCCACCTAACCTAGTATCTCTCTCCTTTGCTCCGTCTCACTCACGCACTCTCCCCCCTCTCTCTCCCCCCAATTTCTCTCTTCCCCCCCCCACCCCCCTGCAATCTCTCTTTAAGTGTCCTGTTATCACATCCTTTATTATAGATTCGACCATTTTCCCTATGACTGATGTTAGACGAACAGGTCTTTAGTTCCCTATTTTCTCCCTCCTTCCTTTTGTAAATAGTGGGGTTACATTTGCTACCTTCTAATCTGACTCTCTCACTCTGCCTCTCTCACACTGCCTCTGTCCTTCGCTATCTGTCTTTCCCCCCTCTCTCTCTCTCTATCTCTCCCTCTCTCTCTCTCTACCTCTGTCCACGACTCAATTTGTGCCTCCCTCACACCATCGCTCCCTCTCTCTCTGTCTCTCTCTATCTTTCTGTCTGCCTCTCTCTCTCTCTGCCTCTCTCTCTCTCTCTGCCTCTCTTTCTCTCTGCCTCTCTCTCTCTCTCTCTGTCACTCCCTCTCTCTCTTTCGCTGCCTTTGTCCACGTCTGAGTTTGTGTCGACTCCACACCATCTCTCCCTCCCTCTCTCCCTCCCTCTCTCTCTCTTTCTCCCTCTCTCCCTCCCTCTCTCTCTCTGTCTCTGTCTCAGAGTTACAGCTCAGATGATTAACCTCTTTATCCATGTGTTATGAACACGGGACTTTGTCTCTCTCCCATTTTCTAGGATGTTGCCAGGACTGGAGAATTGTAGCTATGAGGATAGGCAGGGGTTGTTGTCCTTGGAACAGAGAAGGCTGAGGGGAGATCTGATTGAAATGTACAAAATGTTGAGGGTCCTGGATGGAGTGGAGGTGAAGGGCAGAGAACCATAGCAGAAAGGTCAGTGACGAGGGGGCATAGATTTAAAGTGATTGGGAGAAAAATTAGAGGGGAGTTGAGGAAAATCTTTTTCACCCAGAGGGTCGCGATGGTCTGGAACTCACTGCCTGAAAGGGTAGTTGAGGCAGAGACCCTCAACTCATTCAGAAGGAGTCTGGATCGGCACCTCAAGTGCGGTAAGCTGCAGTGCTCGGACCAAATGCTGGAAGGTGGGATGAGAATAGGTTGATCGTTTTTCGGCTGGCACAGAGAGAATGGGTGAAGTGGCCGCTTTCAGTGCCTTAAAATTTCTATGTTGCCCTCGCCAACTCGATTTTACCCTCTGTTACCCTCTGAATCTCAGTCTCTCCCTCTCTGTTACCCTCTGAATTCCAGTCTCTCCCTCTCTGTTACCCTCTGAATCTCAGTCTCTCCCTCTCTGTTACCCTCTGAATCCCAGTCTCTCCCTCTCTGTTACCATCTGAATCCCAGACTCTCCCTCTCTGTTACCCTCTGAATCCCAGTCTCTCCCTCTCTGTTACCCTCTGAATTCCAGTCTCTCCCTCTCTGTTACCCTCTGAATCCCAGTCTCTCGCTCTCTCTTACCCTCTGAGTCCCAGTCTCTCCCTCTCATTTACCCTCTGAGTCCCAGTCTCTCCCTCTCCGTTACCCTCTGAATCCCAGTCTCTCCCTCTCTCTTACCCTCTGAGTCCCAGTCTCTCCCTCTCCGTTACCCTCTGAATCCCAGTCTCTCCCTCTCTCTTACCCTCTGAGTCCCAGTCTCTCCCTCTCCGTTACCCTCTGAATCCCAGTCTCTCCCTCTCTGTTACCTGACCAGAGCTTTATAAATGTTCAGCGCACCCTCTCGGCTTTTGTACTCACTGTATACAGTGTAAATTGTGGTATTCCCCAGGGGTTTTGATTAGGACCACTGATCTTATTGATATATGAATGACTTAGACTGGGGTAAACAGGGCATAACTTCAACATTGTGCCATTTGCAATGTAATAAACAGTGAAGGGAATAGGAGTAGACTTCAGGAGGATAGAGGCAGTCTGGTGAAATGGTCAGACACATAGCAGGTTAACTTCAATGCTGAGAAATGTAAAATGATGCATTTTGGAAGGAAAGCTGAGGAGAAGCGATATAAACTAAATGGTACAATGTTAAAATGGGTGCAGGGACAGAGAGATCTGGGATTTCAATTGTGTCACTTTTTACATCTAAAAGATTCAATTTGGGGCTTGGAATCTGTGAGTTGAATTTAGCTTCATCCTGAAAAGTGTTAGCAAACGTGTTGGGAAATGTGTCAAAAGCTGTTTCCATTCAGACATTCCTGCATTGTGGAAGTGTGAGCTATCTTTGCAGAGACAGGAAATAGAGTTGTTTGAATGGACCTGCAGGTTTTAGTTGATGCAATAAGGTGAGAATTTGAATTGTGTCCCTTCCAGATACACAGAATTGAAGGTATTTACAGAACACCACATGAAGTAGTTTACCAATGTCTGACAAACTTCAAAGACTTCAAACACATGGAAGAAGAGGAGAAGGGAACAATATACAAAACCTCAGTCAGTCAGACATCAGCAGGAGGAAAATGAATCTCTTTTTATGGGTTTTAATTTGAAGGCCTGAGCTGATGACTGAAAAAGCAGGAGTTCAAATCCCACACAGGGCTGTTGTGAATTTGAATTCTATTTTTTCTTTAAAAAAACATAAATCTGGAATTAAAAAGCCTCTAGGTTGGAATGATTCACTCCTGTCTACTCGTGCAAAGCCCGTGTGTGTCTCAGTTTGCTGTATTTATTAATGATTTAAGATGTTGTAGTAGAATGCAACATACCCAAGTTTACCAATGACACAAAAATAGGCAGCATTGTAAGCAGTGTAGCTGGAAGCATCAAATTGCAAAGAGATATTAATATCTTAAATAAATGGGCAAAACTGTGGTCGTTAGATTTCCATGTCAGTAAAAAAGACTAGAACAGAGTACTTTATAAATGGTGAAAAGATAGAAACACTGGAGGTTCAAAGAGACTTTGGGGGGTCCATGTCCATTTGAGTGCAGTGTAGATTTACCAGAATGATAACTGGACTCCAAGGGTTAAATTACGAGGTGATATTACACAAACTAGGGATTTATTGCCTGGAATTTAGGAGGATCAAGGTGATTTGTTCCAAGATGTAGAGATATTAAGGGGAACTGATGGCATAGTTTGGGAGAAACTATTTCAGCAGCTTGGGAACATAGGAACAGGAGTCGGCCATTCAGCCCATCGAGCCTGCTCTGCCATTCAATACGATCATGGCTGATCATCCACTTCAATGCCTTTTTCCCAGACTGAGCTTCCACAGCCCACTGGGGTAGAGAATTCCAAAGATTCACAACCCTCTGAGCAAAGACATTTCTCCCCATCTCAGACCTAAGTGGCTTCCCCCTTATTTTGAAATTGTGTCCCCTGGTTCTAGACTCCCGAACCAAAGGAGACATCTTACCTGCATCGAACCTGTCTATCCCTTTTAGTATTTAGTATGTTTCAATAAGATCACCTCTCATTCTTCTAAACTCCAATGAGTATCGGCCCAACCTGTTCAACCATTCCTCATAAGACAACCCCTTCATCCCAGGAATCAGCCGAGTGAACCTTCTCTGAAGTGGTTCCAATGCATCCAGGCCTGACCATTTATCCACTTTGAAAGTTGCCAAACACCTTCATATTTCCCTCTCACTCTGTTTATCCCATCCAATATTTCACACTCCTCCTCTTTAACTACAATATCTGCATCGTTCCCCCTCTTTGAGAAAGACGGACCCAGAGAATTCATTCAGAACCATGCCCACATCTCCCAACTCCACAGGTAAACATTCAGCATAATTTTCATGCTTTTGTACTCAAAGTCTCTATTTATGAAGCCTGAGATCCCATATGCTTTGCTGACTACTTTCTCAATATGTCCTGCCACCTTCAAAGATGTATGTACATGTATCCCCGGGTCTCTCTGTCCCTGCACACTCCCTAGAACTGGGCCATTAAGTCTATATTCCCTCTCCCTATCCCTTCTGCCCATCTCACATTTCCCTGTATTAAATTCCTTCTGACATTTGTCTGCCCATTCTGCTCACCTATCTATGTCCTGTTGTAGTCGATTGGTGTCACCCTCACTGTTTGCATCTCCTCCAAGTTTGTTAACGGCAAATATTAAAATTTTACAAGAAGCACTGACTTTTGGGGAACACTGCTGTCTACCATCTTCCAGTCTGAAAAACAACCATTTACCACAACTCCCTGTTTTCTGTCCTTTCACCAATTTTTGATCCAAGCTGACACTGGCCCTCCTATCCCATGAGCCTCAGTTTTGTTAACCAGAATTTTATGTGCTACTTTGTCAAACGCTTTCTTCAAATCCATATAAAATCCATTGCATTCCCTTCATCAACCTTCTCTGTTACTTCATCAAATTCTTGCTGGCTTTCCCTAATGAACTCAAACCTCTCCAAGTGCCTGTTGATTTTTTTTCTCTTTCAATGATTTCTCCAATTGTCCTTTTGAAAGCTACTATTGAATCTGTCTCCACCACGATCAGACATTGCATTTCAAATCTGAAGCACTTGTGTGGAAAAAAAATCCTTTCCCTCATGTCACCAATGTTTGTTTTTGCCGATCACCTTCAATCTGTGCTCTCTGGTTATCAATCCTTCAGCCATTGGAAACACTTTCTCTTTATTTCCTCCATCTAAAGCTTCCATGATTTTATACACCTCGATCAAATCTCCTTTTAATCTTCTCTGCTCTAAGGAGAACAAGCCCAGTTTCTCCAGTCTATCAGTGTAACTGTAATAATCTCATCCAGGAACCGTTCTAGTAAATCTCTTCTGTACATTCACCAAAGCCTCCATGTCTTTCCTAAAGTGTGGTTCCAGAATTGGACACAATACTGCAGCCGAGGACAAACTATTATTTTATAAATGTTTAACATCACTTCCTGACTTTTACACTCTATACCTGTTTATAAAGCTCAGGATCCCATCGGCTTTATTAACCCATCAACAAAGGGGGAAATTCTACCAGAACAATTGATCAGTTCCCTTAGACATGAATCCGTGAGTCGTTCCGAGGCTGGTGGGAGGGTTTAGAGAGAACCCCAAACTGCTCATTTTTTGAAGCAGAAAACCATCAATGCATTGGCAGGGATATTAATAAAGCCCTTCGGAAGACAGGAGGAGGCCATTCGTCCCCTCGAGACTGTCCTGCCCATTCATTCAGGTCATGGCTGATTTGCTCCTTATCCACATTGAGCTGTCTTGGCTCCGAAAACATTAATACCCTTTCCGAACAAATCTCTACCGGCAATCAGGAATTAATGTCACTGCCTGTTAATACTGGGGAATTCCTTCCCTAAACCTCTCCGTCTCTCTATCTCTCATTCCTGCTTAAAGACGTTCCTTAAAACTAACCTCTTTGACCAAACATTTGGTCATCAGCCTTAATCTCAACTTCTGTGGGTTTGGTGTCAGATTTTGTTTTGTAATGCACCCTGTGCAGCGTCTTTGGGATTTTTTACTCCTCACCTTCTCCTTCACTCCGTCACTCTCTCTCTCTCTTTCTCCCCCTCACCTCTAAGACAAGTATATCCTTCCTTCAGTACTGAGACCAGGACTGTACACAATACTCCAGGTGTGGGCTCACAGAAATACCATCACACACCTAACTTGTGTCTTGCAAGTGATGGAAAAGCTTTGGGGAGTCAGGGTGTGAGTCACTTGTCGCCCAGTATTGATGTGATTTCGTCAGCTCAGTTCCTGGTCAATGTTTCCCCAGGATGTTGACGCTGGGTGATTCAGCGATGGGATAATGCTTTGAATGCCAAGGGGAGGTGGTTGGATTCTCTCTTGTTGCAGATGGTCATTGCCTGGCACTTGTGTGACGTGAATGTTACTTGCCGCTGCTCGGCCCAAACCTGAATGTTGTCCGGGTCTTGGTGCATGTGGCTCTGGATTGCTTCATTATCTGAGGCAAAATACTGTGGATGCTGGAAATCTGGAAATCATCGAGCTGAATCACGACCTCTGTTTCTCTCTCCACAGATGCTGCTTGCCCTGCTCAGTATATCCAGCATTTTCTGCTGGGATCTCAGCTGAAGATGGTTTGGGCTGAGGACACGACCCTGATAAACTCCTGCGGTGAAGGCCAGGGACTGAGATGATTGACCACAACCACAGTCATCTTCCTTTGTGCTCGGGCTTTAGAGAGGGACAAAATTGGAGAGAGCGAGATTGTTGAGGTGGATGAAGAGGATAATGTAAGATATATTAACTTGATTTAATCCTTCACTGCTGTCTACACAAATATATAAGAGGTAGGTATGGAGAGATAAAAGATCGGGCAGGGAGAAATGTAGATGAAGTTGGGACCCAGGTGGACACTTTTGATGATCCAGGAGGATTAGTCTCCATTTTAAACATCCAGCAAGCTGTTCCACTGTGGGAGCCATCACACCCTCATGATATTGGTTGTGGAAATTTCATGCTGGCTTATTGGTTAATTTTTAAATCTGTGATTGATAGATTCTTGTTAACCAAAGGTATTAAGAGATAAGGGGCAAAGGCAGGATATTTTTAGATTAGATTAGAGATACAGCACTGAAACAGGCCCTTCGGCCCACCGAGTCTGTGCCGAACATCAACCACCCATTTATACTAATCCTACACTAATCCCATATTCCGACCAAACATCCCCACCGTCCCTATATTTCCCTACCACCTACCTATACTAGTGACAATTTATAATGGCCAATTTACCTATCAACCTGCAAGTCTTTTGGCTTGTGGGAGGAAACCGGAGCACCCGGAGAAAACCCACGCAGACACAGGGAGAACTTGCAAACTCCACACAGGCAGTACCCGGAATCGAACCCGGGTCCCTGGAGCTGTGAGGCTGCGGTGCTAACCACTGCGCCACTGTGCCGCCCTATATATGGTATATATATGATATATGGTGTAAGTTACATCACAGATCAGCCCTGATCTCATTGGATGCCGGAACAGAGTTGTGGGGTTGAATTGCATCCTCCTCTTCCAATATCCCCTGTGAAGTATCCTTCTTTCTCTTTTAGTCACCCTGTCAGTCTATGTTTCTGGGAGATTTCTTGTATCTTCCTCAGTGAAGACAGACACAAAGTCATCATTTATCTTCACTGCCATTTCTCTATTCCCCATTATAAATTCTCCTGACTCTGCCTGTAATGGACCCACATTTGTCTCAGCCAAACCATTCCTTTTTATGTCCCGATTGAAACTTTTACAGTCCGTTTTGATGTTTTTATGTCTGGGGGATTCTGAGACTAGTGAGCATAGTATGAGAATTAGAGGCAGTCCTTTCAGGAGTGAAGTTCGGAAACACGTCTACAGACTAAAGGTGGTGTTAGTTTGGAACTGTCTTCTGTAAATAACCATTGATGCAAAATCAATTGTTCATTTTTAAATCTAAGATTGGCCATCCCGAATGTCTTTTGGAAATTGAAATATTCTTCTGTCACTCTCTGTCCCTTGGGCAGTCCGTTTGTGTGTGTGTCTGTGAATGTCGGTCTGTGTGTGTGTGTGTGTGTCTGTGGAAGTCGGTCTGTGTGTGTGTGTCTATGTGTGTGTGTGTGTGGTTCTGTGTGTGTGTTTCTCTGTGTGTTTCTCTGTGTGTGGGTGTGTGTGTGTCTGTCTGTGTCTGTGGAAGTCGGTCTGTGTGTGTGTGTCTATGTGTGTGTGTGTGTGGTTCTGTGTGTGTGTTTCTCTGTGTGTTTCTCTGTGTGTGGGTGTGTGTGTGTGTCTGTCTGTGTCTATGCCTGTTTCTCTCTCCTCAGTACCTCAGTAAAACTCCACATACATCAATTTGCTATTTTAATTTGGCTGCTTTTGGTGATACCACAACTGCAGAGGGTGCACTTCCTTCTGCAGGCTGGTAGGAAACCCATATCCCGCTTTTTAACGGCATATTCTGTCTGCTTTGTATACTAAATTGATGAATCCCTAATAATTGATCAAATCTGACATTGATTACTGTTTGAAAGTCTCCAGGTTTACTTTCCTCCCAGGGCTGATTAAAAGTTAGAGTTTCCCTCAGTGTTTTGGAAATATCAAACCCTGATCCCACACCCAGTAAAGTATTTTACATGATGGGACGCTGCAAATGTTGTTATACTCAGTGCGCACGGTCCCTTCATGTTGTAATAAGATGCTATAATCTCTATTCAGATAACTCTCATCCCACAGGGGTAAAATTTCACTGGGTCAACATTCTGACCAAACACTAAAACATTACAGAAAGCGAGGCTCACAAATTCAACACAAGTTTCCTTTTCTGTGTCTCGCTGGTCTGTTCTGATTTTCTGTTGGGTGACATCAGCCTCGATTTTGTGTTCGGACCTGAACCCACAAACGTATAACTCAGAGGCAGGATTATTACCCACTGAGCTACAGCTGGCTCCAATGTTCCCGGAAAATTTAGTGGTTGTGCACGGCAAGTTTTTTTTGTCCCATGTGCAGTCCCTTTAAATTTTTAAGAATCTTCGAAGACGTGTGTTATTTGTCACGGAACAGGACCTGCGTGGCACCTTCCAGGCTGCTGCACACAGCTTTGCAGGAACACTGACCGACACTCTCCATCCCAATCTCTTCCTCTCTGGTAATCTCTCCCCATTGCTATCCTTCCCTCTCTCTGTTATTCTCTCTCTATATCTATCCCTGTCTTTCTCACTGTTACTCTCTCCATCTGGATGGAGGAGGAGAAAGAGAGGCATATATAGAGGCAGCTTTACTCGGTATCTAACCCCACACTGTACCTGTCCTGCGAGTGTTTTATAGAACAGAGAGGACAGAGATTTGCTCTGTAGATAACTCCATTCTGTACTTGGCTTGGCAGCATTTGAAGGGACAGTTCAGATGGAGCTTTACTCTGTATCCCTGGAATTTTGAAGTGTAAGGGGTGTTTAGTTTAGTTTAATGTAGAGATTCAGCACTGAAACAGGCCCTTCAGCCCACCGAGTCTGTGCCGACCATCAACCACCCATTAATACTAATCCTACACGAATTCCATATTCCTACCACATCCCCACCTGTCCCCATATTTCCCTACCACCTACCTATACTGGGGGCAATTGCTAATGGCCAATTTACCTATCAACCTG
The DNA here is from genome assembly GCF_036365525.1 of Heterodontus francisci. Taxonomy (NCBI): domain Eukaryota; kingdom Metazoa; phylum Chordata; class Chondrichthyes; order Heterodontiformes; family Heterodontidae; genus Heterodontus; species Heterodontus francisci. The sequence continues at coordinate 1,740,811 of NW_027140510.1, forward strand.
CAAGTCTTTGGCATGTGGGAGGAAACCGGAGCACCCGGTGGAAACCCACGCAGACACAGGGAGAACTTGCAAACTCCACACAGGTAGTACCCAGAATTGAACCCGGGTCGCTGGAGCTGTGAGGCTGCGGTGCTAACCACTGTGCCACTGTGCTGGGTGAATTGATCAAAGTTTACAAGACAATACTGGAAACTGATGGGGTAGATAGAGAGAAACTCTTCTCACTGGTTGGAGGAGTCTCGGACGAGGGGCACAGTCGAAAAATGGAACATTAGTCAAAGACCCTTTCAAGGGTGAAATTTATTAACACTTCTACACACAAAGGATGGTGGAATTTTGGAATTGTCTTCCACAAATGACCCCTCCCTATCTCTGCAATCTCCTCCAGCTCCACAATCCACCAATATCTGCCATCCTCTAATTCTGGCCTCTTGAACATCCCCAATTTGAATCGTTCCACCATTGGTGGCCGTGCCTTCAAGCTGCCAAGGCCCTAACTCTGGAATTCCTTTCCTAAACCTCACCATCTCACTAACTCTCTTTCCTCTTTGAGGATTCTCCCTCAAACCAACCTCTGACCAAGTTTTTGGTCATCTGGTCTAATATCTCCTGAAGTGACTCAGTGTCAAATTTTTATTTTCTTGATTCATTTGTTGGATGTGTGTGTTAGTGGCCAGGACAGCATTTATTGCCCATTCATAATTGCCCTTGAGAAGGTGGTGTTGAGCCTCCTTCTTGAACCGCTGCAGTCTGTGTGGGGTAGGTACACCCACAGTGCTGTTAGGAAGGGAGATCCAGGATTTTGACCCAGTCACAGTGAAGGAATGGTGATATAGTTCCAAGTCAGGATGGTGTGAGACTGGAAGGGAAACTTGCAGGTGGTGGTGTTCCCATATGTGTTTCCTGTTGTTTGCTCTCTCTCCCCCTCCTTCTTTCTAGACCTCCCTGTCCTCCTGTCCCTCTCTGTCATGAGAACCTAAGAACAGAAGGAAGTGGGTGCAGGAACAGAGAGACCTGGGGATGTCTGTGCACAAATTGAAGGTGGCAGAGCTAATTGAGAAAGTGGTTAAAAGGCATATGGGATCCTAGGCTTTGTAAATAGAGGCTGAGAGTATAAAAGCAAGGAGGTTATGATGAAGCTTTATAAAACACTGCTTCATCCTCAACTAGTATTGTGTCCAATTCTGGACACCGTACTTTCGGAAGGATGTGGGGGCTTTAGAGAGGATGCAGAAAAGACTCACGAGCAAGGTTCCAGGGATGAGGGACTTCAGTTATGTGGATAGATTGGAGAAACTGGTGTTGTTCTCCATAGAGAAGAGAAACTTGAGATGAGATTTGATAGAGGTGTTCAAAATCATGAGGGGTCCTGACAGAGTAGATGTAGGAGTAGGAATGCAGCACATAGGACATTCCAGACCCATTTCTGTTCAGTGTTTACTTAAACAAGTGAATTGACCATTTAATATTTTTAACTTACTTAACCCTTGTGTTCCCACAAAGATCAAGCTAGTAAATTCAACAGTGGTCACTTTGACTTCATCCCATCGTGTCTTATGTACATTCTGACAGGATTGCAGGTATAACTGTAGTCATAAAATTCAGCTGAAAATTGATCAGTTACATTGTTATTTCAGTCCATATTTACAGTACACACGGTACCTTACTGTTGTAATCAAGTCATATAGTGTCTATTCATCACACTGGGGCAAAATGTCACTGGCTCAACATTCTCACCAAATACTAAAGCATTCCACAATGCAAGACTCACAAATTCAACACAAGTTTCCTTTTCTGAGTCTCGCTGGTCTGTTCTGATTCTCTGAGGGATTACTGATGCTTATCCTCCACATGAGCAGTCGTCCTAATCCCGTGTACCTGTCCTGCTCCCAAACCCGGCATCCACTTACATTAAGGCAAGTGATACAGGAGCGTCTCAGTGACTGAGGCAGGTGAGTCTTGAGGCTGAGCCGGGCACAGTGAGTGACCCGGGTTAATCCGACACTCCAGGGAATGTTTAAACGGAGCTTTACTCTCTATCTAAGCCATGCTGCACCTTCTCTGAGAGTGTTCGATGGGGCAGTGTAGACGAGGAGAGTTATTCCTTCCCCATTTGAAACATGGAGAAGTGAATATCCAAGAGATTGTTTTAAATGTGATGAGGGTTTCTGCCTCTACCACCCTTTCAGGCAGTGAGTTCCAGACACCCACCAGCCACTGGGTGAAGAAACTATTGATGTGTTTCGTTCTGGTAAGTTTGATGTCAATGTTTCCCCAGGATGTTGACGCTGGGTGATTCAGTGATGGGATAATGCTTTCAATGCCAAGGGGAGGTGGTTGGATTCTCTCTTGTTGCAGATGGTCATTGCCTGGCACTTGTGTGACGTGAATGTTACTTGCCACTGGTCGGCCCAAACCTGAATATTGTCTGGGTCTTGGTGCATGTGGCTATGGATTGCTTCATTATCTGAGGCAAAATACTGTGGATGCTGGAAATCTGGAAAGCATCGAGCTGAATCACTAACTCTGTTTCTCTCTCCACAGATGCTGCCTGACCTGCTCAGTATTTAAAGCACTTTCTGCTGGGATCTCAGCTGAAGATGGTTGGGCTGAGGACACTACCCTGATAAACTCCTGCAATGAAGGCCTGGGACTGAGATGATTGACTTCCAACAACCAAAACCATCTTCCTTTGTGCTCGGTATGATTCCAACCAGTGGAGAGATTTCCCCCGATTCCCACTGACTTCAGTTTTACTCGGGCTCCTCGATACCACACTCGGTCAAACACTGCCTTCATGTTAAGGTCAGTCTCTCTTCCCAGCAGCAGACAGGAGTGAATCATTCCCTTTGACCCATTGTGTACTGAAAATGCTCTGCTTCTTCACAGCCTGATACAGGACTGTACACGGGCGATTAATGTAGCCCATCAAACACTCCCAGAGCAGGTTCAGCACAGCTTAGGAACAGAGTACAGTTCCTTCAACATTCTCTCTCTGTCTCTCCCTCCTGCTATGTCTGACACGAGGAGAGAGACAGAGGGAGAGAGGGTTAGTTATGAAGGCAGAGAGAGGGCTGTAGAGAGGGACAAAGTTGGAGAGAGAGAGGTTGTTGAGGTGGATGAAAAGGATAATGTAAGATATATTAATTTGATGTAATCCTTCACTGCTGTGTACACAAACATATAAGAGATAGATATGGAGAGAAAAAAAACATCAGGAGTGGGGGAAATGCAGACAATGTTGGGGCCCAGGCGTATACGTTTGATGACCCAGAAGGAATAGCCTCCATTTTAAACATCCAGCAAGCTATTCCACTGTGGGAGCCATCACACCCAAACAGGCATAGACACAAACACACAAACACACAGAAATACCCACACAATGATATTGGTTGTGCAAATTTCATGCTGGCTTATTGGTTAATTTTTAAATCTGTGATTGATAGATTCTTATTAACCAAAGGTATTAAGAGATAAGGGGCAAAGGCAGGATATATGGTGTAAGTTACATCACAGATCAGCCAAGATCACATTGGATGCCGGAACAGGATTGTGGGGTTAAATTGCATCCTCCTCTTCCAATATCCCCTGTTAAATATCCTTCTTTCTCTTTTAGTCACCCTGTCAGTCTATGTCTCTCTGTCTCTCTCTCTGTCTCTATCGGACAGTGTAGAGTGAGATTCACTCTGTATCCACCCCATGATGTTCCTGCCCTGGGAGTGTGTGATGGGACAGTGTAGAGGGAAATTTACTCTGTGTCAAACCCAACATTGTGCTTGGCTTGGGAATATTTAATGGGACAGTGTAGCTGGAGATTTACTCTGTATCCCTGGAATTTTGAAGGTTCAGGTGTGATTTGATGATTGTTTTCAAGATAATAAGGGAAACTGATGGGGTAGACAGAGAGTAACAATTCCCACTGGCTGCAGAGTCTAGAACATGGGGGCATAGTCTAAAAATATAAACCTAGTCTAAAAACCTTTCAGGAGTGAAATGAAGAAACACTTCAACACACCAGGTGTGGTATCAGTTTGGAACTCTCTTCCACAAACAGCAATTGATGCTGAGACACTTGTAAATTTTTAAATCTGAGTTTGATAGATTTTTGTTAAACAAAGGTATTAAGGGGCAAAGATAGGTACATGGAGTTAGATCACACATCAGCCATGAGCTCATTGAATGACAGAACAGGGTTGAGGGGCCAAATGGCCTCCTCCTCTTCCTCTGTCCTACGCCCAATATCCTGCGATCACGCTCTGTGTCTTGGTCTCTGTCTCCCTCTTTGTCTCTCTTTCTGTCTGTCTGTCTGTCTCTCTCTCTCTCCTCTCATCTGTGGAAATCCACACACATCAGTCAGCCATTTTAGGTTCATTTTCAGTGGCCATTTTATGTTCCCACAACACTGGGACATTTATCGCTGTCTATCCCAAACCATCTCTCTTTGTAGTCTATTTGTGTCCTCCTCACAGCTTATTGTCCCACCTAACCTAGTATCTCTCTCCTTTGCTCCGTCTCACTCACGCACTCTCCCCCCTCTCTCTCTCCCCCCCATTTCTCTCTCCCCCCATTTCTCTCTTTCCCCCCCACACCCCGCCCCCCCCGCAATCTCTCTTTAAGTGTCCTGTTATCACATCCTTTATTATAGATTCGACCATTTTCCCTATGACTGATGTTAGACGAACCGGTCTTTAGTTCCCTATTTTCTCCCTCCTTCCTTTTGTAAATAGTGGGGTTACATTTGCTACCTTCTAATCTGCCTCTCTCACACTGCCTCTCTCACACTGCCTCTGTCCCTCGCTATCTGACTTTCCCCCCTCTCTCTCTCGCTCTATCTCTCCCTCTCTGTCTTTTTCTCTCTCTCGCTCTATCTGTCCCTCTCTCTCTCTACCTCTGTCCACGTCTCAATTTGTGCCTCCCTCACACCATCACTCCCTCTCTCTCTGTCTCTCTCTATCTTTCTGTCTGCCTCTCTCTCTCTCTCTGCCTCTCTCTCTCTCTGCCTCTCTCTCTCTCTCTCTCTGCCTCTCTCTCTCACTCTCTCTGTGTCTCTCCCTCGCTCTCTTTCGCTGCCTCTGTCCACGTCTCAGTTTGTGTCGCCCCCACACCATCTCTCCCTCCCTCTCTCCCTCCCTCTCTCTCTCTCTCTTTCTCCCTCTCTCCCTCCCTCTCTGTCTCTGTCTCAGAGTTACAGCTCAGATGATTAACCTCTTTATCCATGTGTTATGAACACGGGACTTTGTCTCTCTCCCATTTTCCAGGATGTTGCCAGGACTGGAGAATTGTAGCTATGAGGATAGGCAGGGGTTGTTGTCCTTGGAACAGAGAAGGCTGAGGGGAGATCTGATTGAAATGTACAAAATGTTGAGGGTCCTGGATAGAGTGGAGGTGAAGGGCAGAGAACCATAGCAGAAAGGTCAGTGACGAGGGGGCATAGATTTAAAGTGATTGGCAGAAAAATTAGAGGGGAGTTGAGGAAAATCTTTTTCACCCTGGGGGTCGCGATGGTCTGGAACTCACTGCCTGAAAGGGTAGTTGAGGCAGAGACCCTCAACTCATTCAGAAGGAGTCTGGATAGATACCTCAAGTGCGGTAAGCTGCAGGGCTCCAACCAAATGCTGGAAGGTGGGATTAGAATCGGTTGATCGTTTTTCAGCTGGCACAGAGAGGATGGGCCAAGTGGCCTCTTTCTGTGCCTTAAAATTTCTATGTTGCCCTCGCCAACTCTATTTTTCCCTCTGTTACCCTCTGAATCCCAGTCTCTCCCTCTCCATTACCCTCTGAATCCCAGTCTCTCCCTCTCTGTTACCCTCTGAATCCCGGTCTCTCCCTCTCTGTTACCCTCTGAATCCCAGTCTCTCCCTCTCAGTCTCTCTCTCCCTCCCTCTCTGTTTCTTTCTCTCTCTCTGGCTCTCTCTGTCTCTCAGTGTCTCTCCCTATCTCCCTTTCTCACCCTCTGTCCATGACTCTGTTTACATCTCTCTCATTCTCTGTCTCTGCCGATCTCCCTCTCTCTCTCTCTCTCTGTCTCTGTCCATGACTCCATTTGTGCCTCCCTTACACCATCTCTCCCACTCTCTCTGTCTCTCTCTCTGTCCCTCCATCTGTCTTTCCCTCTCTGTCACACCTCCTCTCTCCTTCTATCTCTGTCTCTCTCTCTCTATCCCTCCATCTTTCCTTCCCTCCCTGTCACTGCGTCTCTCTCCTTCTCTCTCTGTCTCTCACTTTGTCCCTTCATCTGTCTTTCCTTCTCTGTCTTTCCCTCTCTTTCCTTCTATCTCTGTCTCTCCATCTGTCTTTCCCTCTCTGTCTCTCCGTCTCTCTCCCTCTCTCTCTGCCTCTCTCTGCCTCTCTCTCTGTCCCTCCAACTGTCTTTCACCCCCCTGTCACTCCCTCTCTCTCCTTCTATCTCTGTCTCTGTCTCTCTGTCTGTCCCTCTGTCTGTCTTTCCCTCTCTGTCACTCCCTCACTCCCCTATCTCTGTCTCTCTCTCTCCATCCCTCCATCTGTCCTTTCCTCCCTGTAACTCCATCTCTCTCCCTGTCTCTCTCTGTCTGTCCCTCCATCTGTCTTTCCTTCTCTGTCTCTCCACACTCTCCTTCTATTGCTGCCTCTCTCTCTGTCTCTCCAACTGCCTTTCCCTCTCTGTCTCTGCCACTCTCTCCTTCTCTCTCTGTCTCTGCCTCTCTCTATCCCTCCATCTGTCCTTCCCTCCCTGTCACTCCATCTCTCTCCTTCTCTCTGTTTCTCACTCTGTCCCTCCATCCTTCTTCCCCTCTCTGACACTTCCTCTCTCTCCTTCTCTCTCTGTCTCTGCCTCTCTCTATCCCTCCATCGGTCTTTCCCTCTCTTGTCACTCCCTCTCTCTTTCTCTCTGTCTCTCCCGCTCTCTCCTTCTCTCACTCTCTGTCCCTCCATCTGTCTTTCACTCTCTGTCACTCCCTCCCTCTCCTTCTCTCTCTGCCTCTCTCTCTGTCCCTCCATCTGTCTTTCACTCTCTGTCACTCCCTCTCTCTCCTTCTATCTCTGTCTCTGTCTCTCTGTCTGTCCCTCCGTCTGCCTTTCCCTCTCTGTCACTCCCTCACTCTCCTATCTCTGTCTCTCTCTCTCTTTCCCTCCATCTGTCCTTCCCTCCCTGTAACTCCATCTCTCTCCCTGTCTCTCTCTGTCTGTTCCTCCATCTGTCTTTGCCTCTCTGTCTCTCCACACTCTCCTTCTATCTCTGTCTCTCTCGCTCTCTGTCTTTCCATCTGTTTTTCCCTCCCTGTCACTCCCTCTCTCTCCTTCCATCGCTGCCTCTATCACACTCTGTCTCTCCAACTGCCTTTCCCTCTCTGTCTCTCCCACTCTCTCCTTCTCTCTCCGTCTCTCACATTGTCCCTCCATCTGTCTTTCCCTCTCTGTCTCTCCCTCTCACACCTTCTATCTCTGTTGTCCATCTGTCTTTCCCTCTCTGTCTCTCCCTCTCTCTCCTTCTCTCTGTCTCTCCCTCTCTCTCCTTCTCTCTTTCTCTGTCCCTCCATCTGTCTTCCCCCCCCCCCCCCCGTCACTCCCTCTCTGTCTCTCTCTCACTGTCCCTCCATCTGTCTTTCCCTCTCTTGCACTCCCTCTCTCTCCTTCTATCTCTGTATCTCACTTTGTCCCTCCATCTGTCTTTCCCTCTCTGTCATCCTCTCTCTCCTTCTCTCTCTCTCTGTCCCTCCATCTGTCTTTCCCACCCTGTCAATCCTTCTCTCCCCTTACATCTCTGCCTCTCTCTCTCTGTCTCTCCATCTGTCTTTCCGTTCCTGACAATCCCTCTCTTTCTTTCTATCCGTCTCTGCCACTCTCTCTGTCTCTCTCTCTGTCCCTCCATCTGTCTTTCCCTATCTGGCTCTCCGTCTCTCTCCTTCCATCGCTGCTTCTCTCTCTGTCTCTCTGTCTGTCTCTCTCTGTCTCTCCATCTGTCTTTACCTCTCTGTCTCTCCCACTCTCTCCTTCTCTCTCTGTCTTTGCCTCTCTCTCTGTCTCTCTCTCTGTCCCTGCATCTGTCTTTCCCTCCCTGTCACTCTATCTCTCTCCTTCTCTCTCTGTCTCTCACTCTGTCCCTCCATCTGTCTTTCCCTCCCTGTCACTCCCTCTCTCTCCTTCTCTCTCACTCTGTCCCTCCATCTGTCTTTCCCTCCCTGTCACTCCCTCTCTCTCCTCTCTCACTCTGTCCCTCCATCTGTCTTTCCCTCGCTGACACTTCCTCTCACTCCTTCTCTCTCTGTCTCTCTCTCTGCTACCACTGACACGAGGAGAGCGACAGACGGAGGGAGGGTTAGATATGACGCCATAGAGAGGGCTGCAGTGAGGGACAAACGTGGAGAGAGAGAGATTGTTGAGGTGGATGAAGAGGATAATGTAAGATATATTAATTTGATGAAATCCTTCACTGCTGTGGACACAAACATAGAAGAGATAGGTATGGAGAGAAAACAAACATCGGGAGAGGGAGGAATGCAGATGAAGTTGGGGTCAGGCAGACACTTTTGATGATCCAGAAGGAATAGCCTCCATTTTAAATATTCAGTAAGCTATTCCACTGTGGTAGCCATCACACCCTCATGATATTGTTTGTGGAAATTTCGTGCTGGCTTATTGGTTAATTTTTAAACCTGTGATTGATAGATTCTTGTTAAACAAATGTACTAAGAGATAAGGGGCAAAGGTAGGATATATGGTGTAAGTTTGATCACAGATCAGCCATGATCTCATTGAATGCCAGGACGGAGGTGTGGGGTTAAATTACATCCTCCTCTTCCAATATCCCCTGTTAAATATCCTTCTTTCTCTGTCAGTCACCCTATCAGTCTATGTCTCTCTGTTTCTCACTTTCTCTCTCTCTCTCTGTCTGTTTTGGACAGTGTAGAGTGAGATTCACTCTGTATCCACCCCATGATGTTCCTGTCCTGGGACTGTTGAATGGGACAGTGTAGAAGGAGCATTACTCTGTATCTAATCCATGCTGTACCTGTCTGGGGAATGTTTTTGGGAGAGTGGAAACAGAGAGGTCTGGGACCAGGGTCCTCATGGGGAGGACTTAATGGTGCCTCCTAATTGACCAGTTAGCAATATTGGTGCTCCAGGGATGAAAGGGACATTGGCTGAGTGGATACGACATTGGCTGAGAGAGTGGACAATGGTTGTTTCAGACTGGAGGGAGGTATACAGTGGAGGTTTATATTAGGACCACTGATCTTTTTGATATATACTAATGACTTGGACTTGTGTTTACAGGGCATAACTTCAATGTTTGCCAATGTTTGTGACATCTGCAATGTAATAAAAGGGAAGGGAATAGTAGCAGACTTCAGGAGGATAGAGGCAATCTGGTGAAATGGAACACACAAGAACAAATGAATTAGGAGCAGGAGTAGGCCATTCGGCCCCTCGAGCCTGCTCTGCCATTCAATGGCTGATCTGATTGTGAACTCAACTCCACTTTCCTGTCTGTGTCCCATAACCCTTGACTCCCTAATTGATCAAAAATCTATCTAACTCAGAATTGAATATATTCAATGATCCAGCCTCCACTGGTCTCTGGGGAAGAGAATTCCACAGACTGACCCCCCTCTGAGAGAAACACATTTCTCCTCAGCTCAGTTTTAAATGGAACGTCCCTAATTTTTAAACTGTGTCCCCTAGTTCTAGTCTCCCCAACAAGGGGAAACATCCTCTCAGCATCCACCCTGTCCAGTCCCCTCGGGACCTGAGATGTTTCACTCAGATCACCTCTCATTCTTCTAAACTCCAGTGGGGATAGACCCAACCTGTTCAACCTTTCCTCATAAGATAACCCCTTCATCCCAGGAATCAGCCCAGTGAACCTTCTCTGAACTACTTCGAATGCAATTATATAATTTCTTCAGTCAGGAGACCAAAAGTGTCCACAATCCTGCAGACGTCGTCTAACTTATGCCCTGTACAGCTGTAACAACACTTCCCTACTTTGATATTCTATTCACCTTGCAATAAACAACAATATTCCATTTGCCTTCCTAATCACTCGCTGTAGCTACACGGTAACATTTTGTGATTCATGTACCAGGACACCCAGATCCCTCTGTACCGTACAGTTCTGCAGTCTCTCTCCATTTCAATAATATACTGATTTTTATTCTTCCTGCTAAAGTGGACAAGCTCACATTTTCCCACATTGTACTCCATCTGACAATTTTTTGCTCACTCACTTAACCTCTGGAAATCTCTTTGTGGACACTTTATGTCCTCTTGACAGCTTACTATCCAACCTATCATTGGACAGACACAGGGCAGGTTAACTTCAATGCTGAGAAATGTGAAGTGATGCATTTTGGAAGGAAGACTGAGTGATATAAACTAAATGGTACAATGTTAGAATGGGTGACAGGACAGAGAGATCTGGGATTTCATCAAGGTTTACCTGTTCCACCCAAAAACTCTATTTGGGGCTTGGAATCTGAGAGTTGAATTTAGCTTCATCCTGAAAAGTGTTAGCAAACGTGTTGGGAAATGTGTCAAAAGCTGTTTCCATTCAGACATTCCTGCATTGTGGAAGTGTGAGCTATCTTTGCAGAGACAGGAAATAGAGTTGTTTGAATGGACCTGCAGGTTTTGGTTGATGCAATAAGGTGAGAATTTGAATTGTGTCCCTTCCAGATACACAGAATTGAAGGTATTTACAGAACACCACATGAAGTAGTTTACCAATGTCTGACAAACTTCAAAGACTTCAAACACATGGAAGAAGAGGAGAAGGGAACAATATACAAAACCTCAGTCAGTCAGACAACAGCAGGAGGAAAATGAATCTCTTTTTATGGGTTTTAATTTGAAGGCCTGAGCTGATGACTGAAAAAGTCGGAGTTCAAATCCCACACAGGGCTGTTGTGAATTTGAATTTTGTTTTTCCTAAAAATAAACATAAATCTGGAATTAAAAAACCTCTGGGATGGAATGATTCACTCCTGTCTACTAGTGCAAAGCCCGTGTGTGTCTCAGTTTTGCTGTATTTATTAACGATTTAAGATGATGGGGTAGAATGCAACATACCCAAGTTTACCAATGACACAAAAATAGGCAGCATTGTAAGCAGTGTAGCTGGAAGCAGAACAATGCAAAGAGATATCTGAAGTGAATGGTTAAAACTGTGGTAGATAGATTTCAATGTCAGTAAAAAAGACTAGAACAGAGTACTTTATAAATGGTGAAAAGATAGAAACACTGGAGGTTCAAAGAGACTTGAGGGGTCCATGTCCATTTGAGTGCAGTGTAGATTTACCAGAATGATAACTGGACTCCAAGGGTTAAATTACAAGGTGATATTACACAAACTGGGAATAATTCCCTGGAATGTAGGAGGATCAAGGTGATTTGATCAAAGTTGTTGAGATATTAAGGGGAACTGATGGGGTCGTTTGCGAGAAACTATTTCGGCAGCTTTGGAATATATCAACAGGAGTAGGCCATTCAGCCCATCTAGCCTGCTCCGCCATTCAAGATGATCATGGCTGATCATCCACTTCAATGTGTTTTTCCCAGACTATCCTCTTACCCTTTATGTCATTGGTATTCAGCAATCTGTCAATCTCTGCTTTAAACATACTCAATGACTGAGCTTCCACAGCCCTCTGGGAGAGAGAATTCCTAAGATTCACAACCCTCTGAGTAATGACATTTCTCCTCATCTCTGTCCCAAGTGGCTTCCCCCTTATTTTGAAATTGTGTCCCCTGGTTCTAGACTCCTCAACCAGGAGAAACATCTTACCTACATCTACCCTGTCTATCTGTAACGTTACCCCAGGGTCTCCACACAGCCTGTCTTCCCGTCCCCCTGCTTCTAAAGTGTCTCAGGGTCTCCTGGCACTTTCTATCTCTCTGCTTCTGTCTCTATTCCTCACTATCTCTCTGTTCTCTCTCCATTTCTATCTCTCCCGATATCTCTGTTACTCTATCTCTGTTCCTCTCTCTCTGTTTATCACTCTCTCCCACCATGTTGGTTATCATTGGGGGTCGAGTTAAATCACAGACAAAATAAACACTTCACCTGTCTGCCCCGGAATAAATAGCAAAATGTGTGGATATTTTATGTCTGTATTCAGACAATTGTACAGCGAGCTCGCCACTGGTATCAGACCCACCGGCCGTCCATGTCTCCGTTTTAAAGACGTCTGCAAACGCGACATGAAATCGTGTGACATTGATCACAAGTCGTGGGAGTCAGTTGCCAGCATTCGCCAGAGCTGGCGGGCAGCCATAAAGACAGGGCTAAATTGTGGCGAGTCGAAGAGACTTAGTAGTTGGCAGGAAAAAAGACAGAGGCGCAAGGGGAGAGCCAACTGTGCAACAGCCCCGACAAACAAATTTCTCTGCAGCACCTGTGGAAGAGCCTGTCACTCCAGAATTGGCCTTTATAGCCACTCCAGGCGCTGCTTCACAAACCACTGACCACCTCCAGGCGCGTATCCATTATCTCTCGAGATAAGGAGGCCCAAAAGAAGAAGAAGAAGATATAACAGGATTGCAGGTATAACTGTAGTTATAGTATTCAGCTGAAAATTGATCAGTTACATTGTTATTTCAGTCCATATTTACAGTACACACGGTACCTTACTGTTGTAATCAAGTCATATAGTGTCTATTCATCCCACTGGGGCAAAATGTCACTGGCTCAACATTCTCACCAAATACTAAAGCATTCCACAATGCAAGACTCACAAATTCAACACAAGTTTCCTTTTCTGAGTCTCGCTGGTCTGTTCTGATTCTCTGAGGGATTACTGATGCTTATCCTCCACATGAGCAATCGTCCTAATCCCGTGTGCCTGTCCTGCTCCCAAACCCGGCATCCGCTTACATTAAGGCAAGTGATACAGGAGCGTCTCAGTGCCTGAGGCAGGTGAGTCTTGAGGCTGAGCCGGGCACAGTGAGTGACCCGGGTTAATCCGACACTCCAGGGACAGTTTAAACTGAACTGTACTCTGTATCTAACCCGTGCTGTACCTTCTCTGAGAGTGTTTGATGGGGCAGTGCAGACGAGGAGAGTTATTCCTTACCCATTTTAAATATAGAGAAGTGAATATCCAAAAGATTGTTTTAAGTGTGATGAGGGTTTCTGCCTCTACCATCCTTTAGAGTCAGAGAGAGATACAGCACTTATACAGGCCCTTCGGCCCACCCAGTCTCTGCCGGCCATCAACCACCCATTTTATACTAATCCTTTCAGGCAGTGAGTTCCAGACACCCACCAGCCACTGGGTGAAGAAACTATTGATGTGTTTCGTTCTGTTAAGTTTGATGTCAATGTTTCCCCAGGATGTTGACGCTGGGTGATTCAGCGATGGGATAATGCTTTGAATGTCAAGGGGAGGTGATTGGATTCTCTCTTGTTGCAGATGGTCATTGCCTGGCACTTGTGTGACGTGAATGTTACTTGTCACTGGTCGGCCCAAACCTGAATGTTGTCTGGGTCTTGGTGCATGTGGCTCTGGATTGCTTCATTATCTGAGGCAAAATACTGTGGATGCTGGAAATCTGGAAAGCATCGAGCTGAATCACTAACTCTGTTTCTCTCTCCACAGATGCTGCTTGACCTGCTCAGTATTTCCAGTATTTCTCTCCTGGGATCTCAGCTGAAGATGGTTGAGCCTCGGACACTACCCTGAGGAACTCCTGCAGTGATGTCCTGGGACTGAGATGATTGACCTCCAACAACCAAAACCATCTTCCTTTGTGCTCGGTATGTGTCCAACCAGCGGATTCCCACTGACTTCAGTTTTACTCGGGCTCCTCGATGTCACACTCGGTCAAACGCTGCCTTGATGTTAAGGTCAGTCTCTCTTCCCAGTAGCAGACAGGAGTGAATCGTTCCCTTTGACCCGTTGTACACTGAACAAGCTGTGCTTCTTCACAGCCTGATACAGGACTGTACACGGCCGATTAATGTAGCTCATCAAACACTCCCAGAGCAGGTTCAGCACAGCTTAGGAACAGAGTACAGTTCCTTCAACATTCTCTCTCTGTCTCTCCCTCCTGCGATCTCTGACACGAGGAGAGAGACAGAGGGAGAGAGGGTTAGATATGCAGACAGAGGGAGTGCTGCGGAGAGGGACAAGGTTGGAGAGAGAGAGATTGCGGGGTCGATTGAAAGGGAGAATGTAAGAGAAATTAATTTGATATAATCCTTCACTGCTGTGTGCACAAACATTTCAGAGCTAGGTATGGAGACAGAAACATCGGGAGACATCTCTGTCTCTCTCTCTGTCTCTCCATTTGTCTTTCCCTCTCTGTCTCTCCCACTCTCTCCATCTCTCTCCATCTCTCTCTGTCTCTCTCTCTGTCTCTCCATCTGTCTTTCCCTCTCTGTCTCGCCAACTCTCTCCTTCTCTCTCTGTCTGTCTCTCCATCTGTCTTTCCCTCTCTGTCTCTCCCACTCTCTCCATCTCTCTCCATCTCTCTCTGTCTCTCCATTTGTCTTTCCCTCTCTGTCTCTCCCACTCTCTCCATCTCTCTCCATCTCTCTCTGTCTCTCTCTCTGTCTCTCCATCTGTCTTTCCCTCTCTGTCTCGCCAACTCTCTCCTTCTCTCTCTGTCTGTCTCTCCATCTGTCTTTCCCTCTCTGTCTCTCCCACTCTCTCCATCTCTCTCCATCTCTCTCTGTCTCTCCATTTGTCTTTCCCTCTCTGTCTCTCCCACTCTCTCCATCTCTCTCCATCTCTCTCTGTCTCTCTCTGTCTCTCCATCTGTCTTTCCCTCTCTGTCTCGCCAACTCTCTCCTTCTCTCTCTGTCTGTCTCTCCATCTGTCTTTCCCTCTCTGTCTCTCCCTCTCTCTCCTTCTCTTTCTGTCTCTGCCTCTCTCTCTGTCTCTATCTCTGTTCGTCCATCTGTCTTTCCCTCTCTGTCTCTCCCTCTCTCTCCTTCTATCTCTGTCTCTCTCTCTCTCTCCTTCTATCTCTCTCTCTCTCTCTCTATCCCTCCATCTGTCCTTCCCTCCCTGTCACTCCATCTCTCTCCTTCGCTCTCTGTCCCTCACTTTGTCCCTCCATCAGTCTTTCCCTCTCTGACACTCCCTCTCTCTCCTTCTATCTCTGTATCTCTCTCTGTCCCTCCATCTGTTTTTCCCTCTGTCAGACCCATTCTCCTTCGCTGTCTCTCCCTCTCTCTCACTCTGTCCCTCCATCCGTCTTTCCCTCCCTGTCACTCCCTCGCTCTCCTATCTCTATCTTTCTCTCTGCCTTTCCATCTGTATTTCCCTCCCTATCACTCCCTCTCACTCGTTCCATCTCTGCCTCTCTCCCTGTCCCTCCATCTGTCTTCCCACACCCCACCCATCACCCCATCTCTCTCCTTCTATCTCTGTCTCTATCTCTCTATCCCTCCATCTGACCTTCCCTCCCTGTCACTCCCTCTCTCTCCTTCTCTCTCTGTCTCTCTCTCTGTCCCTCCATCTGTCTTTCCCTCCCTGACACTCCCTCTCTCTCCTTCTCTCTCTGTCTCTCTCTCTGTCCCTCCATCTGTCTTTCCCTCTCTGTCTCTCCCGCTCTCTCCCCCTCTCCGACGCTCCCGCTCTTCTCTTCCATCTCTGCCTCTCTCTCTCTCTGTCTCTCCATCTGTCTTTCCCTCTCTGTCTCTCCCGCTCTCTCCTTCCATCTCTGCCTCTCAGTCTCTCTGTCCATCCATCTGTCTTTACCTCTCTGTCTCTCCCTCTCTCTCCATCTATCTCTGTCTCTCTCTCTCTGTCTTTCCATATGTCTTTCCCTTCCTGTCACTCCCTCTCTCTCCTTCCATCTCTGCCTCTCTCTCTCTCTCTGTCCCTCCAACTGCCTTTCCCTCTCTGTCTCATCCACACTCTCCTTCTCTCTCTGTCTCTACCTCTCTCTCTGTCTCTCTGTCTATCTCTCTCTGTCCCTCCATCTGCCTTTCCCTCCCAGTCACTCCCTCTCTCTCCTTCTATCTCTTTCTCTCTCTCTGTCCCTCCATTTGTCTTTCCCTCTCTGTTGCTCCCTCTCTCTCCTTCTATCTCTGTCTCTCTCTCCGTTCCACCATTTGTCTTACCCTCTCTGTCACTCCCACTCTCCTTCTCTCTATCTCTCCCTCTCCCTCCTTCACTTTCTCACCGTCCCTCCATCTGTCTTTCCCCCCATGTCACTCCCTCTCTCTCCTTCTATCTCTGACCCTGTCTCTCTCCGTCCGTCTGTCCTTCCCTCCCTGTCTCTCCATCTTTCTCCTTCTCTCTTTGTCTCTCACTTTGTCCCTCCATCTGTCTTTCCCTCCCTGTCACTCCCTCTCTCCCCTTCTATCTCTGTCTTTCTCTCTGTCTCTCCATCTGTCTTTCCCTCCCCATCACTCCCTCTCTCTCCTTCCATCTCTGTCTCTCCATCTGTCTTTCCCTCCCTGTCACTCCCTCTCTCTCCTTCCATCTCTGCCTCTCTCTGTTTCTCTGTCTCTCCAACTGCCTTTCCCTCTCTGTTTCTCCCAATCTCTCCTTCTCTCTCTGTCTCTGCCTCTCTCTCTGTCTCTCTCTCTGTCCCTCCATCTGTCTTTCCCTCTCTGTCTCACCCTCTCTCTCCTTCTATCTCTGTCTCTCTCTCTCAATCCCTCCATCTGTCCATCTGTCCTTCCCTCCCTGACACTCCCTCTCTCTCCTTCTCTCTCTGTCCCTCCATCTGTCTTTCCCTCCCAGTCTCTCCCTCTCTCTCCTTCTATCACTGTCTCTCACTCTCTGTCTTTCCATCTGTCCTTCCCTCCCTGACACTCCCTCTCTCTCCTTCTCTCTCTGTCCCTCCATCTGTCTTTCCCTCCCAGTCTCTCCCTCTCTCTCCTTCCATCTCTGCCACAATCTCTCTCGCTCTGTCTCTCCAACTGCCTTTCCCTCTCTGTCTCTCCCTATCTCTCCTTCTCTCTTTGTCTCTGCCTCTCTCTCTGTCCCTCCATCTGTCTTTCCCTCTCTGTCTCCCCCTCTCTCTCCTTCTATCACTGTCTCTCTCACTGTCTTTCCATCTGTCCTTCCCTCCCTGTCACTCCCTCTCTCTCCTTCCATCTCTGCCTCTCCTTTTCTGTCTCTCCAACTGCCTTTCCCTCTCTGTCTCTCCCAATCTCTCCTTCTCTCTCTGTCTCTGCCTCTCTCTCTGTCCCTCCATCTGTCTTTCCCTCTCTGTCTCTCCCTCTCTCTCCTTCTATCTCTTTCTCTCTCTGTCAATCCCTCCATCTGTCCATCCGTCCTTCCCTGCCTGACACTCCCTCTCTCGCCTTCTCTCTCTGTCTCTCACTCTGTCCCTCCATCCGTCTTTCCCTCCCTGTCACTCCCTCGCTCTCCTTCCATCTCTGCACCTCTCTCTGTCTCTCCATCTGTCTTTCCATCTCTGTCTCTCCCTCTCTCTCCTTCTACCACTGTCTCTCTCTCTCTGTCTTTCCATCTGTCATTCCCTCCCTGTCACTACCTCTCTCTCCTTCCATCTCTGCCCCTCTCTCTCTCTCTGTCTCCAACTGCCTTTCCCTCTCTGTCTCTCCCTCTCTCTCCTTCTATCTCTGTCTCTCTCTCTCTATCTCTCCATCTCTCTTTCCCTCCCAGTCACTCCCTCTCACTCTTTCAATCTCTGTCTCTCCCTCTCTCCTTCTTTCACTGTCTCTCTCACTGTCTTTCCATCTGTCCTTCCCTCCCTGTCACTCCCTCTCTCTCCTTCCATCTCTGCCTCTCTCTCTTTCTCTGTCTCTCCAACTGCCTTTCCCTCTCTGTCTCTCCCAATCTTTCCTTCTCTCTCTGTCTCTGCCTCTCTCTCTGTCCCTCCATCTGTCTTTCCCTCCCTGTCTCTCCCTCTGTCTCCTTCCATCTCTGCACCTCTCTCTGTCTCTCCATCTGTCCTTCCCTCGCTGTCTCTCCCGCTCTCTCCCCCTCCCTGACGCTCCCGCCCTTCTCTTCCATCTCTGCCTCTCTCTCTCTGTATCTCCATCTGTCTTTCCCTCTCTGTCTCACCCTCTCTATCCTTCTATCTCTGTCTCTCTCTCTCAATCCCTCCAACTGTCCATCTGTCCATCCCTCCCAGTCTCTCCCTCTCTCTCCTTCTATCACTGTCTCTCACTCTCTGTCTTTCCATCTGTCCTTCCCTCCCTGACACTCCCTCTCTCTCCTTCTCTCTCTGTCCCTCCATTTGTCTTTCCCTCCCAGTCTCTCCCTTTCTCTCCTTCTATCACTGTCTCTCTCTCTCTGTCTTTCCATCTGTCTTTCCCTTCCTGACATTCCCTCTCTCTCCTTCCATCTCTGCCACAATCTCTCTCGGTCTGTCTCTCCAACTGCCTTTCCCTCTCTGTCTCTCCCAATCTCACCTTCTCTCTTTGTCTCTGCCTCTCTCTCCTTCTCTCTCTGTCTCTCTCCGTCAATCCCTTCATCTGTCCATCCGTCTTTCCCTCCCTGTCGCTCCCTCTCTCTCATTCTCTTTCTGTCTCTCTCTCTGTCCCTATATCTGTCTTTCCCTTCCTGACATTCCCTCTCTCTCCTTCCATCTCTGCCACATTCTCTCTCGCTCTGTCTCTCCAACTGCCTTTCCCTCATGTCTCTCCCAATCTCTCCTTCTCTCTTTGCCTCTGCCTCTCTCTCTGTCTCTCTCTCTCTGTCCCTCCATCTGTCTTTCCCTCTCTGTCTCCCCCTCTCTCTCCTTCTGTCACTGTCTCTCTCACTGTCTTTCCATCTGTCCTTCCCTCCCTGTCACTCCCTCTCTCTCCTTCCATCTCTGCCTCTCCTTTTCTGTCTCTCCAACTGCCTTTCCCTCTCTGTCTCTCCCAATCTCTCCTTCTCTCTCTGTCTCTGCCTCTCTCTCTGTCGCTCCATCTGTCTTTCCCTCTCTGTATCTCCCTCTCTGTCCTTCTATCTCTTTCTCTCTCTGTCAATCCCTCCATCTGTCCATCCGTCCTTCCCTGCCTGACACTCCCTCTCTCGCCTTCTCTCTCTGTCTCTCTCTCTGTCCATCCATCTGTCTTTCCATCTCTGTCTCTCCCTCTCTCTCCCTCTACCACTGTCTCTCTCTCTCTGTCTTTCCATCTGTCATTCCCTCCCTGTCACTCCCTCTCTCTCCTTCCATCTCTGCCCCTCTCTCTCTCTCTGTCTCCAACTGCCTTTCCCTCTCTGTCTCTCCCTCTCTCTCCTTCTATCTCTGTCTCTCTCTCTCTATCTCTCCATCTCTCTTTCCCTCCCAGTCACTCCCTCTCACTCTTTCAATCTCTGTCTCTCCCTCTCTCCTTCTCTCACTGTCTCTCTCACTGTCTTTCCATCTGTCCTTCCCTCCCTGTCACTCCCTCTCTCTCCTTCCATCTCTGCCTCTCTCTCTTTCTCGGTCTCTCCAACTGCCTTTCCCTCTCTGTCTCTCCCAATCTTTCCTTCTCTCTCTGTCTCTGCCTCTCTCTCTGTCCCTCCATCTGTCTTTCCCTCTCTGTCTCTCCCTCTCTCTCCTTCTATCTCTTTCTCTCTCTGTCAATCCCTCCATCAGTCCATCCGTCCTTCCCTGCCTGACACTCCCTCTCTCTCCTTCTCTCTCTGCCTCTCTCTCTGTCCATCCATCTGACTTTCCCTCCCTGTCTCTCCCTCTGTCTCCTTCCATCTCTGCACCTCTCTCTGTCTCTCCATCTGTCTTTCCCTCTCTGTCTCTCCCTCTCTCTCCTTCTTCCACTGTCTCCCACTCTCTGTCTTTCCATCTGTCATTCCCTCCCTGTCACTCCCTCTCTCTCCTTCCATCTCTGCCCCTCTCTCTCTCTCTGTCTCTCCCAATCTCTCCTTCTCTCTCTGTCTCTGCCTCTCTCTCTGTCTCTCTCTCTGTCCCTCCATCTGTCTTTCCCTCTCTGTCTCTCTCTCTCTATCTCTCCATCTCTCTTTCCCCCCCAGTCACTCCCTCTCTCTCCTTCAATCTCAGTCTCTCCCTCTCTCTCCTTCTATCACTGTCTCTCCATCTGTCTCTATCTGTCTTTCCCTCCCCATCACTCGCTCTCTCTACTACCATCTCTGCCTCTCTCGCTGTCTCTCCATCTGTCTTTCCCTCTCTGTCACTCCCTCTCTCTCCTTCCTTCTATGCCTCTCTCTCTCTCTCTGTCCCTCCATCTGCCTTTCCCTCTCTGTCTCTCCCAATCTCTCCTTCTCTCTCGTTCTCTGCCTATCTGTCTCTCTCTCTGTACCTCCATCTGCCTTTCCCTCTCTGTCTCTCCCTCTCTCTCCTTCTATCTCTGTCTCTCTCTCTCAATCCCTCCAGCTGTCCATCCGTCCTTCCCTCCCTGACACTCCCTCTCTCTCCTTCTCTCTCTGTCTCTCCAAATGCCTTTCCCTCTCTGTCTCTCCCAAACTGTCCTCTCTCTCTCTGCCTCTCTCTCTGTCCCTCCATCTGTCTTTGCCTCTCTGTCTAACCCTCTCTCTCCTTCTATCTCTGTCTCTCTCTCTCTCTATCTCTCCATCTCTCTTTCCCTCCCAGTCACTCCCTCTCTCTCCTTCTATCACTGTCTCTCCCTCTCTGTCTTTCTATCTGTCTTTCCCTCCCTGTCACTCCCCCATCTCCTTCCATCTCTGCCCCTCTCTCTTTCTCTCTGTCTCTCCAACTGCCTTTCCCTCTCTGTCTCTCCCAATCTCTCCTTCTCTCTCTCTCTCTCTCTGTCTCTCTCTCTGTCCCTCCATCTGTCTTTCCCTCTCTGTCTCTCCCTCTCTCTCCTTCTGTCTCTGTCTCTCTCTCTCTCCATCCCTCCATCTGTCCTTCCTTCACTGTCACTCCATCTCTCTCCTCTCTCTGTCTCTCACTCTGTCCCTCCATCTGTCCTTCCCTCACTGTCACTCCATCTCTCAACTCTCTCTTTCTCTCAATCTGCCCCTCCATCTGTCTATCCCTCTCTGTCACTCCCTCCCTCTCCTTCTCACTCTGTCTCTCTCTCTGCTATCACTGACACTGGGAGAGAGACAGAGGGACGGAGGGTTAGATATGAAGGCATAGAGAGGGCCGTAGAGAGGGACAAACTTGGAGAGAGAGCGAGATTGTTGAGTTGGATGAAGAGGATAATGTAAGATATATTAACTTGATTTAATCTTTCACTGCTGTGTGCACAAACATATTTGAGATAGGTATGGAGAGAAAAAAAACATCGGGAGAGGGAGGAATGCAGATGAAGTTGGGGCCCAGGCGGATACTTTTGATGATCCAGAAGGAATAGCCTCCATTTTAAATATTCAGCCAGCTATTCCACTGTGGGAACCATCACACCCTCATGATATTGTTTGTGGAAATTTCATGCTGGCTTATTGGTCAATTTTTAAACCTGTGATTGATAGATTCTTGTTAACCAAAGGTATTAAGAGATAAGGGGCAAAGGTGGGATATATGGTGTAAGTTAAATGACACATCTGCCCTGATATCACTGAATGCTGGAACAGGGTCGAGGGGTTTAATTGCCTCCTCATCTTCCTATGTCTGATGTTAAATATCCTTCTTTCACTCTCAGACACCCTGTCTGTCTGTGTCTCCCTCTATTTCTCTCTTTCTCTCTCTCTCTCTGTCTGTTTCGGACAGTGTAGAGTGAGATTCACTCTGTATCCACCCCATGATGTTCCTGTCCTGGGAGTGTTGGACGGGACAGTGTAGAAGGAGCATTACTCTGTATCTAATCCATGCTGTCCCTGTCTGAGGAATGTTGATGGGAGAGTGCAAACAGAGAGGTCTGGGACCAGGGTCCTCATGGGGAGGACTTAATGGTGCCTCCTAATTGACCAGTTAGCAATATTGGTGCTCCAGGGATGAAAGGGACATTGGCTGAGTGGATACGACATTGGCTGAGAGAGTGGACAATGGTTGTTTCAGACTGGAGGGAGGTATACAGTGGAGGTTTATATTAGGACCACTGATCTTTTTGATATATACTAATGACTTGGACTTGTGTTTACAGGGCATAACTTCGTTTGCCAATGTTTGTGACATCTGCAATGTAATAAACCGGGAAGGGACTAGTAGCAGACTTCAGGAGGAGAGAGGCAGTCTGGTGAAATGGAACACACAAGAACAAATGAATTAGGAGCAGGAGTAGGCCATTCGGCCCCTCGAGCCTGCTCTGCCATTCAATGGCTGATCTGATTGTGAACTCAACTCCACTTTCCTGTCTGTGTCCCATAACCCTTGACTCCCTAATTGATCAAAAATCTATCTAACTCAGCCTTGAATATATTCAATGATCCAGCCTCCACTGGTCTCTGGGGAAGAGAATTCCACAGACTGACCCCCCTCTGAGAGAAACACATTTCTGCTCAGCTCAGTTTTAAATGGGACGTCCCTAATTTTTAAACTGTGTCCCCTAGTTCTAGTCTCCCCAACAAGGGGAAACATCCTCTCAGCATCCACCCTGTCCAGTCCCCTCGGGACCTGCGATGTTTCACTCAGATCACCTCTCATTCTTCTAAACTCCAGTGGGTATAGACCCAACCTGTTCAAAGTTTCCTCATAAGATAACCCCTTCATCCCAGGAATCAGCCCAGTGAACCTTCTCTGAACTACTTCGAATGCAATTATATAATTTCTTCAGTAAGGAGGCCAAAAGTGTCCACATTCCTGCAGACGTCGTCTAACTTATGCCCTGTACAGCTGTAACAACACTTCCCTACTTTCATATTCTATTCACCTTGCAATAAACAACAACATTCCATTTGCCTTCCTAATCACTCGCTGTAGCTACACGGTAACATTTTGTGATTCATGTACCAGGACACCCAGATCCCTCTGTACCGTACAGTTCTGCAGTCTCTCTCCATTTCAATAATATACTGATTTTTATTCTTCCTGCTAAAGTGGACAAGCTCACATTTTCCCACATTGTACTCCATCTGACAATGTTTTGCTCACTCACTTAACCTCTGGAAATCTCTTTCTCGACACTTTATGTCCTCTTGACAGCTTACTATCCAACCTATCATTGGACAGACACAGGGCAGGTTAACTTCAATGCTGAGAAATGTGAAGTGATGCATTTTGGAAGGAAGACTGAGTGATATAAACTAAATGGTACAATGTGAGAATGGGTGACAGGACAGAGAGATCTGGGATTTCATCAATGTTCCCTGTTCTACCCAAAAGCTCAATTTGGCGCTTGGAATCTGTGAGTTGAATTTAGCTTCATCCTGAAAAGTGTTAGTAAACGTGTTGGGAAATGTGTCAAAAGCTGTTTCCATTCAGACATTCCTGCATTGTGGAAGTGTGAGCTGTCTTTGCAGAGACAGGAAATAGAGTTGTTTGAATGGACCTGCAGGTTTTAGTTGATGCAATAAGGTGAGAATTTGAATTGTGTCCCTTCCAGATACACAGAATTGAAGGTATTTACAGAACACCACATGAAGTAGTTTACCAATGTCTGACAAACTTCAAAGACTTCAAACACATGGAAGAAGAGGAGAAGGGAACAATATACAAAACCTCAGTCAGTCAGACAACAGCAGGAGGAAAATGAATCTCTTTTTTTGGGTTTTAATTTGAAGGCCTGAGCTGATGATTGAAAAAGTAGGAGTTCAAATCCCACGCTGGGCTGTTGTGAATTTGAATTTTGTTTTTTCTAAAAATAAACATAAATCTGGAATTAAAAAACCTCAGGTACTGCCTGTGTGGAGTTTGCAAGTTCTCCCTGTGTCTGCGTGGGTTTTCTCCGGGTGCTCCGGTTTCCTCCCACAAGCCAAAAGACTTGCAGGTTGATAGGTAAATTGGCCATTATAAATTGTCACTAGTGTAGGTAGGTGGTAGGGAAATATAGGGACAGGTGGGGATGTTTGGTAGGAATATGGGATTAGCGTAGGATTAGTATAAATGGGTGGTTGATGTTCTGCAACGACTCGGTGGGCCGAAGGGCCTGTTTCAGTGCTGTATCTCTAATCTAAGAATGTAACATACCCAAGTTTACCAATGACACAAAAATAGGCAGCATTGTAAGCAGTGTAACCGGAAGCAGAACATTACAAAGAGATATTAATATCTTAAATAAATGGGCAAAACTGTGGTAGTTAGATTTCCATGTCAGGAAAAAAGACTAGAACAGAGTACTTTATAAATGGTGAAAAGATAGAAACACTGGAGGTCCAAAGAGACTTTGGGGGGGTCCGTGTCCATTTGAGTGCAGTGTAGATTTACCAGAATGATAACTGGACTCCAAGGGTTAAATTACGAGGTGATATTACACAAACTAGGGATTTATTGCCTGGAATTTAGGAGGATCAAGGTGATTTGTTCAAAGGTGTTGAGATATTAAGGGGAACTGATGGGGTAGTTTGGGAGAAACTATTTCAGCAGCTTGGGAACATAGGAACAGGAGTAGGCCATTCAGCCCATCGAGCCTGTTCCGCCATTCAATACGATCATGGCTGATCATCCACTTCAATGCCTTTTTCCCAGCCTAAGTTTCCACAGCCCTCTGGGATAGAGAATTCCAAAGATTCACAACCCTCTGAGCAAAGACATTTCTCCCCATCTCTGACCTAAGTGGCTTCCCCCTTATTTTGAAATAGTGTCCCCTGGTTCTAGACTCCCGAACCAAAGGAGACATCTTACCTGCATCTAACCTGTCTATCCCTTTAAGTATTTCGTATGTTTCAATAAGATCACCTCTCATTCTTCTAAACTCCAATGAGTTTAGGCCCAACCTGTTCAACCATTCCTCATAAGACAACCCCTTCATCCCAGGAATCAGCCGAGTGAACCTTCTCTGAACTGGTTCCAATGCATCCAGGCCTGACCATTTATCCACTTTGAAAGTTGCCGAACACCTTAATATTTCCCTCTCACTCTGTTTATCCCATCCAATATTTCACACTCCTCCTCTTTAACTACAATATCTGCATTGTTCCCCCTCTTTTATAAAGATGGAGACAAAGTATTCATTAAGAACCGTGCCCACATCTCCCACCTCCACACACACATTCCCTTTTTGGTCCCTAATACTCTATCCTTAATTATCCTCTTGCTCTTCATGTATTTATAAAACATCTTTGTGATTTCTTTGTTTTAATGGTAATATTATTTTCCGGCCATTTCTTTGCTCTCCTAATTTGATTTTTAATTTCACCCTTGTACTTTCTACACTCATCTCGGCCTCTGTGGTATTGAGCTCTCGGTATCCGACATAAGCTTCCCTCTTGTGCCTTATTGTACCCGGTTTGATCCTTGACATCCAAGGAGCTCTAGATTTCGGAGTACCACCCTGTTTGTCTTTGTGTGAACATATTTGACATATACCCACAATACAGGACTGGGCAGATAATGGGGATTGTTACTGAGGTTGTGTTTGGGGATTTTTACTGACATCAGTGTGGATTTTAAAGTGTGTCTCCCCTTCCCTCACATCTAAAGTCTCTCAGTGTTGTTGTTGTGTGTTGACAGCTTTTCCAGTGTCCAGTCCCTTTCAACTTTTAATAAAATCTGTGGAACACAAAGAAATGTAAAGTTTCTCCCACAAGCTGTTTTGTCCTCCCTCTTTCACTGTCTTTCTCTGTCACTGCCCTATCTCTCTCTCTGTCTCTCTCAGGACTGGGCAGACACTGGGGATTGTTACTGAGGTTCTGTTGGTCATTTTTACTGACATCCGTGTGGATTGTAAAATCTGTCTGTGTGTGTGTCTATGTCTGTGTGTGTGTCTCTGTCTGTCCCTTTATGGATGTGTCTGTGTGTGTCTGGATGTGTGTGTGTGTGTCTGTGTGTGTGTGTGTCTCTGTCTGTCCCTTTATGGATGTGTCTGTGTGTGTCTGGATGTGTGTGTGTGAGAGAGAGATAATCAGGGTCACCTCACTCCATCTCCATCTCTCCTCCTCTCTCTGTTTCTCCTTCTCTCTCCCTCTCTCAATCCGCCTCTCTCATAGAAACATAGAAAATAGGAGCAGGAGCAGGCCATTCGGCCCTTTGGGCCTGCTCCGTCATTCAATAAAGATCATGACCGATGGTCTAATTCAGTACCCTGTTCCCACTTTCTCCCCATACCCCTTGATCCCTTTGACATTTAGAAATATATCTCTCGCCTCCATGAATATATTTAATGACTTGGCCTCCACTGCCTTCTGCGGTAGAGAATTCCACAGGTTCACCACCCTCTACCCCATCCATCTCTCCCCCTCTATCTCCGTCTCCACCCTCTATCTCCCACTCCCCTTCTATCTCACTCTCCACCTCTATCTCACTCTTCCCCTCTATCTCACTCTCCCCCTCTATCTCACTCTCCCCCTCTATCTCACACACCCCCTCTCTCTCACACACCCCCTCTATCTCACACACCCCCTCTCTCTCACACACCCCCTCTATCTCACACACCCCCTCTATCTCACACACACCTTCTATCTCACTCTCCACCTCTATCTCACACACCCACTCTATCTCAGACACCCCCTCTATCTCAGACACCCCCTCTATCTCAGACACCCCCTCTATCTCACACACCCCCTCTTTCTCCCTCTCCCCCTCTATCTCCCTCTCCCCCTCTATCTCCCTCTCCCCCTCTATCACACACCCCCTCTATCTCACACACCCCCTCTATCTCACACACCCCTTCTATCTCAGACACCCCCTCTATCTCACACACACCCTCTATCTCACACACCCCCTCTATCTCACTCTTCCCCTCTATCTCACTCTTCCCCTCTATCTCACTCTCCCCCTCTATCTCCCTCTCCCCCTCTTTCTCCCTCTCCCCCTCTTTCTCCCTCTCCCCCTCTATCTCACACACCCCCTCAATCTCACACACCCCCTCGATCTCACACACCCCCTCTCTCTCACACACCCCCTCTATCTCACACACCCCTCTATCTCACACACCCCCTCTTTCTCACACACTCCCTCTTTCTCACACACCCCCTCTTTCTCACACACTCCCTCTATCTCACACACCCCCTCTATCACACACCTCCTGTATCTCACTCTCCCCCTCTATCTGTCTCTCCCCCCTCTATCTGTCTCCCCCCCTCTATCTGTCTCTCCCCCCTCTATCTGTCTCTCCCTCTCTATCTCCCTCTCCCCCTCTATCTCCCTCTCCCCCTCACACTCCCTCTCCCCCTCTCTCCCCTTCTCCCTAACTCTCACTCCATCTGTCTTTCCCTCTCTCTGTCTGTCTATCTCTCTCCTCTCTCTCTCTGTCCCTCCATTTGTCTTTCCCTCTGTCACTCCCTCTCTCTCCTTCTATCTCTGCCTCTCACTCTTTATCCCTCCATCTGTCCTTCCGTCCCTGTCACTCCATCTCTCTCCTTCTATCTCTGTCTCTCTCTCTCCATCTGTCTTTCCCTTTCTCTCACTCCCTCTCTCTCCTTCCATCTCTGCCTCTCTCTGTCTCTCCATCTCTTTCCCTCTCTGTCACTCCCTCTATGTCCTTCTATCGCTCTCTTCTCTCTATCCCTCCATCTGTCCTTCCCTCCCTGTCACTCCATCTCTCTCCTATCTCTGTCTTTCTCTCTGTCTTTCCATCTGTGTTTCCCTCCCTATCACTCCTTCTCACTCGTTCCATCTCTGCCTCTCTCCCTGTCCCTCCATCTGTCTTCCCACACCCCACCCATCACTCCATCTCTCTCCTTCTATCTCTGTCTCTATCTCTCTATCCCTCCATCTGTCCTTCCCTCCCTCTCTCTCCTTCTCTCTCTCTGTCTCTCTGTCCCTCCATCTGTCTTTCCTTCTCTGTCTCTCCCGCTCACTCCTTCCATCTCTGCCTCTCTCTCTCTCTGTCTCTCCCTCTCTCTCCATCTATCTCTGTCTCTCTCTCTCTGTCTTTCCATATGTCTTTCCTTCTCTGTCACTCCCTCTCTCTCCTTCCATCTCTGCCTCTCTCTCTCTCTCTCCAACTGCCTTTCCCTCTCTGTCTCACCCACACTCTCCATCTCTCTCTCTCTCTCTGCCTCTCTCTCTGCCTCTCTCTCTGTCTCTCTCTCTCTCTGTCCCTCCATCTGTCTTTCCCTCTCTGTTGCTCCCTCCCTCTCCTTCTATCTCTGTCTCTCTCTCTCCATCTGTCTTTCCCTTTCTCTCACTCCCTCTCTCTCCTTCCATCTCTGCCTCTCTCTGTCTCTCCATCTCTTTCCCTCTCTGTCACTCCCTCTATGTCCTTCTATCGCTCTCTTCTCTCTATCCCACCATTTGTCTTTCCCTCCCAGTCACTCCCACTCTCCTTCTCTCTGTCTCTCCCTCTCCTCGATCTCACTCTCTCCCTCTATCTTACCGTCTCTCTCTATCTCCCTCTCCCCCTCTATCTCCCTCTCCCCCTCGATCTCACCCTCCCCCTCGATCTCACTCTCCCCCTCGATCTCACTCTCCCCCTCGATCTCACTTTCCCCCTCGATCTGCCTCTCCCCCTCGATCTGCCTCTCCCCCTCTATCTCACACTCCCCCTCTATCTCCCTCTCCCCCTCTATCTCCCTCTCCCCCTCGATCTCACTCTCCCCCTCTATCTCACACTCCCCCTCTATCTCACTCTCCCCCTCGATCTCCCTCTCCCTCTCTCTCTGTCTCTCTCACTGCCTCTCTCTCTACCTCTTCCTGTCTCTCTCTCTCTGTTTCTCTCTCTCTTTGTGTCTCTCTGTCTGTTGCTCTCTCTCTCTCTCTCTCCTCTCTCTCTCTGTCCATGACTCTGTTTGTGTCTCTCTCACACCATTGCTCTCTCTCTGCCTCTGTCTCTCTGCCTCTCACTGTCTCTATCTCTCTCTCTGTGTCTCAGTTTCTCCAATCTCTCACCATAGGACAGTCCAGTCATCCCGGGAACAAGTCTGGTGAACCTTCATTGCACTCCCTCTCTGGCAATAATATCCTTCCTAAGGTAAGGGGACCAAAACTGCACACAGTACTCCAGGTGTGGTCTAACCAAGGTTCTATGTGATTGAAGCAAGACTTCACTACTCCTGTACTCAAATCCTCTTGTGATAAAGACTAACATCCCATTAGCCTTCTGAATTGCATTCTGCACCTGCATGTTAGTTTTCAGTGACTTATTGACGGGGACACCCAGGTCGCTTTGTACATCTACGCTTTCTAATCTCTTACCATTTAATAAATACTCAATTCCACCATCCCGGGTGTGATCAGATACTCTGTCCCTTCGTAAACCATTTCCTGTCCCACCAACAGCTTGTGCCACTGCCCTATTTATCGGTGTGTTTTCCCCTTCTGATGATGTTGAATTTGTTAGTGGCTTTTCTCCGGCTGAAGTTGTTGTATTTGTTAGGTTTTTTTATCCTTGGGAAGCTGTTCTTTTCCTGTTGAAATTGTTGCATTTGTTGGTGTTTTTTTCTCCTGTTGAGGTTGTTGTTGCATTTGTTAGTGTTTTTTTTCTCATGTTGAGGTTGTTGTTGCATTTGTTGGTGTTTTTTCTCCTGTTGAGGTTGTTGTTGCATTTGTTAGTGTTTTTTTCTCATGTTGAGGTTGTTGTTGCATTTGTTGGTGTTTTTTTTCTCATGTTGAGGTTGTTGTTGCATTTGTTGGTGGTTTTTCTCCTGTTGAGGTTGTTGTTGCATTTGTTGGTGTTTTTCCTCCTGTTGAGGTTGTTGTTGCATTTGTCGGTGGTTTTTTTCTCATGTTGAAGTTGTTGTTGCATTTGTTAGTGTTTTTTCTCCTGTTGAGGTTGTTGTTGCATTTGTCGGTGGTTTTTTCTCCTGTTGAAGTTGTTGTTGCATTTGTTGGTGTTTTTCCTCCTGTTGAGGTTGTTGTTGCATTTGTTGGTGGTTTTTTCTCCCGTTGAGGTTGTTGTTGCATTTGTTGGTGTTTTTCCTCCTGTTGAGGTTGTTGTTGCATTTGTCAGTGGTTTTTTTTCTCCTGTTGAGGTTGTTGTTGCATTTGTTGGTGTTTTTCCTCCTGTTGAGGTTGTTGCGGAATTGATTTGAAAAACACGTTTGCTAACACTTTTCGGGATGAGAAGCTACATTCAACTGAACCCCAGGACCCGTTTCTCTGTCACGTTTAAAGCACTAACCTTGCATTAGTGAGGAGTCAGTCTCTGAAATAAATGTCCCAGTGCTGCTGTAACATAAAATGGCCACCGTGAACAAAACTAAAATGGCTGACTGATGTTCTGAGAGAGGAGGGAACGAGAGACAGACAGACAGACAGAAAGAAAGACAATCTGTAACCTCATGGCCCGGCATATCCCCCACTCTACCATTACCATCAAGCCAGGAGACCAACCCCGGTTCAGTGAAGTGTGCAGGAGGGCATGCCAGGAGCAGCACCAGGCATACCTCAAAATGAGGTGTCAACCTGGTGAAGCTACAACCCAGGACTATCTGCGTGCCAAACTGCGTAAGCAGCATGCGATAGACAGAGCTAAGTGATCCCATAACCAACGGATCAGATCTAAGCTCTGCAATCCTGCCACATCCAGAGAAAAGGAGTGATCAGCATGAAGAGACTGCTGGAGATTTATGTTCCCGGAAATCTCTCCATCTCTATCTCTCCTTCCTCTGTCTTTTACTCTCGCAAGCCCTGTCTCACCTCTCTGTTCCTCTTTATCCATGTGTTACGAACACTGGACTTTGTCTTTCTCCCATCTTCACTCTTCATCTCTACTTCTCCCTCCGTTATCCTCTGAATCCCAGTCTCTCCCTCTCTGTTACCCTCTGAATCCCAGTCTCTCCCTCTCTGTTACCCTCTGAATCACAGACTCTCCCTCTCTGTTACCCCCTGAATCCCGGTCTCTCCCTCTCTGTTACTCTCTGAATCCCATTCTCTCCCTCTCTGTTACCCTCTGAATCCCGGTCTCTCCCTCTCTGTTACCCTCTGAATCCCAGCCTCTCCCTCTCTGTTAGCCTCTGAATCCCAGTCTCTCCCTCTCCATTACCCTCTGAATCCCAGTCTCTCCCTCTCTGTTACCCTCTGAATCCCAGTCTCTCCCTCTCTGTTACCCTCTGAATCCCAGCCTCTCCCTCTCTGTTAGCCTCTGAATCCCAGTCTCTCCCTCTCCATTACCCTCTGAATCCCAGTCTCTCCCTCTCTGTTACCCTCTGAATCCCAGTCTCTCCCTCTCTGTTACCCTCTGAATCCCAGTCTCTCCCTCTCTGTTACCCTCTGAATCCCAGTCTCTGCCTCTCTGTCTCTGTCTCCCTCCCTCTCTGTTTCTTTCTCTCTCTCTGGCTCTCTCTGTCTCTCAGTGTCTCTCCCTCTCTCTCTCTCTCTGCCTCTGTCCATGCCTCTGTCTCTCTCACGCCATCTCGCCCTCCATATCTCTGCTTCTCCATCTGTCTCTCTTTCTGTTACTTTGTCTCTCCCTATCTCTCTTTCTCAACCTCTGTCCATGACTCTGTTTACATCTCTCTCTCTCTCTCTTTCCATGACTCCATTTGTGCCTCCCTTACACCATCTCTTCCACTCTCTCTGCCTCTCTCTCTCTCTCTCTCTCTGTCTCTCTCTCTCTCTGTCCCTCCATCTGTCTTTCCCTCTCTGTCACTCCCTCTCTCTCCAACTATTTCTCTCTCTCTCTCTCTTTCTTTCCATGACTCCATTTGTGCCTCCCTTGCACCATCTCTCCCACTCTCTCTGTCACTCCCTCTCTCTCCAACTATCTCTGTCTCTGCCACTCTCTCTGTCTCTCTCTCTGTCCCTTCATCTGTCTTTCCCTCTCTGTCACTCCTCCTCTTTCCTTCGATCTCTGTCTCTCTCTCTCTATCCATCCATCTTTCCTTCCCTCCCTGTCACTCCATCTCTCTCCTTCTCTCTCTGTCTCTAACTTTGTCCCTCCATCTGGCTTTCCCTTCCTGACACTCCCTCTCTCTCCTTCTCTCTCTGTCTCTGCCACTCTCTCTGGCTCCCTCTCTGTCCCTCCATCCGTCTTTCCCTCTCTGTCTCTCCGTCTCATTCCATCTAACTCTGTCACACCTGCTCTCTCTCTGTCTCTCTCTCTGTCCCTCCCTCTGTCTTTCCCTCTCTGTCACTCCCTCTCTCTCCTTCTATCTCTGTCTCTCTCTGTCGCTCCATCTGTCTTTCCTTCTCTGTCTCTCCCTCTCTCTATCTCTGTCTCTCTCTCTCTGTCTCTCGATCTGTCTTTCCCTCCCTGTCACTACCTCTCTCTCCTTTCCTCTCTGTCTCTCTCTCTATCCCTACATCTGTCCTTCCCTCCGTCACTCCATCTCTCTCCTTCTCTCTCCGTCTCTCACTCTATCCCTCCATCTGTCTTTCCTTGCTGTCACTCCCTCTCTCTCCTTCTATCTCTGACCCTCTCTCTCTCTGTCCATCTGTCCTTCCCTCTCTGTCTCTCCCTCTCTCTCCTTCTCTCTCTGTCTCTCTCTCTGTCTCTCCGTCTGTCTTTCCCTCCCTGTCACTCCCTCTCTCTCCTTCTATCTCTGTCTTTCTCTCTGTCTCTCCATCTGTCTTTCCCTCCCCATCACTCCCTCTCTCTCCTTCCATCTCTGCCTCTCTCTCTGTCTTTCCCTCCCAGTCACTCCTTCTCTCTCCTTCCATCTCTGCCTCTCTCTCTGTCTTTCCCTCCCAGTCACTCCTTCTCTCTCCTTCCATCTCTGTCTCTCTCTCTGTCCCACCATCTGTCTTTCCCTCTCTGTTGCTCCCTCTCTCTCCTTCTATCTGTGTCTCTCTGTCTGTCCCTCCATCTGTCTTTCTCTATCTGTTGCTCCCTCTCTCTCCTTCTATCTCTGTCTCTCTGTCTGTTCCACCATTTGTCTTTCCCTCTCTGTCACTCCCACTCTCTTTCTCTCTGTCTCTCCCTCTCCCTCCTTCTCTCTCTCTCTATCCCTCAATCTGTCTTTCCCTTTCTGTCACTCCCTCTCTCTCCTTCTATATCTGTCTCTCTCTCTCTATCCATTTGCCTTCCTAATCACTCGCTGTAGCTACACGGTAACATTTTGTGATTCATGTACCAGGACACCCAGATCCCTCTGTACCGTACAGTTCTGCAGTCTCTCTCCATTTCAATAATATACTGATTTTTATTCTTCCTGCTAAAGTGGACAAGCTCACATTTTCCCACATTGTACTCCATCTGACAATCTCACTCACTTAACCTATGGAAATCTCTTTGTAGACACTTTATGTCCTCTTGACAGCTTACTATCCAACCTATCATTGGACAGACACAGGGCAGGTTAACTTCAATGCTGAGAAATGTGAAGTGATGCATTTTGGAAGGAAGACGGAGTGATATAAACTAAATGGTACAATGTTAGAATGGGTGACAGGACAGAGAGATCTGGGATTTCATCAATGTTCCCTGTTCTAACCAAAAGCTCAATTTGGGGCTTGGAATCTGTGAGTTGAATTTAGCTTCATCCTGAAAAGTGTCAGCAAACGTGTTGGGAAATGTGTCAAAAGCTGTTTCCATTCAGACATTCCTGCATTGTGGAAGTGTGAGCTATCTTTGCAGAGACAGGAAATAGAGTTGTTTGAATGGACCTGCAGGTTTTGGTTGATGCAATAAGGTGAGAATTTGAATTGTGTCCCTTCCAGATACACAGAATTGAAGGTATTTACAGAACACCACATGAAGTAGTTTACCAATGTCTGACAAACTTCAAAGACTTCAAACACATGGAAGAAGAGGAGAAGGGAACAATATACAAAACCTCAGTCAGTCAGACATCAGCAGGAGGAAAATGAATCTCTTTTTATGGGTTTTAATTTGAAGGCCTGAGCTGATGATTGAAAAAGTAGGAGTTCAAATCCCACACTGGGCTGTTGTGAATTTGAATTCTATTTTTTCTTTAAAAAAACATAAATCTGGAATTAAAAAACCTCTGGGATGGAATGATTCACTCCTGTCTACGAGTGCAAAGCCCGTGTGTGTCTCAGTTTTGCTGTATTTATTAATGATTTAAGATGATGGGGTAGAATGCAACATACCCAAGTTTACCAATGACACAAAAATAGGCAGCATTGTAAGCAGTGTAGCTGGAAGCAGAACATTGCAAAGAGATATTAATATCTTAAATAAATGGGCAAAACTGTGGTAGTTAGATTTCAATGTCAGCAAAAAAAGACTAGAACAGAGTACTTTATAAATGGTGAAAAGATAGAAATACTGGAGGTTGAAAGAGACTTTGGGGGGGTCCATGTCCATTTGAGTGCAGTGGAGATTTACCAGAATGATAACTGGACTCCAAGGGTTAAATTACGAGGTGATATTACACAAACTGGGGATTTATTGCCTGGAATTTAGGAGGATCAAGGTAATTTGTTCAAAGCTGTTGAGATATTAAGGGGAACTGATGGGGTAGTTTGGGAGAAACTATTTCAGCAGCTTGGGAACATCGGAACAGGAGTAGGCCATTCAGCCCATCGAGCCTGCTCCACCATTCAATACGATCCTGGCTGATCATCCACTTCAATGCCTTTTTCCCAGACTGAGTTTCCACAGCCCACTGGGGTAGAGAATTCCAAAGATTCACAACCCTCTGAGTAAAAATCCGCCACTCCAGGCTAAAGGTGGTAGTAGTTTGGAACGTGTCTTCTGCACGCAAACATTGATGCAAAATCAATTGTCATTTTTAAATCGAAGGTTGATCTCATCAAATTCCTTTTGAAAATTGAAATATTCTTCTTTCGCGCTCTGTCCCTGAGTCACTCTGTTTCTGCGTGTGTGTGTGTGTGTGTGTTTCTGTGTGTGTGTGTGTGTGTGTTTCTGTGTGTGTGTGTTTCTGTGTGTGTGTGTTTCTGTGTGTGTGTTTCTCTGTGTGTGTGTGTGTCTGTGTGTGTGTGTTTCTGTGTGTGTGTTTCTGTGTGTGTGTGTGTGTGTCTGTGTGTGTGTGTTTCTGTGTGTGTGTTTCTGTGTGTGTGTGTCTGTGTGTGTGTGTTTCTGTGTGTGTGTGTTTCTGTGTGTGTGTTTCTGTGTGTGTGTGTCTGTGTGTGTCTGTGTCTGTGTGTGTGTGTGTGTGTGTGTGTTTCTGTGTGTGTGTTTCTGTGTGTGTGTGTGTGTTTCTGTGTGTGTGTGTTTCTGTCTGTGTGTTTCTGTGTGTTTCTCTGTGTGTGTGTGTGTTTCTGTGTGTGTGTTTCTGTGTGTGTGTTTCTGTCTGTGTGTGTGTTTCTGTCTGTCTGTGTGTTTCTGTGTGTTTCTCTGTGTGTGTGTGTGTTTCTGTGTGTGTGTTTCTGTGTGTGTGTTTCTCTGTGTGTGTGTTTCTCTGTGTGTGTGTGTTTCTGTGTGTGTGTTTCTGTGTGTGTGTGTTTCTGTGTGTGTGTGTTTCTGTGTGTGTGTTTCTGTGTGTGTGTTTCTCTGTGTGTGTGTTTCTGTGTGTCTGTGTGTGTCTATGTCTGTTTCTCTCTCCTCTCTCAGACCCTTTGTAAAGCTCCACATACATCAGTTTGCCATTTGAAGTCAGCTGCTTTTGGTTTCACTGCATCTGCAGAGGTTGCACTTCCTTATGCAGGCTGGTAAAAAACATGTATTCCGCAGTTGGCTCCAATGTTCCCGTGAAAATTTAGATGTTGTGCGTGCCCAGTTTTTTTAACGTGAGCTGTCCCTTGAAATCTTTGAAGAATCTTTGAAGACGTGTGCTATTTATTGTGGAACAGGATCTGCGTGGGACCTTTGAGGCTGCTGCACGCAGATTTGCAGGAACATTGACCAACACTCTCCATCCCAATCTCTTCCTCTTTCTCTCTGGTACTCTCTCCCCATTGCAATCCTTCCCTCTCTCTCTTATTCTCCATATCTATCCCTGTTCTTTCTCACTGTTACTCTCTCCATCTGGATGGAGGAGGAGAAAGAGAGGCATATACAGAGGCAGCTTTACTCTGTATCGAACCCCACAGTGTACCTGCCCCCTAGATCTAGACTTCCCCACAAGGGGAACATCCTCCCAGCATCCGCCCTGTAAAGTCCCCTCAGAATCTTGTATGTTTCAATAAGATCACCTCTCATTCTTCTAAACTCCAATGAGTATAGGCCCAACCTGTTCCACCATTCCTCAAAGATAACCCCTTCATCCCAGGAATCAGCCGAGTGAACCTTCTCTGAACTGATTCCAATGCATCCAG
This sequence comes from Heterodontus francisci, assembly GCF_036365525.1. NCBI lineage: Eukaryota > Metazoa > Chordata > Chondrichthyes > Heterodontiformes > Heterodontidae > Heterodontus > Heterodontus francisci. The sequence goes on from NW_027140510.1 coordinate 1,776,730, forward strand.
GCCTGACCATTTATCCACTTTCAAAGCTGCCAAACACCTTCATATTTCCCCTCTCACTCTGTTTATCCCATCCAATATTTCACACTCCTCCTCTTTAACTACAATCTCTGTATCGTTCCCACTCTTTTATAAAGACGGACACAGAGAATTCATTAAGAACCATGCCCACATCTCCCACCTCCACAGGTAGGAAGAAGGAGGAGAGGCAATCTAAACTAAAGGATATAGTTATAAAGGGGCTAACATTCTCTGCCTCTTCCTTTGCTCTAATTTAATCCTTGATTTCTATCATTAACAATGGTTGGAACAATTTACTGAGGTTCTGTCAAGGCTTACTCACATTCTTTATCTGTGTCTCTCTGTCCCAGAGAGATGGTGAAGAAACTATTGATGTGTTTCGTTCAGTTAAGTTTGATGTCAATGTTTCCCCAGGATGTTGATGCTGGGTGATTCAGTGATGGGATAATGCTTTGAATGCCAAGGGGAGGTGGTTGGATTCTCTCTTGTTGCAGATGGTCATTGCCTGGCACTTGTGTGACGTGAATGTTACTTGTCACTGGTCGGCCCAAACCTGAATGTTGTCTGGGTCTTGGTGCATGTGGCTCTGGATTGCTTCATTATCTGAGGCAAAATACTGCGGATGCTGGAAATCTGGAAAGCATCGAGCTGAATCACTAACTCTTTTTCTCTCTCCACAGATGCTGCCTGACCTGCTCAGTATTTCCAGCACTTCCTGCTGGGATTTCATTATCTGAGGAGGTGTGAATGGAACTGAACACTGTGCAATCAACAGTGAACATCCCTACTTCTGACCTTACGATGGAGGGCAGGTCATTGAGGAAGCAGCTGAAGATGGATGGGCCGAGGACACTACCCTGATGAACTCCTGCAGTGATGTCCTGGGACTGAGATGATTGACCTCCAACAACCACAACCATCTTCCTTTGTGCTCGGTATGAGTCCAACCAGCGGATTCCCACTGACTTCAGTTTTACTCGGGCTCCTCGATGTCACACTCGGTCAAACGCTGCCTTGATGTTAAGGTCAGTCTCTCTTCCCAGTAGCAGACAGGAGTGAATCGTTCCCTTTGACCCGTTGTACACTGAACAAGCTGTGTTTCTTCACAGCCTGATACAGGACTGTACACGGCCGATTAATGTAGCCCATCAAACACTCCCAGAGCAGGTTCAGCACAGCTTAGGAACAGAGTACAGTTCCTTCAACATTCTCTCTCTGTCTCTCCCTCCTGCTATCTCTGACACTAGGAGAGAGACAGAGGGAGAGAGGGTTAGATATGGAGACAGAGAGAGGGCTGTAGAGAGGGACAAGGTTGGAGAGAGAGAGATTGCGGGGTCGATTGAAAGGGAGAATGTAAGAGAAATTAATTTGATGTAATCCTTCACTGCTGTGTGCACAAACATTTAAGAAAGAGGTATGGAGACAGAAACATCGGGAGAGATCTCTGTCTCTCTTCCTGTCTCTCCATCTGTCTTTCCCTCCCTGTCACTCCCTCTCTCCCCTTCTATCTCTGTCTCTCTCCCTCTGTCCTCCATCTGTCTTTCCCTCTCTGTCACTCCCTCTCTTTCCTTCTATCTCTGTCTCTCTATCTCCCTGTCGCTCCTTCTGTCCTTACCTCCCTGTCACTTCCTCTCTCTCCTTCTATCTCTGTCTCTCTCTCTCTCTCTGTCCCCCCATCTGTCCTTCCCTCCCTGTCACTCCATCTCTCTCCTGCTCTCTCTGTCTCTCACTTTGTCCCTCCATCTGTCTTTCCCTCCTTGACACTCCCTCTCACTACTTCCATCTCTGCCTCTCTCTCTCTGTCCCTCCACCTGTCTACCGCAACCCCCACCCACCCCCCGTCACTCCATCTCCCTCCTTCGATCTCTGTCTCTGCCTCTCTCTGTCTCTCTCTCTATCCCTCCATCTGTCCTTCCCTCCCTGTCACTCCATCTCTCTCCTTCCATCTCTGCGTCTCTCTCTCTCTCTGTCTCTCCAACTGCCTTTCCCTCTCTGGTTGACTAACAGGAAGCAGAGAGTGGGGATAAATGAGTGCTATTCTGGCTGGCAATCAGTCACTAGTGGTGTGCCTCAGGGATCGGTGTTGGGACCACAATTATTTACAATTTATATCGATGATTTGGAGTTGGGGACCACGTGTAGAGTGTTAAAGTTTGCAGATGACACTAAGATGAGTGGCAGAGCAAAGTGTGCAGATGACTGTGAAACTTTGCAGAGGAACATAGATACATTGAGTGAGTGGGCAAAGGTCTGGCAGATGGAATACAATGTTAATAAATGTGAAGTTATTCATTTCGGTAGGAGTAACAGTAAAAAGGATTATTACTTGAATGGTAAAAAGTTGCAGCATGCTGCTATGCAGAGGGACCTGGGTGTCCTTGTGCATGAATCGCAAAAGGTTGGTCTGCAGGTACAGCAAGTAATTAGGAAGGCAAATGGAATTTTGTCCTTCATTGCTAAAGGGATTGAGTTTAAAAGCAGAGAGGTTATGTTGCAGCTGTATAAAGGTACTGGTGAGGCCGCACCTGGAGTACTGTGTGCAGTTTTGGTCTCCTTACTTGAGAAAGGATGTACTGGCACTGGAGAGGGTGCAGAGGAGATTCACAAGGTTGATTCCAGAGTTGAGGGGGTTGGCTTATGAGGAGAGACTGAGTAGATTGGGATGAGATTCATTGGAATTCAGAAGAATGAGGGGGGATCTTATAGAAACTGAAATTGAAATATTATAGAAATTGAAATATTCTTCTGTCACTCTCTGTCCCTTGGGCAGTCTGTTTGTGTGTGTGTCTGTGCATGTCGGTCTCTGTGTGTGTGTGTCTGTGCATGTCGGTCTGTGTGTGTGTTTCTCTGTGTGTGTGGTTCTCTGTGTGCCTGTGTGTTTCTCTGTGTGTGGGTGTGTGTCTGTCTGAGTCTATGCCTGTTTCTCTCTCCTCTCTCAGAACCTCAGTAAAACTCCACATACATCAATTTGCTATTTTAATTTGGCTGCTTTTGGTGATACCACAACTGCAGAGGGTGCACTTCCTTCTGCAGGCTGGTAGGAAACCCATATCCCGCTCTTTAACAGCATATTCTGTCTGCTTTGTATACTAAATTGATTAATCCCTAATAATTGATCAAATCAGACATTGATTACTGTTTGAAAGTCTCCAGGTTTACTTTCCTCCCAGGGCTGATTAAAAGTTAGAGTTTCCCTCAGTGTTTTGGAAATATCAAACCCTGATCCCACACCCAGTAAAGTATTTTGCATGATGGGACGCTGCAAATGTTGTTATACTCAGTGCGCACGGTCCCTTCATGTTGTAATAAGATGTTATAATCTCTATTCAGATAACTCTCATGCCACAGGGGCAAAATTTCACTGGGTCAACATTCTGACCAAACACTAAAACATTACAGAAAGCTGGGCTCACAAATTCAACACAAGTTTCCTTTTCTGTGTCTCGCTGGTCTGTTCTGATTTTCTGTTGGGTGACATCAGTCTAGATTTTGTGTTCGGACCTGAACCCACAAACGTATAACTCAGAGGCAGGATTATTACCCACTGAGCTACAGCTGGCTCCAATGTTCCCGGAAAATTTAGTTGTTGTGCACGGCAAGTTTTTTTTGACCCACGTGCAGTCCCTTTAAATTTTTAAGAATCTTCGAAGACGTGTGTTATTTATCACGGAACAGGACCTGCGTGGCACCTTCCAGGCTGCTGCACACAGCTTTGCAGGAACACTGACCGACACTCTCCATCCCAATCTCTTCCTCTCTGGTAATCTCTCCCCATTGCTATCCTTCCCTCTCCCTGTTCTTCCCTCTCTATATCTATCCCTGTCTTTCTCACTGTTACTCTCTCCATCTGGATGGAGGAGGAGAAAGAGAGGCAGCTTTACTCGGTATCTAACCCCACACTGTACCTGTCCTGCGAGTGTTTTATAGAACAGAGAGGACAGAGATTTGCTCTGTAGATAACTCCATTCTGTACTTGGCTTGGCAGCATTTGAAGGGACAGTTTCGACGGAGCTTTACTCTGTATCCCTGGAATTTTGAAGTGTAAGGGGTGTTCAGTTTAGTTTAGTTTATTGATACAGCACTGAAACAGGCCCTTCGGCCCACCGAGTCTGTGCCGACCATCAACCACCCATTAATACTAATCCTACACTAATTCCATATTCCTACCACATCCCCACCTGTCCCCATATTTTCCTACCACCCACCTATACTAGGGGCAATTGCTAATGGCCAATTTACCTATCAACCTGCAAGTCTTTGGCATGTGGGAGGAAACCGGAGCACCTGGTGGAAACCCACGTAGACACAGGGAGAACTTGCAAACTCCACACAGGGAGTACCCAGAATTGAACCCGGGTCTCTGGAGCTGTGAGGCTGCGGTGCTAACCACTGTGCCACTGTGCTGGGTGAATTGATCAAAGTTTACAAGACAATACTGGAAACTGATGGGGTAGATAGAGAGAAACTCTTCTCACTGGTTGGAGGAGTCTCGGACGAGGGGCACAGTCGAAAAATCGAACATTAGTCGAAGACCCTTTCAAGGGTGAAATTTATTAACACTTCGACACACAAAGGATGGTGGAATTTTGGAATTGTCTTCCACAAATAACCCCTCCCTATCTCTGCAATCTCCTCCAGCTCCACAATCCACCAATATCTGCCATCCTCTAATTCTGGCCTCTTGAACATCCCCAATTTGAATCGTTCCACCATTGGTGGCCGTGCCTTCAAGCTGCCAAGGCCCTAACTCTGGAATTCCTTTCCCAAACCTCTCTATCTCACTAACTCTCTTTCCTCTTTGAGGATTCTCCCTCAAACCAACCTCTGACCAAGTTTTTGGTCATCTGGTCTAATATCTCCTGAAGTGACTCGGTGTCAAATTTTTATTTTCTTGATTCATTTGTTGGATGTGTGCGTTAGTGGCCAGGACAGCATTTATTGCCCATTCATAATTGCCCTTGAGAAGGTGGTGTTGAGCCTCCTTCTTGAACCGCTGCAGTCCATGTGGGGTAGGTACACCCACAGTGCTGTTAGGAAGGGAGATCCAGGATTTTGACCCAGTCACAGTGAAGGAGCAGCGATATAGTTCCAAGTCAGGATGGTGTGTGACTTAAGGGAAACTTGCAGGTGGTGGTGTTCCCATACGTGTTTCCTGTTTGTTTGCTCTCTCTCCCCCTCATTATTTCTAGACCTCCCTGTCCTTCTGTCCCTCTCTGTCATGGGAACCTAAGAACAGAGGAAGTGGGTGCAGGAACAGAGAGACCTGGGGATGTGTGTGCACAAACTGAAGGTGGCAGAGCTAGTTGAGAAAGTGGTTAAAAGGCATATGGGATCCTCGGCTTTGTAAATGGAGGCTGAGAGTATAAAAGCAAGGAGGTTATGATGAAGCTTTATAAAACACTGCTTCATCCTCAACTAGTATTGTGTCCAATTCTGGACACCGTACTTTCGGAAGGATGTGGGGGCTTTAGAGAGGATGCAGAAAAGATTCACGAGCAAGATTCCAGGGATGAGGGACTACAGTTATGTGGATAGATTGGAGAAACTGGTGTTGTTCTCCATAGAGAAGAGAAACTTGAGATGAGATTTGATAGAGGTGTTCAAAATCATGAGGGGTCCTGACAGAGTAGATGTAGGAGTAGGAATGCAGCACATAGGACATTCCAGACCCATTTCTGTTCAGTGTTTACTTAAACAAGTGAATTGACCATTTAATATTTTTAACTTACTTAACCCTTGTGTTCCCACAAAGATCAAGCTAGTAAATTCAACAGTGGTCACTTTGACTTCATCCCATCGTGTCTTATGTACATTCTGACAGGATAGCAGGTATAACTGTAGTCATAAAATTCAGCTGAAAATTGATCAGTTACATTGTTATTTCAGTCCATATTTACAGTACACACGGTACCTTACTGTTGTAATCAAGTCATATAGTGTCTATTCATCCCACTGGGGCAAAATGTCACTGGCTCAACGTTCTCACCAAATACTAAAGCATTCCACAATGCAAGACTCACAAATTCAACACAAGTTTCCTTTTCTGAGTCTCGCTGGTCTGTTCTGATTCTCTGAGGGATTACTGATGCTTATCCTCCACATGAGCAGTCGTCCTAATCCCGTGTGCCTGTCCTGCTCCCAAACCCGGCAACCGCTTATGTTAAGGCAAGTGATACAGGAGCGTCTCAGTGACTGAGGCAGGTGAGTCTTGAGGCTGAGCCGGGCACAGTGAGTGACCCGGGTTAATCCGACACTCCAGGGAATGTTTTAACGGAGCTTTACTCTGTATCTAAGCCATGCTGTACCTTCTCTGAGATTGTTTGATGGGGCAGTGCAGACGAGGAGAGTTATTCCTTCCCCATTTTAAACATGGAGAAGTGAATATCCAAGAGATTGTTTTAAATGTGATGAGGTTTTCTGCCTCTACCACCCTTTCAGGCAGTGAGTTCCAGACACCCACCAGCCACTGGGTGAAGAAACTATTGATGTGTTTCGTTCTGTTAAGTTTGATGTCAATGTTTCCCCAGGATGTTGATGCTGGGGGATTCAGTGATGGGATAATGCTTTGAATGCCAAGGGGAGGTGGTTGGATTCTCTCTTGTTGCAGATGGTCATTGCCTGGCACTTGTGTGACGTGAATGTTACTTGTCACTGGTCGGCCCAAGCCTGAATGTTGTCTGGGTCTTGGTGCATGTGGCTCTGGATTACTTCATTATCTGAGGCAAAATACTGTGGATGCTGGAAATCTGGAAAGCATCGAGCTGAATCACTAACTCTGTTTCTCTCTCCACAGATGCTGCTTGACCTACTCAGTATTTAAAGCACTTTCTGCTGGGATCTCAGCTGAAGATGGCTGGGCTGAGGACACTACCCTGATAAACTCCTGCAGTGAAGGCCTGGGACTGAGATGATTGACTTCCAACAACCAAAACCATCTTCCTTTGTGCTCGGTATGATTCCAACCAGTGGAGAGATTTCCCACGATTCCCACTGACTTCAGTTTTACTCGGGCTCCTCGATACCACACTCGGTCAAACACTGCCTTAATGTTAAGGTCAGTCTCTCTTCCCAGCAGCAGACAGGAGTGAATCGTTCCCTTTGACCCTTTGTACACTGAACAAGCTGTGCTTCTTCACAGCCTGATACAGGACTGGACACGGCCGATTAATGTAGCCCATCAAACACTCCCAGAGCAGCTTCAGCACAGCTTAGGAACAGAGTACAGTTCCTTCAACATTCTCTCTCTGTCTCTCCCTCCTGCTATCTCTGACACTAGGAGAGAGACAGAGGGAGAGAGGGTTAGATATGAAGGCAGAGAGAGGGCTGTAGAGAGGGACAAATTTGGAGAGAGAGAGGTTGTTGAGGTGGATGAAAAGGATAATGTAAGATATATTAATTTGATGTAATCCTTCACTGCTGTGTACACAAACATATTAGAGATAGATATGGAGAGAAAAAAAACATCAGGAGAGGGGGAAATGCAGACAATGTTGGGGCCCAGGCGTATACGTTTGATGATCCAGAAGGAATAGCCTCCATTTTAAACATCCAGCAAGCTATTCCACTGTGGGAGCCATCACACCCAAACAGGCATAGACACACACACAAACACACAGAAATACCCACACAATGATATTGGTTGTGCAAATTTCATGCTGGCTTATTGGTTAATTTTTAAATCTGTGATTGATAGATTCTTGTTTACCAAAGGTATTAAGAGATAAGGGGCAAAGGCAGGATATATGGTGTAAGTTACATCACAGATCAGCCAAGATCACATTTGATGCCGGAACAGGATTGTGGGGTTAAATTGCATCCTCCTCTTCCAATATCCCCTGTTAAATATCCTTCTTTCTCTTTTAGTCACCCTGTCAGTCTATGTCTCTCTGTTTCTCTCTTTCTGTCTCTATCGGACAGTGCAGAGTGAGATTCACTCTGTCTCCACCCCATGATGTTCCTGCCCTGGGAGTGTGTGATGGGACAGTGCAGAGGGAAATTTACTCTGTGTCAAACCCAACATTGTGCTTAGCTTGGGACTGTTTAATGGGACAGTGTAGCTGGAGATTTACTCTGTATCCCTGGAATTTTGAAGGCTCAGGTGTGATTTGATGATTGAACAAAGAACAAAGATAATTACAGCACAGGAACAGGCCCTTCGGCCCTCCAAGCCTACGCTGATCCAGATCCTCTCTCTAAACATGTCGCCTATTTTCTAAGGGTCTGTATCTCTTTTCTTCCTGCCCATTCATGTATCTGTCTAGATACATCTTAAAAGACGCCATCGTGCCCGCATCTAACACCTCCGCTGGCAACGCGTTCCAGGCACCCACCACCCTCTGCGTAAAGAACTTTCCACGCATATCCCCCCTAAACTTTTCCCCTTTCACTTTGAACTCGTGTCCTCTAGTAATTGAATCCCCCACTCTGGGAAAAAGCCTCTTGCTATCCACCCTGTCTATACCTCTCATGATTTTGGACACCTCAATCAGGTCCCCCCTCAACCTCTGTCTTTCTAATGAAAATAATCCTAATCTACTCAACCTCTCTTCATAGCCAGCGCCCTCCGTACCAGGCAAAATCCTGGTGAACCTCCTCTGCACCCTCTCCAAAGCATCCACATCCTTTTGGTAATGTGGCGACCAGAACTGCACGCAGTATTCCAAATGTGGCCGAACCAAAGTCCTATCCAACTGTAACATGACCTGCCAACTCTTGTACTCAATACCCCGTCCGATGAAGGAAAGCATGCCGTATGCCTTCTTGACCACTCTATTTACCTGCGTTGTCACCTTCAGGGAACAATGGACCTGAACACCCAAATCTCTCTGGACATCAATTTTCCCAGGACTTTTCCATTTACTGTATAGTTCACTCTTGAATTGGATCTTCCAAAATGCATCACCTCGCATTTGCCCTGATTGAACTCCATCTGCCATTTCTCTGCCCAACTCTCCAATCTATCTCTATTCTGCTGTATTCTCTGACAGTCCCCTTCACTATCTGCTACTCCACCAATCTTAGTGTCCTCTGCAAACTTGCTAATCAGTCCACCTATACTTTCCTCCAAATCATTAATGTATATCACAAACAACAGTGGTCCCAGCACGGTTCCCTGTGGAACACCACTGGTCACACATCTCCATTTTGAGAAACTCCCTTCTACTGCTACTCTCTGTCTCCTGTTGCCCAGCCAGTTCTTTATCCATCTAGCTAGTACACCTTGGACCCCAAGCGCCTTCACTTTCTCCATCAGCCTGCCATGGGGAACCTTATCAAACGCCTTACTGAAGTCCATGTATATGACATCGACAGCCCTTCCCTCATCAATCAACTTTGTCACTTCCTCAAAGAATTCTATTAAGTTGGTAAGACATGACCTTCCCTGCACAAAACCATGTTGCCTATCACTGATAAGCCCATTTTCTTCCAAATGGGAATAGATCCTATCCCTCAGTATCTTCTCCAGCAGCTTCCCTACCACTGACGTCAGGCTCACCGGTCTATAATTACCTGGATTATCCCTGCTACCCTTCTTAAACAAGGGGACAACATTAGCAATTCTCCAGTCCTCCGGGACCTCACCCGTGTTTAAGGATGCTGCAAAGATATCTGTTAAGGCCCCAGCTATTTCCTCTCTCGCTTCCCTCAGTAACCTGGGATAGATCCCATCCGGACCTGGGGACTTGTCCACCTTAATGCCCTTTAGAATACCCAACACTTCCTCCCTCCTTATGCCGACTTGACCGAGTGTAATCAAACATCTGTTCCTAACCTCAACATCCGTCATGTCCCTCTTCTCGGTGAATACCGAGATAATAAGGGAAACTGTTAGGGTAGACAGAGAGTAACAATTCCCACTGGCTGCAGAGTCTAGAACATGGGGGCACAGTCTAAAAATATAAACCTAGTCTAAAAACCTTTCAGGAGTGAAATGAAGAAACACTTCAACACACCAGGTGTGGTATCAGTTTGGAACTCTCTTCCACAAACAGCAATTGATGCTGAGACACTTGTTAATTTTTAAATCTGAGTTTGATAGATTTTTGTTAACCAAAGGTATTAAGGGGCAAAGATAGGTACATGGAGTTAGATCACACATCAGCCATGAGCTCATTGAATGACAGAACAGGGTTGAGGGGCCAAATGGCCTCCTCCTCTTCCTCTGTCCTACGCCCAATATCCTGCGATCACTCTCTGTGTCTTGGTCTCTGTCTCCCTCTTTGTCTCTCTTTCTGTCTGTCTGTCTGTCTCTCTCTCTCTCCTCTCATCTGTGGAAATCCACACACATCAGTCAGCCATTTTAGGTTCATTTTCAGTGGCCATTTTATGTTCCCACAACACTGGGACATTTATCGCTGTCTATCCCAAACCATCTCTCTTTGTAGTCTATTTGTGTTCTCCTCACAGCTTATTGTCCCACCTAACCTAGTATCTCTCTCCTTTGCTCCGTCTCACTCACGCACTCTCCCCCCTCTCTCTCCCCCCCCATTTCTCTCTCCCCCCATTTCTCTCTTCCCCCCCACCCCCCCCTCCCCGCAATCTCTCTTTAAGTGTCCTGTTATCACATCCTTTATTATAGATTCGACCATTTTCCCTATGACTGATGTTAGACGAACAGGTCTTTAGTTCCCTATTTTCTCCCTCCTTCCTTTTGTAAATAGTGGGGTTACATTTGCTACCTTCTAATCTGTCTCTCTCACTCTGCCTCTCTCACACTGCCTCTGTCCTTCGCTATCTGACTTTCCCCCCTCTCTCTCTCTCTATCTATCCCTCTCTGTCTTTTTCTCTCTCTCGCTCTATCTCTCCCTCTCTCTCTCTCTACCTCTGTCCACGTCTCAATTTGTGCCTCCCTCACACCATCACTCCCTCTCTCTCTGTCTCTCTCTATCTTTCTGTCTGCCTCTCTCTCTCTCTCTCTGCCTCTCTCTCTCTCTGCCTCTCTCTCTCTCTCTCTCTCTGTCACTCGCTCTCTCTCTTTCGCTGCCTCTGTCCACGTCTGAGTTTGTGTCGACTCCACACCATCTCTCCCTCCCTCTCTCCCTCCCTCTCTCTCTCTCTTTCTCCCTCTCTCCCTCCCTCTCTCTCTCTGTCTCTGTCTCAGAGTTACAGCTCAGATGATTAACCTCTTTATCCATGTGTTATGAACACGGGACTTTGTCTCTCTCCCATTTTCTAGGATGTTGCCAGGACTGGAGAATTGTAGCTGTGAGGATAGGCAGGGGTTGTTGTCCTTGGAACAGAGAAGGCTGAGGGGAGATCTGATTGAAATGTACAAAATGTTGAGGGTCCTGGATAGAGTGGAGGTGAAGGGCAGAGAACCATAGCAGAAAGGTCAGTGACGAGGGGGCATAGATTTAAAGTGATTGGGAGAAAAATTAGAGGGGAGTTGAGGAAAATCTTTTTCACCCAGAGGGTCGCGATGGTCTGGAACTCACTGCCTGAAAGGGTAGTTGAGGCAGAGACCCTCAACTCATTCAGAAGGAGTCTGGATCGGCACCTCAAGTGCGGTAAGCTGCAGTGCTCGGACCAAATGCTGGAAGGTGGGATGAGAATAGGTTGATCGTTTTTCGGCTGGCACAGAGAGAATGGGTGAAGTGGCCGCTTTCAGTGCCTTAAAATTTCTATGTTGCCCTCGCCAACTCGATTTTACCCTCTGTTACCCTCTGAATCTCAGTCTCTCCCTCTCTGTTACCCTCTGAATCCCAGTCTCTCCCTCTCTGTTACCCTCTGAATCCCAGTCTCTCCCTCTCTGTTACCATCTGAATCCCAGTCTCTCCCTCTCTGTTACCCTCTGAATTCCAGTCTCTCCCTCTCTGTTACCCTCTGAATCCCAGTCTCTCGCTCTCTGTTACCCTCTGAATCCCAGTCTCTCCCTCTCCGTTACCCTCTGAATCCCATTCTCTCCCCCTCTGTTACTCTCTGAATCCCAGTCTCTCCCTCCATGTTTCCCTCTGAATCCCAGACTCTCCCTCTCTGTTTCCCTCTGAATCCCAGTCTCTCCCTCTCTGTTACCCTCTGAATCCCAGTCTCTCCCTCTCCGTTACCCTCTGAATCCCATTCTCTCCCCCTCTGTTACTCTCTGAATCCCAGTCTCTCCCTCCATGTTTCCCTCTGAATTCCAGTCTCTCCCTCTCTGTTACCGTCTGAATCCCAGTCTCTCCATCTCTGTTTCCGTCTGAATCCCAGTCTCTCCCTCTCTGTTACCCTCTGAATCCCAGCCTCTCCCTCTCTGTTACCCTCTGAATCCCAGTCTCTCCCTCTCTCTTACCCTCTGAGTCCCAGTCTCTCCCTCTCATTTACCCTCTGAGTCCCAGTCTCTCCCTCTCTCTTACCCTCTGAGTCCCAGTCTCTCCCTCTCCGTTACCCTCTGAGTCCCAGTCTCTCCCTTTCCGTTACCCTCTGAGTCCCAGTCTCTCCCTCTCTCTTACCCTCTGAGTCCCAGACTCTCCCTCTCTGTTACCCTGTGAATCCCAGACTCTCCCTCTCTGTTACCGTCTGAATCCCAGTCTCTCCCTCTCTGTTTCCCTCTGAATCCCAGACTCTCCCTCTCCGTTACCCTCTGAATCCCAGTCTCTCCCTCTCTCTTATCCTCTGAGTCCCAGTCTCTCCCTCTCCGTTACCCTCTGAATCCCAGTCTCTCCCTCTCTGTTACCTGACCAGAGCTTTATAAATGTTCAGCACACCCTCTCGGCTTTTGTACTCACTGTATACAGTGTAAATTGTGGTATTCCCCAGGGGTTTTGATTAGGACCACTGATCTTATTGATATATGAATGACTTAGACTGGGGTAAACAGGGCATAACTTCAACATTGTGCCATCTGCAATGTAATAAACAGTGAAGGGAATAGGAGTAGACTTCAGGAGGATAGAGGCAGTCTGGTGAAATGGTCAGACACATAGCAGGTTAACTTCAATGCTGAGAAATGTCAAATGATGCATTTAGGAAGGAAGACTGAGGAGAAGCGATATAAACTAAATGGTACAATGTTAAAATGGGTGCAGGGACAGAGAGATCTGGGATTTCATTTGTGTCACTTTTTACATCTAAAAGATTCAATTTGGGGCTTGCAATCTCTAAGTTGAATTTAGCTTCATCCTGAAAAGTGTCAGCAAACGTGTTGGGAAATGTGTCAAAAGCTGTTTCCATTCAGACATTCCTGCATTGTGGAAGTGTGAGTTATCTTTGCAGAGACAGGAAATATGGTTGTTTGAATGGACCTGCAGGTTTTGGTTGATGCAATAAGGTGAGAATTTGAATTGTGTCCCTTCCAGATACACAGAATTGAAGGTATTTACAGAACACCACATGAAGTAGTTTACCAATGTCTGACAAACTTCAAAGACTTCAAACACATGGAAGAAGAGGAGAAGGGAACAATATACAAAACCTCAGTCAGTCAGACATCAGCAGGAGGAAAATGAATCTCTTTTTATGGGTTTTAATTTGAAGGCCTGAGCTGATGATTGAAAAAGTAGGAGTTCAAATCCCACACTGGGCTGTTGTGAATTTGAATTCTATTTTTTCTTTAAAAAAACATAAATCTGGAGTTAAAAAGCCTCTAGGTTGGAATGATTCACTCCTGTCTACTAGTGCAAAGCCCGTGTGTGTCTCAGTTTTGCTGTATTTATTAATGATTTAAGATGATGTGGTAGAATGCAACATACCCAAGTTTACCAATGACACAAAAATAGGCAGCATTGTTAGCAGTGGAGCTGGAAGCAGAACATTGCAAAGAGATATTAATATCTTAAAGAGATGGGCAAAACTGTGGCAGTTAGATTTCCATGTCAGCAAAAAAAGACTAGAACAGAGTACTTTATAAATGGTGAAAAGATAGAAACACTGGAGGTTGAAAGAGACTTTGGGGGGGTCCATGTCCATTTGAGTGCAGTGTAGATTTACCAGAATGATAACTGGACTCCAAGGGTTAAATTACAAGGTGACATTACACAAACTAGGGATTTATTGCCTGGAATTTAGGAGGATCAAGGTAATTTGTTCAAAGCTGTTGAGATATTAAGGGGAACTGATGGGGTAGTTTGGGAGAAACTATTTCAGCAGCTTGGGAACATAGGAACAGGAGTAGGCCATTCAGCCCATCGAGCCTGCTCCGCCATTCAATACGATCCTGGCTGATCATCCACTTCAATGTCTTTTTCCCAGACTGAGTTTCCACAGCCCACTGGAGTAGAGAATTCCAAAGATTCACAACCCTCTGAGCAAAAATCCGCCACTCCAGGCTAAAGGTGGTAATAGTTTGGAACGTGTCTTCTGCACGCACACATTGATGCAAAATCAATTGTCATTTTTAAATCGAAGGTTGATCTCATCAAATTCCTTTTGAAAATTGAAATATTCTTCTTTCGCGCTCTGTCCCTGAGTCACTCTGTTTCTGTGTGTGTGTGTGTGTGTGTTTCTGTGTGTGTGTGTGTTTCTGTGTGTGTGTGTGTGTTTCTGTGTGTGTGTTTCTGTGTGTGTGTTTCTCTGTGTGTGTGTGTTTCTGTGTGTGTGTTTCTGTGTGTGTGTTTCTCTGTGTGTGTGTGTTTCTGTGTGTGTGTGTTTCTGTGTGTGTGTTTCTGTGTGTGTGTGTGTTTCTGTGTGTGTGTGTGTTTCTGTGTGTGTGTTTCTCTGTGTGTGTGTTTCTCTGTGTGTGTGTGTTTCTGTGTGTGTGTTTCTCTGTGTGTGTGTGTGTTTCTGTGTGTGTGTTTCTGTGTGTCTGTGTGTGTCTATGTCTGTTTCTCTCTCCTCTCTCAGACCCTTTGTAAAGCTCCACATGCATCAGTTTGCCATTTGAAGTCAGCTGCTTTTGGTTTCACCGCATCTGCAGAGGTTGCACCTCCTTATGCAGGCTGGTAAAAAACATGTATTCCGCAGTTGGCTCCAATGTTCCCGTGAAACTTTAGATGTTGTGCGTGCCCAGTTTTTTTAACGTGAGCTGTCCCTTGAAATCTTTGAAGAATCTTTGAAGACGTGTGCTATTTATTGTGGAACAGGATCTGCGTGGGACCTTTGAGGCTGCTGCACGCAGATTTGCAGGAACATTGACCAACACTCTCCATCCCAATCTCTTCCTCTTTCTCTCTGGTACTCTCTCCCCATTGCAATCCTTCCCTCTCTCTCTTATTCTCCATATCTATCCCTGTTCTTTCTCACTGTTACTCTCTCCATCTGGATGGAGGAGGAGTAAGAGAGGCATATACAGAGGCAGCTTTACTCTGTATCAAACCCCACAGTGTACCTGCCCCCTAGTTCTTGACTAGGGGGAACATCCTCCCAGCATCCGCCCTGTAAAGTCCCCTCAGAATCTTGTATGTTTCAATAAGATCACCTCTCATTCTTCTAAACTCCAATGAGTATAGGCCCAACCTGTTCCACCATTCCTCAAAGATAACCCCTTCATCCCAGGAATCAGCCGAGTGAACCTTCTCTGAACTGATTCCAATGCATCCAGGCCTGACCATTTATCCACTTTCAAAGCTGCCAAACACCTTCATATTTCCCCTCTCACTCTGTTTATCCCATCCAATATTTCACACTCCTCCTCTTTAACTACAATCTCTGTATCGTTCCCACTCTTTTATAAAGACGGACACAGAGAATTCATTAAGAACCATGCCCACATCTCCCACCTCCACAGGTAGGAAGAAGGAGGAGAGGCAATCTAAACTAAAGGATATAGTTATAAAGGGGCTAACATTCTCTGCCTCTTCCTTTGCTCTAATATAATCCTTGATTTCTATCATTAACAATGGTTGGAACAATTTACTGAGGTTCTGTCAAAGCTTACTCACATTCTTTATCTGTGTCTCTCTGTCCCAGAGAGATGGTGAAGAAACTATTGATGTGTTTCGTTCAGTTAAGTTTGATGTCAATGTTTCCCCAGGATGTTGACGCTGGGTGATTCAGTGATGGGATAATGCTTTGAATGCCAAGGGGAGGTGGTTGGATTCTCTCATGTTGCAGATGGTCATTGCCTGGCACTTGTGTGACGTGAATGTTACTTGTCACTGGTCGGCCCAAACCTGAATGTTGTCTGGGTCTCGGTGCATGTGGCTCTGGATTGCTTCATTATCTGAGGTAAAATACTGTGGATGCTGGAAATCTGGAAATCATCGAGCTGAATCACTAACTCTGTTTCTCTCTCCACAGATGCTGCCTGACCTGCTCAGTATTTCCAGCACTTTCTGCTGGGATTTCATTATCTGAGGAGGTGTGAATGGAACTGAACACTGTGCAATCAACAGTGAACATCCCTACTTCTGACCTTACGATGGAGGGCAGGTCATTGAGGAAGCAGCTGAAGATGGATGGGCCGAGGACACTAACCTGAGGAACTCCTGCAGTGATGTCCTGGGACTGAGATGATTGACCTCCAACAACCACAACCATCTTCCTTTGTGCTCGGTATGAGTCCAACCAGCGGATTCCCACTGACTTCAGTTTTACTCGGGCTCCTCGATGTCACACTCGGTCAAACGCTGCCTTGATGTTAAGGTCAGTCTCTCTTCCCAGCAGCAGACAGGAGTGAATCGTTCCCTTTGACCCGTTGTACACTGAACAAGCTGTGTTTCTTCACAGCCTGATACAGGACTGTACACGGCCGATTAATGTAGCCCATCAAACACTCCCAGAGCAGGTTCAGCACAGCTTAGGAATAGAGTATAGTTCCTTCAACATTCTCTCTCTGTCTTCCTCTCTCTGTCTCTCCCTCCTGCGATCTCTGACACTAGGAGAGAGACAGAGGGAGTGAGGGTTAGATATACAGACAGAGGGAGTGCTGTGGAGAGGGACAAGGTTGGAGAGAGAGAGAATGCAGGGTCGATTGAAAGGGAGAATGTAAGAGAAATTAATTTGATGTAATCCTTCACTGCTGTGTGCACAAACATTTCAGAGATAGGTATGGAGACAGAAACATCGGGAGAGATCTCTGTCTCTCTTCCTGTCTCTCCATCTGTCTTTCCCTCCCTGTCACTCCCTCTCTCTGCTTCTATCTCTGTCTCTGCCACTCTCTCTGTCTCTCCCTCTCTGTCCTCCATCTGTCTTTCCCTCTCTGTCACTCCCTCTCTTTCCTTCTATCTCTGTCTCTCTATCTCTCTGTCGCTCCATCTGTCCTTACCTCCCTGTCACTTCCTCTCTCTCCTTCTATCTCTGTCTCTCTCTCTCTCTCTCTCTCTATCCCCCCATCTGTCCTTCCCTCCCTGTCACTCCATCTCTCTCCTGCTCTCTCTGTCTCTCACTTTGTCCCTCCATCTGTCTTTCCCTCCTTGACACTCCCTCTCACTACTTCCATCTCTGCCTCTCTCTCTCTGTCCCTCCACCTGTCTACCGCACCCCCCACCCACCCCCCGTCACTCCATCTCCCTCCTTCGATCTCTGTCTCTGCCTCTCTCTGTCTCTCTCTCAATCCCTCCATCTTTCCTTCACTCCCTGTCACTCCATCTCTCTCCCTGTCTCTCGCTCTCTCTCTGTCCCTCCATCTGTCTTTCCCTCCCTGACACTTCCTCTCTCTCCTTCTCTCTCTGTCTCACTCTCTGCCCCTCCATGTGTCTTTCCCTCGCTGTCTCTCTCCCAGTCTCTCCATCTGTCTTTCCCTCCCTGTCACTCCCTCTCTCTCCTTCTATCTCTGTCTCTCTCTCTCTCAGTCTTTCCATCTGTCTTTCCCTCCATGTCACTCCCTCTCCCTCCTTCCATCTCTGCCTCTCTCTCTCTCTCTCAGTCTTTCCATCTGTCTTTCCCTCCATGTCACTCCCTCTCTCTCCTTCTATCTCTGTCTCTCTCTCTCTGTCTCTCCATCTGTCTTTCCCTCCCTGTCACTCCCTTTCTCTCCTTCCATCTCTGTCTCTCGCTCTCAGTCTTTCCATCTGTCCTTCCCGCCCTGTCACTAGCTCTCTGTCCTTCTATCTCTGTCTATCTCACTCTGTCCCTCCATCTGTCTTTCCCTCCCTGTCACTCCATCTCTCTCCACTCTCTGTCCCTCACTCTGTCCCTCCATCTGTCTCTCCATCTGTCTTTCCCTCCCTGTCACTCCCTCTCTCTCCTTCTATCTCTGTCTCTCGCTCTCTGTCTCTCCATCTGTCCTTCCCTCCCTGTCACTACATCTCTCTCCTTCCATCTCTGCGTCTCTCTCTCTCTCTGTCTCTCCAACTGCCTTTCCCTCTCTGGTTGACTAACAGGAAGCAGAGAGTGGGGATAAATGAGTGCTATTCTGGCTGGCAATCAGTCACGAGTGGTGTGCCTCAGGGATCGGTGTTGGGACCACAATTATTTACAATTTATATCGATGATTTGGAGTTGGGGACCACGTGTAGGGTGTTAAAGTTTGCAGATGACACTAAGATGAGTGGCAGAGCAAAGTGTGCAGATGACTGTGAAACTTTGCAGAGGAACATAGATACATTGAGTGAGTGGGCAAAGGTCTGGCAGATGGAATACAATGTTAATAAATGTGAAGTTATTCATTTCGGTAGGAGTAACAGTAAAAAGGATTATTACTTGAATGGTAAAAAGTTGCAGCATGCTGCTATGCAGAGGGACCTGGGTGTCCTTGTGCATGAATTGCAAAAGGTTGGTCTGCAGGTACAGCAAGTAATTAGGAAGGCAAATGGAATTTTGTCCTTCATTGCTAAAGGGATTGAGTTTAAAAGCAGAGAGGTTATGTTGCAGCTGTATAAGGTACTGGTGAGGCCGCACCTGGAGTACTGTGTGCAGTTTTGGTCTCCTTACTTGAGAAAGGATGTACTGGCACTGGAGAGGGTGCAGAGGAGGTTCACTAGGTTGATTCCGGAGTTGAGGGGGTTGGCTTATGAGGAGAGACTGAGTAGATTGGGATTATATTCATTGGAGTTCAGAAGAATGAGGGGGGATCTTATAGAAACTGAAATTGAAATATTATAGAAATTGAAATATTCTTCTGTCACTCTCTGTCCCTTGGGCAGTCCGTTTGTGTGTGTGTCTGTGCATGTCGGTCTCTGTGTGTGTGTGTCTGTGCATGTCGGTCTGTGTGTGTGTGTCTGTGCATGTCGGTCTGTGTGTGTGGTTCTGTGTGTGTGTTTCTCTGTGTGCATGTGTGTTTCTCTGTGTGTGGGTGTGTGTGTCTGTCTGTGTCTATGCCTGTTTCTCTCTCCTCTCTCAGAACCTCAGTAAAACTCCACATACATCAATTTGCTGTTTTAATTTGGCTGCTTTTGGTGATATCACAACTGCAGAGGGTGCACTTCCTTCTGCAGGCTGGTAGGAAACCCATATCCTGCTCTTTAACAGCATATTCTGTCTGCTTTGTATACTAAATTGATTAATCCCTAATAATTGATCAAATCTGACATTGATTACTGTTTGAAAGTCTCCAGGTTTACTTTCCTCCCAGGGCTGATTAAAAGTTCGAGTTTCCCTCAGTGTTTTGGAAATATCAAACCCTGATCCCACATCCAGTAAAGTATTTTACATGATGGGACGCTGCAAATGTTGTTATACTCAGTGCGCACGGTCCCTTCATGTTGTAATAAGATGTTATAATCTCTATTCAGATAACTCTCATGCCACAGGGGCAAAATTTCACTGGGTCAACATTCTGACCAAACACTAAAACATTACAGAAAGCGAGGCTCACAAATTCAACACAAGTTTCCTTTTCTGTGTCTCGCTGGTCTGTTCTGATTTTCTGTTGGGTGACATCAGTCTAGATTTTGTGTTCGGACCTGAACCCACAAACGTATAACTCAGAGGCAGGATTATTACCCACTGAGCTACAGCTGCCTCCAATGTTCCCAGAAAATTTAGTTGTTGTGCACGGCAAGTTTTTTTTTGTCCCACGTGCAGTCCCTTTAAATTTTTAAGAATCTTCGAAGACGTGTGTTATTTATCACGGAACAGGACCTGCGTGGTACCTTCCAGGCTGCTGCACACAGCTTTGCAGGAACACTGACCGACACTCTCCATCCCAATCTCTTCCTCTCTGGTAATCTCTCCCCATTGCTATCCTTCCCTCTCTCTGTTTTTCTCTCTCTATATCTATCCCTGTCTTTCTCACTGTTACACTCTCCATCTGGATGGAGGAGGAGAAAGAGAGGCATATATAGAGGCAGCTTTACTCGGTATCTAACCCCACACTGTACCTGTCCTGCGAGTGTTTTATAGAACAGAGAGGACAGAGATTTGCTCTGTAGATAACTCCATTCTGTACTTGGCTTGGCAGCATTTGAAGGGACAGTTTGGACGGAGCTTTACTCTGTATCCCTGGAATTTTGAAGTGTAAGGGGTGTTTAGTTCAGTTTAGTTTAGAGATACAGCACTGAAACAGGCCCTTCGGCCCACCGAGTCTGTGCCGACCATCAACCACCCATTAATACTAATCCGACACTAATTCCATATTCTGACCACATCCCCACCTGTCCCCATATTTCCCTACCACCCACCTATACTAGGGGCAATTGCTAATGGCCAATTTACCGATCAACCTGCAAGTCTTTGGCATGTGGGAGGAAACCGGAGCACCTGGTGGAAACCCACGTAGACACAGGGAGAACTTGCAAACTCCACACAGGTAGTACCCAGAATTGAACCCGGGTCGCTGGAGCTGTGAGGCTGCGGTGCTAACCACTGTGCCACTGTGCTGGGTGAATTGATCAAAGTTTACAAGACAATACTGGAAACTGATGGGGTAGATAGAGAGAAACTCTTCTCAATGGTTGGAGGAGTCTCGGACGAGGGGCACAGTCGAAAAATCGAACATTAGTCGAAGACCCTTTCAAGGGTGAAATTTATTAACACTTCTACACACAAAGGATGGTGGAATTTTGGAATTGTCTTCCACAAATGACCCCTCCCTATCTCTGCAATCTCCTCCAGCTCCACAATCCACCAATATCTGCCACCCTCTAATTCTGGCCTCTTGAACATCCCCAATTTGAATCGTTCCACCATTGGTGGCCGTGCCTTCAAGCTGCCAAGGCCCTAACTCTGGAATTCCTTTCCCAAACCTCTCCATCTCACGAACTCTCTTTCCTCTTTGAGGATTCTCCCTCAAACCAACCT
Organism: Heterodontus francisci; assembly: GCF_036365525.1. Classification (NCBI taxonomy): domain Eukaryota; kingdom Metazoa; phylum Chordata; class Chondrichthyes; order Heterodontiformes; family Heterodontidae; genus Heterodontus; species Heterodontus francisci. The sequence goes on from NW_027140510.1 coordinate 1,797,781, forward strand.
CTGACCAAGTTTTTGGTCATCTGGTCTAATATCTCCTGAAGTGACTCGGTGTCAAATTTTTATTTTCTTGATTCATTTGTTGGATGTGTGTGTTAGTGGCCAGGACAGCATTTATTGCCCATTCATAATTGCCCTTGAGAAGGTGGTGTTGAGCCTCCTTCTTGAACCGCTGCAGTCCATGTGGGGTAGGTACACCCACAGTGCTGTTAGGAAGGGAGATCCAGGATTTTGACCCAGTCACAGTGAAGGAGCAGCGATATAGTTCCAAGGCAGGATGGTGTGTGACTTCAGGGAAACTTGCAGATGGTGGTGTTCCCATACGTGTTTCCTGTTTGTTTGCTCTCTCTCCCCCTCATTATTTCTAGACCTCCCTGTCCTCCTGTCCCTCTGTGTTATGGGAACCTAAGAACAGAAGGAAGTGGGTGCAGGAACAGAGAGACCTGGGGATGTCTGTGCACAAATTGAAGGTGGCAGAGCTAGTCGAGAAAGTGGTTAAAAGGCATATGGGATCCTTGGCTTTGTAAATAGAGGCTGAGAGTATAAAAGCAAGGAGGTTATGATGAAGCTTTATAAAACACTGCTTCATCCTCAACTAGTATTGTGTCCAATTCTGGACACCGTACTTTCGGAAGGATGTGGAGGCTTTAGAGAGGATGCAGAAAAGATTCACGAGCAAGGTTCCAGGGATGAGGGACTTCAGTTATGTGGATAGATTGGAGAAACTGGTGTTGTTCTCCATAGAGAAGAGAAACTTGTGATTCGATTTGATCGAGGTGTTCAAAATCATGAGGGGTCCTGACAGAGTAGATGTCGGAGTAGGAATGCAGCACATAGGACATTCCAGACCCATTTCTGTTCAGTGTTTACTTAAACAAGTGAATTGACCATTTAATATTTTTAACTTACTTAACCCTTGTGTTCCCACAAAGATCAAGCCAGTAAATTCAACAGTGGTCACTTTGACTTCATCCCATCGTGTCTTATGTACATCCTGACAGGATAACAGGTATAACTGTAGTCATAAAATTCAGCTGAAAATTGATCAGTTACATTGTTATTTCAGTCCATATTTACAGTACACACGGTACCTTACTGTTGTAATAAAGTCATATAGTGTCTATTCATCCCACTGGGGCAAAATGTCACTGGCTCAACATTCTCACCAAATACTAAAGCATTCCACAATGCAAGACTCACAAATTCAACACAAGTTTCCTTTTCTGAGTCTCGCTGGTCTGTTCTGATTCTCTGAGGGATTACTGATGCTTATCCTCCACATGAGCAGTCGTCCTAATCCCGTGTGCCTGTCCTGCTCCCAAACCCGGCATCCGCTTACGTTAAGGCAAGTGATACAGGAGCGTCTCAGTGACTGAGGCAGGTGAGTCTTGAGGCTGAGCCGGGCACAGTGAGTGACCCGGGTTAATCCGACACTCCAGGGACAGTTTTAACGGAGCTTTACTCTGTATCTAACCCGTGCTGTACCTTCTCTGAGAGTGTTCGATGGGGCAGTGTAGACGAGGAGAGTTATTCCTTACCCATTTTAAACATGGAGAAGTGAATATCCAAGAGATTGTTTTAAATGTGATGAGGGTTTCTGCCTCTACCACCCTTTCAGGCAGAGAGTTCCAGACACCCACCAGCCACTGGGTGAAGAAACTATTGATGTGTTTCGTTCAGTTAAGTTTGATGTCAATGTTTCCCCAGGATGTTGACGCTGGGGGATTCAGTGATGGGAGAATGGTTTGAATGCCAAGGGGAGGTGGTTGGATTCTCTCTTGTTGCAGATGGTCATTGCCTGGCACTTGTGTGACGTGAATGTTACTTGTCACTGGTCGGCCCAAACCTGAATGTTGTCTGGGTCTTGGTGCATGTGGCTATGGATTGCTTCATTATCTGAGGCAAAATACTGTGGATGCTGGAAATCTGGAAAGCATCGAGCTGAATCACTAACTCTGTTTCTCTCTCCACAGATGCTGCCTGACCTGCTCAGTATTTAAAGCACTTTCTGCTGGGATCTCAGTTGAAGATGGCTGGGCTGAGGACACTACCCTGATAAACTCCTGCAGTGAAGGCCAGGGACTGAGATGATTGACTTCCAACAACCAAAACCATCTTCCTTTGTGCTCGGTATGATTCCAACCAGTGGAGAGATTTCCCCCGATTCCCACTGACTTCAGTTTTACTCGGGTTCCTCGATGTCACACTCGGTCAAACGCTGCCTTGATGTTAAGGTCAGTCTCACTTCCCAGTAGCAGACAGGAGTGAATCGTTCCCTTTGACCCGTTGTGTACTGAACAAGCTGTGCTTCTTCACAGCCTGATACAGGACTGTACACGGCCGATTAATGTAGCCCATCAAACACTCCCAGAGCAGCTTCAGCACAGCTTAGGAACAGAGTACAGTTCCTTCAACATTCTCTCTCTGTCTCTCCCTCCTGCTATCTCTGACATTAGGAGAGAGACAGAGGGAGAGAGGGTTAGATATGAAGGCAGAGAGAGGGCTGTAGAGAGGGACAAATTTGGAGAGAGAGAGGTTGTTGAGGTGGATGAAAAGGATAATGTAAGATATATTAATTTGATGTAATCCTTCACTGCTGTGTACACAAACATATAAGAGATAGATATGGAGAGAAAAAAACATCATGTGAGGGGGAAATGTAGATGAAGTTGGGGCCCAGGCGGATAATTTTGATGATCCAGAAGGAACAGCCTCCATTTTAAACATCCAGCAAGCTATTCCACTGTGGGAGCCATCACACCCAAACAGGCATAGACACACACACAAACACACAGAAATACCCACACAATGATATTGGTTGTGCAAATTTCATGCTGGCTTATTGGTTAATTTTTAAATCTGTGATTGATAGATTCTTGTTAACCAAAGGTATTGAGAGATAAGGGGCAAAGGCAGGATATATGGTGTAAGTTACATCACAGATCAGCCAAGATCTCATTTGATGCCGGAACAGGGCTGTGGGGTTGAATTGCATCTTCCTCTTCCAGTATCCCCTGTGAAGTATCCTTCTTTCTCTTTTAGTCACCCTGTCAGTCCATGTCTCTCTGTTTCTCTTTTTCTGTCTCTCTCTGTCTGTCTCTATCGGACAGTGTAGAGTGAGATTCACTCTGTATCCACCCCATGATGTTCCTGCCCTGGGAGTGTGTGATGGGACAGTGCAGAGGGAAATTTACTCTGTGTCAAACCCAACATTGTGCTTGGCTTGGAAATATTTAATGGGACAGTGTAGCTGGAGATTTACTCTGTATCCCTGGAATTTTGAAGGCTCAGGTGTGATTTGATGATTGTTTTCAAGATAATAAGGGAAACTGATGGGGTAGACAGAGAGTAACAATTCCCACTGGCTGCAGAGTCTAGAACTTGGGGGCATAGTCTAAAAATATAAACCGAGTCTAAAAACCTTTCAGGAGTGAAATGAAGAAACACTTCAACACACCAGGTGTGGTATCAGTTTGGAACTCTCTTCCACAAACAGCAATTGATGCTGAGACACTTGTTAATTTTTAAATCTGAGTTTGATAGATTTTTGTTAACCAAAGGTATTAAGGGGCAAAGATAGGTACATGGAGTTAGATCACACATCAGCCATGAGCTCATGGAATGACAGAACAGGGTTGAGGGGCCAAATGGCCTCCTCCTCTTCCTCTGTCCGACGACAAATATCCTGCTATCACTCTCTGTGTCTTGGTCTCTGTCTCCCTCTTTGTCTCTCTTTCTGTCTGTCTGTCTGTCTCTCTCTCTCTCCTCTCATCTGTGGAAATCCACACACATCAGTCAGCCATTTTAGGTTCATTTTCAGTGGCCATTTTATGTTACCACAACACTGGGACATTTATCGCTGTCTATCCCAAACCATCTCTCTTTGTAGTCTATTTGTGTTCTCCTCACAGCTTATTGTCCCACCTAACCTAGTATCTCTCTCCTTTGCTCCGTCTCACTCACACACTCTCCCCCCTCTCTCTCCCCCCCCATTTCTCTCTCCCCCCATTTCTCTCTCCCCCCACCCCCTGCAATCTCTCTTTAAGTGTCCTGTTATCACATCCTTTATTATAGATTCGACCATTTCCCGATGACTGATGTTAGACGAACAGGTCTTTAGTTCCCCATTTTCTCTTTCTTTCCTTTTGTAAATAGTGGAGTTACATTTGCTACCTTCTCTTCTGCCTCTCTCACTCTGCCTCTCTCACACTGCCTCTGTCCCTCGCTATCTGTCTTTCCCACCCCCTCTCTCTCTCTATCTCTCCCTCTCTCTCTTTTTCTCTCTCTCGCTCGATCTCTACCTCTCTCTCTCTACCTCTGTCCACGTCTCAATTTGTGCCTCCCTCACACCATCTCTCCCTCTCTCTGTCTCTCTCTAGCTCTCTGTCTGCCTCTCTATGTCTGCTTCTCTATGTCTGCCTCTCTGTGTCATCTTCTCTCTCTGTGCCTCTCTCACTCTCTATCTGTCTCTCCCCCAGCTCTCTCTGTCTCTCTCTGCCTCCCTGTCTCTGCCTCCCTCTCTCTGCCTCCCTCTCTCTGCCTCCCTCTCTCTGCCTCTCTCTCTCTGCCTCTCTCTCTCTGTCTCTCTCTCTCTGCCTCTCTCTCTCCGTCTCTCCCTCTCTCTCTTTCGCTGCCTCTGTCCACGTCTCAGTTTGTGTCTCCCCCACACCATCTCTCCCTCCCTCTCTCTCTGTCTCTCTCTGTCTCTCTCTGCCTCTCTCTCTCTGCATCTCTCTCTCTCTCTGCCTCTCTCTCTCTCTGCCTCGCTCTCTCTGACTCTCCCTCTCTATCTCTCCCTCTCTCTCTTTCACTGCCTCTGTCCACGTCTCAGTTTGTGTCTCCCCCACACCATCGCTCCCTCCCTCTCTCCCTCCCCCTCTCTCTCTCTTTCTCCCTCTCTCCCTCCCTCTCTGTCTCTATCTCAGAGTTACAGCTCAGATGATTAACCTCTTTATCCATGTGTTATGAACACGGGACTTTGTCTCTCTCCTATTTTCTAGGATGTTGCCAGGACTGGAGAATTGTTGCTATGAGGATAGGCAGGGGTTGCTGTCCTTGGAACAGAGAAGGCCCTCTCCAACTATCTCTGTCTCTGCCACTCTCTCTGTCTTTCTCTCTGTCAATTCATCTGTCTTTCCCTCTCTGTCACTCCTCCTCTCTCCTTCGATCTCTGTCTCGCTCTCTCTGTCCCTCCATCTTTCCTTCCCTCCCTGTCATTACATCTCTCTCCTTCTCTCTCTGTCTCTCACTTTGTCCCTCCATCTGGCTTTCCCTTCCTAACACTCCCTCTCTCTCCTTCTCTCTCTGTCTCTGCCACTCTCTCTGTCTCTCTCTCTCTGTCCCTCCATCTGTCTTTCCCTCTCTGTCTCTCCGTCTCACTCCTTCTATCTCTGTCACTCCCGCTCTCTCTCTGTCCCTCCATCTGTCTTTCCTTCTCTGTCTCTCCCTCTCTCTCCTTCTATCTCTGCCTCTCCATCTGCCTTTCCCTCTCTGTCTCTCCCTCTCTCTCCTTCTCTCTCTGTCTCTCTCTCTGTCTCTCTCTCTCTGTCCCTCCATCTGTCTTTCCCTCTCTGTCTCTCCCTCTCTCTCCTTCTCTCTCTGCCTCTCTCTCTGTCTCTCTCTCTGTCCCTCCATCTGTCCTTCCCTCCCTGTAACTCCATCTCTCTCCCTGTCTCTCTCTGTCTGTCCCTCCATCTGTCTTTCCCTTTCTTTCTCTCCACACTCTCCTTCTATCTCTGTCTCTCTCGCTCTCTGTCTTTCCATCAGTCTTTCCCTTCCTGTCACTCCCTCTCTCTCCTTCCATCGATGCCTCTCTCACTCTCTGTCTCTCCAACTGCCTTTCCCTCTCTGTCGCTCCCATTCTCTCCTTCTCTCTCTGTCTCTGCCTCTCTTTATCCCTCCATCTGTCCTTCCCTCCCTGTCACTCCATCTCTCTCCTTCTCTGTATCTCTCACTCTGTCCTTCCATCTGTCTTCCCCTCTCTGCCACACCCTCTCTCGCCTTCTCTCTCTGTCTCTGCCACTCTCTCTGTCTCTCTCTCTGTCCCTCCATCGGTCTTTCCCTCTCTGTCACTCCCTCTCTCCTTCTCTCTTTCTCTCCCTCTCTCTCCTTCTCTCTCTCTCTATCCCTCCATCTGACCTTCCCTCCCTGTCACTCCATCTCTCTCCTTCTCTCTCCATCTCTCACTTTGTCCCTCCATCTGGCTTTCCCTCTCTGTCGCTGCCTCTCCTTCCTTCTATCTCTGTCTGCAAATCTGTCTTTCCCTCTCTGACACTCCCTCTCTCTCCATCTCTCTCTGTCTCTGCCACTCTTTCTGTCTCACTCTCTGTACCTCCATCGGTCTTTCCCTCTCTGTCACTCCCTCTCTCCTTCTCTCTGTCTCTCCCTCTCTCTCCTTCTCTCTCTCTCTGTCCCTCCATCTGTCTTCCCACACCCGTCACTCCCTCTCTCTCTGTCTCTCTCTCTCTATCCCTCCATCTGACCTGCCCTCCCTGTCACTCCATCTCTCTCTGTCTCTCACTGTGTCCCTCCATCTGTCTTTCCCTCTCTGTCTCTCCCTCTCTCTCCTTCTATCTCTGTCTGTCCATCTGTCTTTCCCTCTCTGTCTCTCCATCTCTCCTTCTCTCTGTCTCTGCCTCTCTCTCTGTCTCTCTCTGTCCCTCCATCTGTCTTTCCCTCTCTTGCAGTCCCTCTCTCTCCTTCTATCTCTGTCTCTCACTTTGTCCCTCCTTCTGTCTTTCCCTCTCTGTCACCCTCTCTCTCCTTCTCTCTCTCTCTCTGTCCCTCCATCTGTCTTTCCCTCCCTGTCAATCCCTCTCTCTCCTTACATCTCTATCTCGTCCTCTCTCTCTGTCTCTCTCTCTGTCCCTCCATCTGTCTTTCCCTCCCTGTCACTCTATCTCTCTCCTTCTCTCTCTGTCTCTCACTCTGTCCCTCCATTTGTCTTTTCCTCCCTGTCATTGCCTCTCTCTCCTTCTCTCTCTCTCTGTCCCTCGATCTGTCTTTCCCTCCCTCCCTGACACTCCCTCTCACTCCTTCTCTCTCTGTCTCTCTCTCTGCTATCACTGACACTAGGAGAGCGACAGAGGGAGGGAGGGTTAGATATGACGGCATAGAGAGGGCTGTAGTGAGGGACAAATGTGGAGAGAGAGAGATTGTTGAGGTGGATGAAGAGGATAATGTAAGATATATTAATTTGATGTAATCCTTCACTGCTGTGTACACAAACATATAAGAGATAGGTATGGAGAGAAAACAAACATCGGGAGAGGGAGGAATGCAGATGAAGTTGGGTCCAGGCAGACACTTTTGATGATCCAGAAAGAATAGCCTCCATTTTAAATATTCAGTAAGCTATTCCACTGTGGTAGCCATCACACCCTCGTGACATTGTTTGTGGAAATTTCATGCTGGCTTATTGGTTAATTTTTAAACCTGTGATTGATAGATTCTTGTTAACCAAATGTATTAAGAGATAAGGGGCAAAGGCAGGATATATGGTGTTAGTTAGATCACAGATCAGCCATGATCTCATTGAATGCCAGGACGGAGGTGTGGGGTTAAATTGCATCCTCCTCTTCCAATATCCCCTGTTAAATATCCTTCTTTCTCTGTCAGTCACCCTGTCAGTCTATGTCTCTCTGTTTCTCTTTTTCTGTCTCTCTCTCCATGTCTCTATCGGACAGTGTAGAGTGAGATTCACTCTGTATCCACCCCATGATGTTCCTGTCCTGGGAGTGTTGGACGGGACAGTGTAGAAGGAGCATTACTCTGTATCTAATCCATGCTGTACCTGTCTGGGGAATGTTGTTGGGAGAGTGGAAACAGAGAGGTCTGGGACCAGGGTCCTCATGGGGAGGACTTAATGGTGCCTCCTAATTGACCAGTTAGCAATGTTGGTGCTCCAGGGATGAAAGGGACATTGGCTGAGTGGATACGACACTGGCTGAGAGAGTGGACAATGGTTGTTTCAGACTGGAGGGAGGTATACAGTGGAGGTTTATATTAGGACCACTGATCTTTTTGATATATACTAATGACTTGGACTTGTGTTTACAGGGCATAACTTCAATGTTTGCCAATGTTTGTGTCATCTGCAATGTAATAAACAGGGAAGGGACTAGTAGCAGACTTCAGGAGGATAGAGGCAGTCTGGTGAAATGGAACACACAAGAACAAATGAATTAGGAGCAGGAGTAGGCCATTCGGCCCCTCGAGCCTGCTCTGCCATTCAATGGCTGATCTGATTGTGAACTCAACTCCACTTTCCTGTCTGTGTCCCATAACCCTTGACTCTCTAATTGATCAAAAATCTATCGAACTCAGCCTTGAATATATTCAATGATCCAGCCTCCACTGCTCTCTGGGGAAGAGAATTCCACAGACTAACCACCCTCTGAGAGAAAAACATTTCTCCTCATCTCAGTCTTAAATGGGAGAGCCCTCATTTTAAACTGTGTCCCCTCGTTCTAGACTCCCCGACAAGGGGAAACATCCTCTCAGCATCCACCCTGTCCAGTCCCCTCGGGACCTGAGATGTTTCACTCAGATCACCTCTCATTCTTCTAAACTCCAGTGGGTATAGACCCAACCTGTTCAACCTTTCCTCATAAGATAACCCCTTCATCCCAGGAATCAGCCCAGTGAACCTTCTCTGAACTGCTTCGAATGCAATTATATAATTTCTTCAGTAAGGAGACCAAAAGTGTCCACAATCCTGCAGACGTCGTCTAACTTATGCCCTGTACAGCTGTAACATCACTTCCCTACTTTGATATTCTATTCACCTTGCAATAAACAACAACATTCCATTTGCCTTCCTAATCACTCGCTGTAGCTACACGGTAACATTTTGTGATTCATGTACCAGGACACCCAGATCCCTCTGTACCGTACAGTTCTGCAGTCTCTCTCCATTTCAATAATATACTGATTTTTATTCTTCCTGCTAAAGTGGACAAGCTCACATTTTCCCACATTGTACTCCATCTCCCAATGTTTTGCTCACTCACTTAACCTCTGGAAATCTCTTTGCAGACACTTTATGTCCTCTTGACAGCTTACTATCCAACCTATCATTGGACAGACACAGGGCAGGTTAACTTCAATGCTGAGAAATGTGAAGTGATGCATTTTGGAAGGAAGACTGAGTGATATAAACTAAATGGTACAATGTTAGAATGGGTGACAGGACAGAGAGATCTGGGATTTCATCAATGTTCCCTGTTCTACCCAAAAGCTCAATTTGGGGCTTGGAATCTGTGAGTTGAATTTAGCTTCATCCTGAAAAGTGTTAGCAAACGTGTTGGGAAATGTGTCAAAAGCTGTTTCCATTCAGACATTCCTGCATTGTGGAAGTGTGAGTTATCTTTGCAGAGACAGGAAATAGAGTTGTTTGAATGGACCTGCAGGTTTTAGTTGATGCAATAAGGTGAGAATTTGAATTGTGTCCCTTCCAGATACACAGAATTGAAGGTATTTACAGAACACCACATGAAGTAGTTTACCAATGTCTGACAAACTTCAAAGACTTCAAACACATGGAAGAAGAGGAGAAGGGAACAATGTACAAAACCTCAGTCAGTCAGACAACAGCAGGAGGAAAATGAATCTCTTTTTATGGGTTTTAATTTGAAGGCCTGAGCTGATGACTGAAAAAGCAGGAGTTCAAATCCCACACAGGGCTGTTGTGAATTTGAATTTTTTTTTAAACATTAATGTGGAGTTAAAAAGCCTCGAGTTTGGAATGATTCACTCCTGTCTTCTAGTGCAAAGCCCGTGTGTGTCTCAGTTTTGCTGTATTTATTAATGATTTAAGATGATGAAGATAGATGAAGTAGGGCGGCACAGTGGCGCAGTGGTTAGCACCGCAGCCTCACAGCTCCAGGGACCCGGCTTCGATTCCAGGTACTGCCTGTGTGGAGTTTGCAAGTTCTCCCTGTGTCTGCGTGGGTTTTCTCCGGGTGCTCCGGTTTCCTCCCACAAGCCAAAAGACTTGCAGGTTGGTAGGTAAATTGGCCATTATAAATTGTCACTAGTGTAGGTAGCTGGTAGGGAAATATCGGGACAGGTGGGGATGTTTGGTAGGAATATGGGATTAGCGTAGGATTAATATAAATGGGTGGTTGATGTTCGGCACAGACTCGGTGGGCCGAAGGGCCTGTTTCAGTGCTGTATCTCTAATCTAAGAATGTAACATACCCAAGTTTACCAATGACACAAAAATAGGCAGCATTGTAAGCAGTGTAACCGGAAGCAGAACATTACAAAGAGATATTAATATCTTAAATAAATGGGCAAAACTGTGGTAGTTAGATTTCCATGTCAGTAAAAAAAGACTAGAACAGAGTACTTTATAAATGGTGAAAAGATAGAAACACTGGAGGTCCAAAGAGACTTTGGGGGGGTCCGTGTTCATTTGAGTGCAGTGTAGATTTACCAGAATGATAACTGGACTCCAAGGGTTAAATTACGAGGTGATATTACACAAACTAGGGATTTATTGCCTGGAATTTAGGAGGATCAAGGTGATTTGTTCGAAGATGTTGAGATATTTAGGGGAACTGATGGGGTAGTTTGGGAGAAACTATTTCAGCAGCTTGGGAACATAGGAACAGGAGTAGGCCATTCAGCCCATCGAGCCTGCTCTGCCATTCAATACGATCATGGCTGATCATCCACTTCAATGCCTTTTTCCCAGACTGAGTTTCCACAGCCCACTGGGATAGAGAATTCCAAAGATTCACAACCCTCTGAGCAAAGACATTTCTCCCCATCTCTGGCCTAAGTGGCTTCCCCCTTATTTTGAAATTGTGTCCCCTGGTTCTAGACTCCCGAACCAAAGGAGACATCTTACCTGCATCTAACCTGTCTATCCCTTTTAGTATTTAGTATGTTTCAATAAGATCACCTCTCATTCTTCTAAACTCCAATGAGTTTAGGCCCAACCTGTTCAACCATTCCTCATAAGACAACCCCTTCATCCCAGGAATCAGCCGAGTGAACCTTCTCTGAACTGGTTCCAATGCATCCAGGCCTGACCATTTATCCACTTTGAAAGTTGCCAAACACCTTAATATTTCCCTCTCACTCTGTTTATCCCATCCAATATTTCACACTCCTCCTCTTTCACTGCAATATCTGCATTGTTCCCCCTCTTTTATAAAGAGGGAGACAAAGTATTCATTAAGAACCATGCCCACATCTCCCAACTCCACACACACATTCCCTTTTTGGTCCCTAATACTCTATCCTTAATTATCCTCTTGCTCTTCATGTATTTATAAAACATCTTTGTGATTTCTTTGTTTTAATGGTAATATTATTTTCCGGCCATTACTTTGCTCTCCTAATTTGATTTTTAATTTCACCCTTGTACTTTCTCCACTCATCTCGGCCTCTGTGGTATTGAGCTCTCGGTATCCGACATAAGCTTCCCTCTTGTGCCTTATCGTACCCGGTTTGATCCTTGACATCCAAGGGGATCTAGATTTGGGAGTACCACCCTGTTTGTCTTTGTGTGAACATATTTGATATCAACCCTCAGTAACTCTCACTGCTCTGATACTGATTGACCTTCAAGTAGCTGTTTCCAGTCCACTTTGCTAAAATCCCCCATCTCTGGATCCACCATCCCCTCTGCTCCCTACAATGGACTCTCACATCCTTCTGAAAGTGTGGTCACCAGAATTGGATGCAGTATTCTGGTCGAGGCCTAACCAGAGGTTTATAAACATTCAGCGTAACTTTCATGCTTTTGTATTCAGAATCTCTATTTATGAAGCCCAAGATCCCATATGCTTTGCTGCCTACTTTCTCAATATGTCCTGCCACCTTCAAAGATGTATGTACATGTATCCCCAGGTCTCTCTGTCCCTGCACACTCCCTAGAACTGGGCCATTAAGTCTATATTCCCTCTCCCTATCCCTTCTGCCCATCTCACATTTCTCTGTATTAAATTCCTTCTGCCACTTGTCTGCCCATCCCACTCACCTATCTATGTCCTGTTGGAGTCGATTGGTGTCACCTTCACTGTTTGCATCTCCTCCAAGTTTGTCATCTCCCCCTCTATCTCTCTCTCCCCCTCTATCACCCTCTCCCCCCTCTATCTCTCTCTCCCCCCTCTATCTCTCTCTCCCCCCTCTATCTCTCTCTCCCCCCTCTATCTCTCTCTCCCCCCTCCATCTCTCTCTCCCCCTCTATCTCTCTCTCCCCCCTCTATCTCTCTCTCCCCCCTCTATCTCTCTCTCCCCCCTCTATCTCTTTCTCCCCCTCTATCTCTCTCTCCCCCTCTATCACCCTCTCCCCGCTCTATCTCTCTCTCCCCGCTCTATCTCTCTCTCCCCGCTCTATCTCTCTCTCCCCCCTCTATCTCTCTCTAACCCCTCTATCTCTCTCTCCCCCTCCATCTCTCTCTCCCCCCTCCATCTCTCTTTCCCCCCTCCATCTCTCTATCGACCCTCCATCTGTCTCTCCCCCCTCCATCTCTCTCTCCCCCCTCCATCTCTCTCTCCCCCCTCTATCTCTCTCTCCCCCCACAATCTCTCTCTCCCCCCACTATCTCTCTCTCCCCCCTCTATCTCTCTCTCCCCTCTCTATGTCTCCCTGCCCACTCTATCTCTCTCTGCCCCCTCTATATCTCTCCCCCCCTCTATATCTCTCCCCCCTCTATCTCTCTCCCCCCCTCTATCTCTCTCCCCCCCTCTATCTCTCTCTCCCCCCCTCTATCTCTCTCTCCCCCCTCTATCTCTCTCTCCCCCCTCTATCTCTCTCTCCCCCCTCTATCTCTCTCTCCCCCCTCTATCTCTCTCTCCCCCCTCTATCTCTCTCTCTCCCCCCTCTATCTCTCTCCCCCCCTCTATCTCTCTCTCCCCCCTCTATCTCTCTCTCCCCCCCTCTATCTCTCTCTCCCCCCTCTATCTCTCTCTCTCCCCCCCATCTCTCTCTCTCCCCCCTCTATCTCTCTTCCCCCTCTCTCTCTTCCCCCTCTCTGTCCCTCCATCTGTATTAACCTCTCTGTCAATCCCTCTCTCTCCTTCTATCTCTGTCTCTCTCTCTCTCTATCCCTCCATCTGTCCTTCCCTCCCTGTCACTCCATCTCTCTCCTGCTCTCTCTGTCTCTCACTTTGTCCCTCCATCTCTATTTCCCTCCCTGACACTCCCTCTCTCTCCTTCTATCTCTCTCTCTCTGTCCCTCCACCTGTCTACGCCCCCCCCCCCACACCGTCACTCCATCTCTCTCCTTCTATCTCTGTCTCCCTCTCTATCTCTCTCTCTGTCCCGCCATCTGCCTTTCTCTCTCTGTCACTCCCTCTCTTTCCTTCCATCTCTGCCTCTCTCTCTCTGTACCTCCATCAGTCTACCGCCCCACCCCCCCGTCACTCGATCTCTCTCCTTCGATCTCTGTCTCTGCCTCTCTCTGTCTCTCTCTCTATCCCTCCATCTTTCCTTCACTCCCTGTAACGCCATCTCTCTCCTTCTCTCTCTGTCTCTCCATCTCTGTCCCTCCATCTGTCTTTCCCTCCCTGACACTCCCTCTCTCTCCTTCTCTCTCTGTCTCTCTCTCCGTCCCTCCATCTGTCTTTCCCTTGCTGTCTCTCCCTCTCTCTCCTACTATCTCAGTCTATCTCTCTCTCTCTTTCCATCTGTCTTTCCCTCCTTGTCACTCCCTCTCTCTTCTCTCTCTGTCTCGCTCTCTCTCTCCGTCTCTCTCTCTCTGTCTCTCCATCTGTCTTTCCCTCTCTGTCACTCCCTCTCTGACCTTGTATCTCTGTTTCCCTCTCTCTATCACTCCATCTGTCCTTCCATCTATGTCACTCCATCTCTGTCCTTCTCTCTCTGTCTCTCACTCTGTTCCTCCATCTGTCTTTCCCTCCCTGTCACTCCCCCTCTCTCTCCTTCTCTCTCTGTCTCTCACTCTGTCCCTCCATCAGTCATTCCCTCCCAGACACTCCCTCTCTCTCCTTCCATCTCTGCCTCTCTCTCTGTCTTTCCATCTGTCTTTCCCTACCTGTCACTCCCTCTCTCTCCTTCTATCTCTGTCTCTCGCTCTCTGTCTCTCCATCTGTCCTTCCCTCCCTGTCACGCCATCTATCTCCTCTCTCTGTCTCTCACTCTGTCCCTCCATCTGTCTTTCCCTCCCTGTCACTCCCTCTCTCTCCTTCTATCTCTGTCTCTCACTCTGTCCCTCCATCTGTCATTCCCTCCCTGTCACTCCATCTCTCTCCTTCCATCTCAGCGTCTCTCTCTCTCTCTGTCTCTCCAACTGCCTTTCCCTCTCTGGTTGACTAACGGGAAGCAGAGAGTGGGGATAAATGAGTGCTATTCTGGCTGGCAATCAGTCACGAGTGGTGTGCCTCAGGGATCGGTGTTGGGACCACAATTATTTACAATTTATATCGATGATTTGGAGTTGGGGACCACGTGTAGGGTGTTAAAGTTTGCAGATGACACTAAGATGAGTGGCAGAGCAAAGTGTGCAGATGACTGTGAAACTTTGCAGAGGAACATAGATACATTGAGTGAGTGGGCAAAGGTCTGGCAGATGGAATACAATGTTAATAAATGTGAAGTTATTCATTTCGGTAGGAGTAACAGTAAAAAGGATTATTACTTGAATGGTAAAAAGTTGCAGCATGCTGCTATGCAGAGGGACCTGGGTGTCCTTGTGCATGAATCGCAAAAGGTTGGTCTGCAGGTACAGCAAGTAATTAGGAAGGCAAATGGAATTTTGTCCTTCATTGCGAAAGGGATTGAGTTTAAAAGCAGAGAGGTTATGTTGCAGCTGTATAAAGGTACTGGTGAGGCCGCACCTGGAGTACTGTGTGCAGTTTTGGTCTCCTTACTTGAGAAAGGATGTACTGGCACTGGAGAGGGTGCAGAGGAGGTTCACTAGGTTGATTCCGGAGTTGAGGGGGTTGGCTTATGAGGAGAGACTGAGTAGATTGGGATTATATTCATTGGAATTCAGAAGAATGAGGGGGGATCTTATAGAAACTGAAATTGAAATATTATAGAAATTGAAATATTCTTCTGTCACTCTCTGTCCCTTGGGCAGTCTGTTTGTGTGTGTGTCTGTGCTTGTCGGTCTCTGTGTCTGTGTGTCTGTGCATGTCGGTCTGTGTGTGTGGTTGTCTGTGTGTGGGTGTGTGTCTGGCTGTCTGTGTCTATGCCTGTTTCTCTCTCCTCTCTCAGAACCTCAGTAAAACTCCACATACATCAATTTGCTATTTTAATTTGGCTGCTTTTGGTGATATCACAACTGCAGAGGGTGCACTTCCTTCTGCAGGCTGGTAGGAAACCCATATCCCGCTTTTTAACGGCATATTCTGTCTGCTTTGTATACTAAATTGATTAATCCCTAATAATTGATCAAATCTGACATTGATTACTGTTTGAAAGTCTCCAGGTTTACTTTCCTCCCAGGGCTGATTAAAAGTTCGAGTTTCCCTCAGTGTTTTGGAAATATCAAACCCTGATCCCACACCCAGTAAAGTATTTTACATGATGGGACGCTGCAAATGTTGATATACTCAGTGCGCACGGTCCCTTCATGTTGTAATAAGATGTTATAATCTCTATTCAGATAACTCTTATGACACAGGGGCAAAATTTCACTGGGTCAACATTCTGACCAAACACTAAAACATTACAGAAAGCTGGGCTCACAAATTCAACACAAGTTTCCTTTTCTGTGTCTCGCTGGTCTGTTCTGATTTTCTGTTGGGTGACATCAGCCTAGATTTTGTGTTCAGACCTGAACCCACAAACGTATAACTCAGAGGCAGGATTATTACCCACTGAGCTACAGCTGGCTCCAATGTTCCCAGAAAATTTAGTTGTTGTGCACGGCAAGTTTTTTTTGACCCGCGTGCAGTCCCTTTAAATTTTTAAGAATCTTCGAAGACGTGTGTTATTTATCACGGAACAGGACCTGCGTGGCACCTTCCAGGCTGCTGCACACAGCTTTGCAGGAACACTGACCGACACTCTCCATCCCAATCTCTTCCTCTCTGGTAATCTCTCCCCATTGCTATCCTTCCCTCTCCCTGTTCTTCCCTCTCTATATCTATCCCTGTCTTTCTCACTGTTACTCTCTCCATCTGGATGGAGGAGGAGAAAGAGAGGCAGAAATAGAGGCAGCTTTACTCGGTATCTAACCCCACACTGTACCTGTCCTGCGAGTGTTTTATAGAACAGAGAGGACAGAGATTTGCTCTGTAGATAACTCCATTCTGTACTTGCTTGGCAGCATTTGAAGGGACAGTTTAGACGGAGCTTTACTCTGTATCCCTGGAATTTTGAAGTGTAAGGGGTGTTTATTTCAGTTTGGTTTAGAGATACAGCACTTATACAGGCCCTTCGGCCCGCCCGGTCTGTGCCGGCCATCAACCACCCATTTTATACTAATCCTTTCAGGCAGTGAGTTCCAGACACCCACCAGCCACTGGGTGAAGAAACTATTGATGTGTTTCGTTCAGTTAAGTTTGATGTCAATATTTCCCCAGGATGTTGACGCTGGGTGATTCAGTGATGGGATAATGCTTTGAATGCCAAGGGGAGGTGGTTGGATTCTCTCTTGTTGCAGATGGTCATTGCCTGGCACTTGTGTGACGTGAATGTTACTTGCCACTGGTCGGCCCAAACCTGAATGTTGTCCGGGTCTTGGTGCATGTGGCTATGGATTGCTTCATTATCTGAGGCAAAATACTGTGGATGCTGGAAATCTGGAAAGCATCGAGCTGAATCACTAACTCTGTTTCTCTCTCCACAGATGCTGCTTGACCTGCTCAGTATTTAAAGCACTTTCTGCTGGGATCTCAGCTGAAGATGGTTGGGCTGAGGACACTACCCTGATAAACTCCTGCAATGAAGGCCTGGGACTGAGATGATTGACTTCCAACAACCAAAACCATCTTCCTTTGTGCTCGGTATGATTCCAACCAGTGGAGAGATTTCCCCCGATTCCCACTGACTTCACTTTTACTCGGGCTCCTCGATGTCACACTCGGTCAAACGCTGCCTTGATGTTAAGGTCAGTCTCTCTTCCCAGCAGCAGACAGGAGTGAATCGTTCCCTTTGACCCGTTGTACACTGAACAAGCTGTGTTTCTTCACAGCCTGATACAGGACTGTACACGGCCGATTAATGTAGCCCATCAAACACTCCCAGAGCAGGTTCAGCTCAGCTAAGGAACAGAGTACAGTTCCTTCAACATTCTCTCTCTGTCTCTCCCTCCTGCTATCTCTGACACGAGGAGAGAGACAGAGGGAGAGAGGGTTAGATATGAAGGCAGAGAGAGGGCTGTAGAGAGGGACAAAATTGGAGAGAGAGATTGTTGAGGTGTATGAAAAGGATAATGTAAGATATTTTAATTTGATGTAATCCTTCACTGCTGTGTACACAAACATCTAAGAGTTAGATATGGAGAGAAAAAAACATCGGGAGATGGGGAAATGTAGTTGAAGTTGGGGCCCAGGCAGATACGTTTGATGATCCAGAAGGAACAGTCTCCATTTTAAACATCCAGCAAGCTATTCCACTGTGGGAGCCATCACACCCTCATGATAATGGTTGCGCAAATTTCTTGCTGGCATATTGGTTACTTTTTAAATCTGTGATTGATAGATTCTTGTTAACCAAAGGTATTAAGAGATAAAGGGCAAAGGCAGGATATATGGTGTAAGTTACATCACAGATCAGCCAAGATCACATTGGATGCCGGAACAGAGTTGTGGGGTTAAATTGCATCTTCCTCTTCCAATATCCCCTGTGAAGTATCCTTCTATCTCTGTCAGTCACCCTGTCAGTCCATGTCTCTCTGTTTCTCTTTTTCTGTCTCGCTCTCTCTGTCTGTCTCTATCGGACAGTGCAGAGTGAGATTCACTCTGTATCCACCCCATGATGTTCCTGCCCTGGGAGTGTGTGATGGGACAGTGCAGAGGGAAATTTACTCTGTGTCAAACCCAACATTGTGCTTGGCTTGGGAATGTTTAATGGGACAGTGTAGCTGGAGATTTACTCTGTATCCCTGGAATTTTGAAGGTTCAGGTGTGATTTGATGATTGTTTTCAAGATAATAAGGGAAACTGATGGGGTAGACAGAGAGTAACAATTCCCACTGGCTGCAGAGTCTAGAACATGGGGGCATAGTCTAAAAATATAAACCTAGTCTAAAAACCTTTCAGGAGTGAAATGAAGAAACACTTCAACACACCAGGTGTGGTATCAGTTTGAAACTCTCTTCCACAAACAGCAATTGATGCTGAGACATTTGTTAATTTTTAAATCTGAGTTTGATAGATTTTTGTTAACCAAAGGTATTAAGGGGCAAAGATAGGTACATGGAGTTAGATCACACATCAGCCATGAGCTCATTGAATGACAGAACAGGGTTGAGGGGCCAAATGGCCTCCTCCTCTTCCTCTGTCCTACGCCCAATATCCTGCGATCACTCTCTGTGTCTTGGTCTCTGTCTCCCTCTTTGTCTCTCTTTCTGTCTGTCTCTCTCTCTCTCCTCTCATCTGTGGAAATCCACACACATCAGTCAGCCATTTTAGGTTCATTTTCAGTGGCCATTTTATGTTCCCACAACACTGGGACATTTATCGCTGTCTATCCCAAACCATCTCTCTTTGTAGTCTATTTGTGTCCTCCTCACAGCTTATTGTCCCACCTAACGTAGTATCTCTCTCCTTTGCTCCGTCTCACTCACGCACTCTCCCCCCTCTCTCTCCCCCCCATTTATCTCTCCCCCCCATTTCTCTCTCCCCCCACCCCCTGCAATCTCTCTTTAAGTGTCCTGTTATCACATCCTTTATTATAGATTCAAACATTTTCCCTATGACTGATGTTAGACGAACAGGTCTTTAGTTCCCATTTTCTCCCTCCTTCCTTTTGTAAATAGTGGGGTTACATTTGCTACCTTCTAATCTGCCTCTCTCACAATGCCTCTGTCCCTCGCTATCTGTCTTACCCCCTCTCTCTCTCGCTATCTATCCCTCTCTGTCTTTTTCTCTCTCTCGCTCTATCTCTCCCTCTCTCTCTCTACCTCTGTCCATGTCTCAATTTGTGCCTCCCTCACACCATCTCTCCCTCTCTCTCTGTCTCTCTCTTGCTCTCTGTCTGCCTCTCTATGTCTGCCTCACTGTGTCTCCTTCTCTCTCTGTGCCTCTTGCACTCTCTATCTGTCTCTCCCCCAGCTCTCTCTCTCTGTCTCTCCCTCTCTCTCTTTCTCAACCTCTGTCCATGTCTCAATTTGTGCCTCCCTCACACCATCGCTCCCTCTCTCTGTGTCTCTCTCTATCTCTCTCTCTGCCTCTCTCTCTCTCTGCCTCTCTCTCTTCAGCCTCTCCCTCTCTATCTCTCCCTCTCTCTCGCTGCCTCTGTCCACGTCTCAGTTTGTGTCTCCCCCACACTATCTCTCCCTCCCTCTCTCCCTCCCTCTCTCCCTCCCTCTCTCACTCCCTCTCTCCCTCCCTCTCTCCCTCCCTCTCTCCCTCCCTCTCTCTCTCTCTTTCTCCCTCTCTCCCTCCCTCTCTCTCTCTGTCTCTGTCTCAGAGTTACAGCTCAGATGATTAACCTCTTTATCCATGTGTTATGAACACGGGACTTTGTCTCTCTCCCATTTTCCAGGATGTTGCCAGGACTGGAGAATTGTAGCTATGAGGATAGGCAGGGGTTGTTGTCCTTGGAAAAGAGAAGGCTGAGGGGAGATCTGATTGAAATGTACAAAATGTTGAGGGTCCTGGATAGAGTGGAGGTGAAGGGCAGAGAACCATAACAGAAAGGTCAGTGACGAGGGGGCATAGATTTAAAGTGATTGGCAGAAAAATTAGAGGGGAGTTGAGGAAAATCTTTTTCACCCAGAGGGTCGCGATGGTCTGGAACTCACTGCCTGAAAGGGTAGTTGAGGCAGAGACCCTCAACTCATTCAGAAGGCGTCTGGATCGGCACCTCAAGTGCGGTAAGCTGCAGAGCTCAGACCAAATGCTGGAAGGTGGGATTAGAATAGGTTGATCGTTTTTCGGCTGGCACAGAGAGGATGGGCCAAGTGGCCGCTTTCTGTGCCTTAAAATTTCTATGTTGCCCTCGCCAACTCTATTTTTCCCTCTGTTACCCTCTGAATCCCAGTCTCTCCCTCTCTGTTACTCTCTGAATCCCAGTCTCTCCCTCTCTGTTACCCTCTGAATCCCAGTCTCTCCCTCTCTGTTACCCTCTGAATCCCAGACTCTCCCTCTCTGTTACCCTCTGAATTCCAGTCTCTCCCTCTCTGTTACCCTCTGAATCCCAGTCTCTCCCTCTCTGTTACCCTCTGAATTGCAGTCTCTCCCTCTCTGTTACCCTCTGAATCCCAGTCTCTCGCTCTCTGTTACCCTCTGAATCCCATTCTCTCCCCCTCTGTTACTCTCTGAATCCCAGTCTCTCCCTCCATGTTTCCCTCTGAATCCCAGAATCTCCCTCTCTGTTACCCTCTGAATTCCAGTCTCTCCCTCTCTGTTACCCTCTGAATCCCAGTCTCTCCCTCTCTCTTACCCTCTGAGTCCCAGACTCTCCCTCTCTGTTACCCTGTGAATCCCAGACTCTCCCTCTCTGTTACCGTCTGAATCCCAGTCTCTCCCTCTCTGTTTCCCTCTGAATCCCAGACTCTCCCTCTCTGTTACCGTCTGAATTCCAGACTCTCCCTCTATGTTACCGTCTGAATCCCAGTCTCTCCCTCTCTGTTTCCCTCTGAATCCCAGCCTCTCCCTCTCTGTTACCCTCTGAATCCCAGCCTCTCCCTCTCTGTTACCATCTGAATTCCAGTCTCTCCCTCTCCGTTACCCTCTGAATCCCAGCCTCTCCCTCTCTGTTACCATCTGAATCCCAGTCTCTCCCTCTCTCTTCCCCTCTGAGTCCCAGTCTCTCCCTCTCATTTACCCTCTGAGTCCCAGTCTCTCCCTCTCTCTTATCCTCTGAGTCCCAGTCTCTCCCTCTCCGTTACCCTCTGAATCCCAGTCTCTCCCTCTCTGTTACCCTCTGAATCCCAGTCTCTCCCTCTCCGTTACCCTCTGAATCCCAGTCTCTCCCTCTCTCTTACCCTCTGAGTCCCAGTCTCTCCCTCTCCGTTACCCTCTGAATCCCAGTCTCTCCCTCTCTGTTACCTGACCAGAGCTTTATAAATGTTCAGCACACCCTCTCGGCTTTTGTACTCACTGTATACAGTGTAAATTGTGGTATTCCCCAGGGGTTTTGATTAGGACCACTGATCTTATTGATATATCAATGACTTAGACTGGGGTTTACAGGGCATAACTTCAACATTGTGCCATTTGCAATGTAATAAACAGTGAAGGGAATAGGAGTAGACTTCAGGAGGATAGAGGCAGTCTGGTGAAATGGTCAGACACAGAGCAGGTTAACTTCAATGCTGAGAAATGTCAAATGATGCATTTTGGAAGGAAGGCTGAGGAGAAGCGATATAAACTAAATGGTACAATGTTAAAATGGGTGCAGGGACAGAGAGATCTGGGATTTCATTTGTGTCACTTTTTACATCTAAAAGATTCAATTTGGGGCTTGCAATCTCTAAGTTAAATTTAGCTTCATCCTGAAAAGTGTTAGTAAACGTGTTGGGAAATGTGTCAAAAGCTGTTTCCATTCAGACATTCCTGCATTGTGGAAGTGTGAGCTGTCTTTGCAGAGACAGGAAATAGAGTTGTTTGAATGGACCTGCAGGTTTTAGTTGATGCAATAAGGTGAGAATTTGAATTGTGTCCCTTCCAGATACACAGAATTGAAGGTATTTACAGAACACCACATGAAGTAGTTTACCAATGTCTGACAAACTTCAAAGACTTCAAACACATGGAAGAAGAGGAGAAGGGAACAATATACAAAACCTCAGTCAGTCAGACAACAGCAGGAGGAAAATGAATCTCTTTTTATGGGTTTTAATTTGAAGGCCTGAGCTGATGACTGAAAAAGTAGGAGTTCAAATCCCACACAGGGCTGTTGTGAATTTGAATTCTATTTTTTCTTTAAAAAAACATAAATCTGGAATTAAAAAGCCTCTAGGTTGGAATGATTCACTCCTGTCTACTAGTGCAAAGACCGTGTGTGTCTCAGTTTGCTGTATTTATTAACGATTTAAGATGATGTGGTAGAATGCAACATACCCAAGTTTACCAATGACACAAAAATAGGCAGCATTGTAAGCAGTGTAGCTGGAAGCAGAACAATGCAAAGAGATACCTGAAGTGAATGGTTAAAACTGTGGTAGATAGATTTCCATGTCAGTAAAAAAGACTAGAACAGAGTACTTTATGAATGGTGAAAAGATAGAAACACTGGAGGTTCAAAGAGACTTGAGGGGTCCATGTCCATTTGAGTGCAGTGTAGATTTACCAGAATGATAACTGGACTCCAAGGGTTAAATTACGAGGTGATATTACACAAACTAGGGATTTATTGCCTGGAATTTAGGAGGATCAAGGTGATTTGTTCCAAGATGTAGAGATATTAAGGGGAACTGATGGCATAGTTTGGGAGAAACTATTTCAGCAACTTGGGAACATAGGAACAGGAGTCGGCCATTCAGCCCATCGAGCCTGCTCAGCCATTCAATACGATCATGGCTGATCATCCACTTCAATGCCTTTTTCCCAGACTGAGCTTCCACAGCCCACTGGGGTAGAGAATTCCAAAGATTCACAACACTCTGAGCAAAGACATTTCTCCCCATCTCAGACCTAAGTGGCTTCCTCCTTATTTTGAAATTGTGTCCCCTGGTTCTAGACTCCCGAACCAAAGGAGACATCTTACCTGCATCGAACCTGTCTATCCCTTTTAGTATTTAGTATGTTTCAATAAGATCACCTCTCATTCTTCTAAACTCCAATGAGTATCGGCCCAACCTGTTCAACCATTCCTCATAAGACAACCCCTTCATCCCAGGAATCAGCCGAGTGAACCTTCTCTGAAGTGGTTCCAATGCATCCAGGCCTGACCATTTATCCACTTTGAAAGTTGCCAAACACCTTAATATTTCCCTCTCACTCTGTTTATCCCATCCAATATTTCACACTCCTCCTCTTTAACTACAATATCTGCATCGTTCCCCCTCTTTTATAAAGACGGACCCAGAGAATTCATTCAGAACCATGCCCACATCTCCCAACTCCACAGGTAAACATTCAGCATAATTTTCATGCTTTTGTACTCAAAGTCTCTATTTATGAAGCCTGAGATCCCATATGCTTTGCTGCCTACTTTCTCAATATGTCCTGCCACCTTCAAAGATGTATGTACATGTATCCCCAGGTCTCTCTGTCCCTGCACACTCCCTAGAACTGGGCCATTAAGTCTATATTCCCTCTCCCTATCCCTTCTGCCCATCTCACATTTCCCTGTATTAAATTCCTTCTGACACTTGTCTGCCCATCCCACTCACCTATCTATGTCCTGTTGTAGTCGATTGGTGTCACCTTCACTGTTTGCATCTCCTCCAAGTTCGTTAACGGCAAATATTAAAATTTTACAAGAAGCACTGACTTTTGGGGAACACTGCTGTCTACCATCTTCCAGTCTGAAAAACAACCATTTACCACAACTCCCTGTTTTCTGTCCTTTCACCAATTTTTGATCCAAGCTGACACTGGCCCTCCTATCCCATGAGCCTCAGTTTTGTTAACCAGAATTTTATGTGCTACTTTGTCAAACGCTTTCTTCAAATCCATATAAAATCCATTGCATTCCCTTCATCAACCTTCTCTGTTACTTCATCAAATTCTTGCTGGCTTTCCCTAATGAACTCAAACCTCTCCAAGTGCCTGTTGATTTTTTTCTCTTTCAATGATTTCTCCAATTGTCCTTTTGAAAGCTACTATTGAATCTGTCTCCACCACTATCAGACATTGCATTTCAAATCTGAAGCACTTGTGTGGAAAAAAAATCCTTTTCCTCATGTCGCCAATGTTTGTTTTTGCCGATCACCTTCAATCTGTGCTCTCTGGTTATCAATCCTTCAGCCATTGGAAACACTTTCTCTTTATTTCCTCCATCTAAAGCTTCCATGATTTTATACACCCCGATCAAATCTCCTTTTAATCTTCTCTGCTCTAAGGAGAACAAGCCCAGTTTCTCCAGTCTATCAGTGTAACTGTAATAATCTCATCCAGGAACCGTTCTAGTAAATCTCTTCTGTACATTCACCAAAGCCTCCATGTCTTTCCCAAAGTGTGGTTCCAGAATTGGACACAATACTGCAGCTGAGGACAAACTATTATTTTATAAATGTTTAACATCACTTCCTGACTTTTACACTCTATACCTGTTTATAAAGCTCAGGATCCCATCAGCTTTATTAACCCATCAACAAAGGGGGAAATTCTACCAGAACAATTGATCAGTTCCCTTGGACATGAATCCGTCAGTCGTTCCGAGGCTGGTGGGAGGGTTTAGAGAGAACCCCAAACTGCTCATTTTTTGAAGCAGAAAACCATCAATGCATTGGCAGGGATATTAATAAAGCCCTTCGGAAGACAGGAGGAGGCCATTCGTCCCCTCGAGAATGTCCTGCCCATTCATTCAGGTCATGGCTGATTTGCTCCTTATCCACATCGAGCTGTCTCTGCTCCGAAAACATTAATACCCTTTCCGAACAAATCTCTACCGGCAATCAGGAATTAATGTCACTGCCTGTTAATACTGGGGAATTCCTTCCCTAAACCTCTCCGTCTCTCTATCTCTCATTCCTGCTTAAAGACGTTCCTTAAAACTAACCTCTTTGACCAAGCTTTTTGTCATCAGCCTTAATCTCAACTTCTGTTGGTTTGGTGTCAGATTTTGTTTTGTAATGCACCCTGTGCAGTGTCTTTGGGATTTTTTATTCCTCACCTTCTCCTTCACTCCGTCACTCTCTCTCTCTCTTTCTCTCCCTCACCCCCCTCCCTCTCTCTTTCTCCCCCTCACCTCGAAGACAAGTATATCCTTCCTTCAGGACTGAGACCAGGACTGTACACAATACTCCAGGTGTGGGCTCACAGAAATACCATCACACACCTAACTTGTGTCTTGCAAGTGATGGAAAAGCTTTGGGGAGTCAGGGGGTGAGTCACTTGTAGCCCAGTATTGATGTGATTTCGTCAGCTCAGTTCCTGGTCAATGTTTCCCCAGGATGTTGACGTTGGGGGATTCAGCGATGGGATAATGCTTTGAATGCCAAGGGGTGGTGGTTGGATTCTCTCTTGTTGCAGATGGTCATTGCCTGGCACTTGTGTGACGTGAATGTTACTTGCCACTGGTCGGCCCAAACCTGAATGTTGTCCGGGTCTTGGTGCATGTGGCTCTGGATTGCTTCATTATCTGAGGCAAAATACTGTGGATGCTGGAAATCTGGAAATCATCGAGCTGAATCACGACCTCTGTTTCTCTCTCCACAGATGCTGCTTGACCTGCTCAGTATTTAAAGCACTTTCTGCTGGGATCTCAGCTGAAGATGGCTGGGCTGAGGACACTACCCTGATAAACTCCTGCAGTGAAGGCCAGGGACTGAGATGATTGACTTCCAACAACCAAAACCATCTTCCTTTGTGCTCGGTATGATTCCAACCAGTGGAGAGATTTCCCCCGATTCCCACTGACTTCAGTTTTACTCGGGTTCCTCGATGTCACACTCGGTCAAACGCTGCCTTGATGTTCAGGTCAGTCTCTCTTCCCAGTAGCAGACAGGAGTGAATCGTTCCCTTTGACCCGTTGTACACTGAACAAGCTCTGCTTCTTCACAGCCTGATACAGGACTGTACACGGCCGATTAATGTAGCCCATCAAACACTCCCAGAGCAGCTTCAGCACAGCTTAGGAACAGAGTACAGTTCCTTCAACATTCTCTCTCTGTCTCTCCCTCCTGCTATCTCTGACATTAGGAGAGAGACAGAGGGAGAGAGGGTTAGATATGAAGGCAGAGAGAGGGCTGTAGAGAGGGACAAAGTTGGAGAGAGAGAGAGATTGTTGAGGTGGATGAAAAGGATAATGTAAGATATATTAATTTGATGTAATCCTTCACTGCTGTGTACACAAACATATAAGAGATAGATATGGAGAGAAAAAAACATCATGTGAGGGGGAAATGTAGATGAAGTTGGGGCCCAGGCGGATAATTTTGATGATCCAGAAGGAACAGTCTCCATTTTAAACATCCAGCAAGCTATTCCACTGTGGGAGCCATCACACCCAAACAGGCATAGACACACACACAAACACACAGAAATACCCACACAATGATATTGGTTGTGCAAATTTCATGCTGACTTATTGGTTAATTTTTAAATCTGAGTTTGATAGATTTTTGTTAACCAAAGGTATTAAGGGGCAAAGATAGGTACATGGAGTTAGATAACACATCAGCCATGAGCTCATTGAATGACAGAACAGGGTTGAGGGGCCAAATGGCCTCCTCCTCTTCCTCTGTCCTACACCCAATATCCTGCGATCATGCTCTGTGTCTTGGTCTCTGTCTCCCTCTTTGTCTCTCTTTCTGTCTGTCTGTCTGTCTCTCTCTCTCTCCTCTCATCTGTGGAAATCCACACACATCAGTCAGCCATTTTAGGTTCATTTTCAGTGGCCATTTTATGTTCCCACATCACTGGGACATTTATCGCTGTCTATCCCAAACCATCTCTCTTTGTAGTCTATTTGTGTTCTCCTCACAGCTTATTGTCCCACCTAACCTAGTATCTCTCTCCTTTGCTCCGTCTCACTCACGCACTCTCCCCCCTCTCTCTCCCCCCCCCATTTCTCTCTCCCCCCGCAATCTCTCTTTAAGTGTCCTGTTATCACATCCTTTATTATAGATTCAACCATTTTCCCAATGACTGATGTTAGACGAACAGGTCTTTAGTTCCCTATTTTCTCCCTCCTTCCTTTTGTAAATAGTGGGGTTACATTTGCTACCTTCTAATCTGCCTCTCTCACACTGCCTCTGTCCCTCGCTATCTGTCTTACCCCCTCTCTCTCTCGTTATCTATCCCTCTCTGTCTTTTTCTCTCTCTCGCTCTATCTCTCCCTCTCTCTCTCTACCTCTGTCCATGTCTCAATTTGTGCCTCCCTCACACCATCTCTCCCTCTCTCTCTGTCTCTCTCTAGCTCTCTGTCTGCCTCTCTATGTCTGCCTCACTGTGTCTCCTTCTCTCTCTGTGCCTCTCTCACTCTCTATCTGTCTCTCCCCCAGCTCTCTCTCTCTGTCTCTCCCTCTCTCTCTTTCTCAACCTCTGTCCATGTCTCAATTTGTGCCTCCCTCACACCATCGCTCCCTCTCTGTCTCTCTCTATCTCTCTCTCTGCCTCTCTCTCTCTCTGCCTCTCTCTCTTCAGCCTCTCCCTCTCTATCTCTCCCTCTCTCTCGCTGCCTCTGTCCACGTCTCAGTTTGTGTCTCCCCCACACTATCTCTCCCTCCCTCTCTCGCTCCCTCTCTCCCTCCCTCTCTCCCTCCCTCTCTCCCTCCCTCTCTCCCTCCCTGTCTCCCTCCCCCTCTCTCCCTCCCTCTCTCTCTCTCTTTCTCCCTCTCTCCCTCCCTCTCTCTCTCTGTCTCTATCTCAGAGTTACAGCTCAGATGATTGACCTCTTTATCCATGTGTTATGAACACGGGACTTTGTCTCTCTCCCATTTTCCAGGATGTTGCCAGGACTGGAGAATTGTAGCTATGAGGATAGGCAGGGGTTGTTGTCCTTGGAACAGAGAAGGCTGAGGGGAGATCTGATTGAAATGTACAAAATGTTGAGGGTCCTGGATAGAGTGGAGGTGAAGGGCAGAGAACCATAGCAGAAAGGTCAGTGACGAGGGGGCAGAGATTTAAAGTGATTGGCAGAAAAATTAGAGGGGAGTTGAGGAAAATCTTTTTCACCCAGAGGGTCGCGATGGTCTGGAACTCACTGCCTGAAAGGGTAGTTGAGGCAGAGACCCTCAACTCATTCAGAAGGTGTCTGGATCGGCACCTCAAGTGCGGTAAGCTGCAGAGCTCAGACCAAATGCTGGAAGGTGGGATTAGAATAGGTTGATCGTTTTTCGGCTGGCACAGAGAGGATGGGCCAAGTGGCCGCTTTCTGTGCCTTAAAATTTCTATGTTGCCCTCGCCAACTCTATTTTTCCCTCTGTTACCCTCTGAATCCCAGTCTCTCCCTCTCTGTTACTCTCTGAATCCCAGTCTCTCCCTCTCTGTTACCCTCTGAATCCCAGTCTCTCGCTCTCTGTTACCCTCTGAATCCCAGTCTCTCCCTCTCTGTTACCCTCTGAATCCCAGACTCTCCCTCTCCGTTACCCTCTGAATCCCAGTCTCTCGCTCTCTGTTACCCTCTGAATCCCAGTCTCTCCCTCTCTGTTACCCTCTGAATCCCAGTCTCTCGCTCTCTGTTACCCTCTGAATCCCAGTCTCTCCCTCTCCGTTACCCTCTGAATCCCAGACTCTCCCTCTCTGTTACCGTCTGAATCCCAGTCTCTCCCTCTCTGTTTCCCTCTGAATCCCAGACTCTCCCTCTCTGTTACCCTCTGAATCCCAGACTCTCCCTCTCTGTTACCGTCTGAATCCCAGTCTCTCCCTCTCTGTTTCCCTCTGAATCCCAGCCTCTCCCTCTCTGTTACCATCTGAATCCCAGTCTCTCCCTCTCTCTTACCGTCTGAGTCCCAGTCTCTCCCTCTCATTTACCCTCTGAATCCCAGTCTCTCCCTCTCTGTTACCCTCTGAATCCCAGTCTCTCCCTCTCTGTTACCCTCTGAATCCCAGTCTCTCCCTCTCCGTTACCCTCTGAATCCCAGTCTCTCCCTCTCTCTTACCCTCTGAGTCCCAGTCTCTCCCTCTCCGTTACCCTCTGAATCCCAGTCTCTCCCTCTCTGTTACCTGACCAGAGCTTTATAAATGTTCAGCGCACCCTCTCGGCTTTTGTACTCACTGTATACAGTGTAAATTGTGGTATTCCCCAGGGGTTTTGATTAGGACCACTGATCTTATTGATATATGAATGACTTAGACTGGTGTAAACAGGGCATAACTTCAACATTGTGCCATTTGCAATGTAATAAACAGTGAAGGGAATAGGAGTAGACTTCAGGAGGATAGAGGCAGTCTGGTGAAATGGTCAGACACATAGCAGGTTAACTTCAATGCTGAGAAATGTCAAATGATGCATTTTGGAAGGAAAGCTGAGGAGAAGCGATATAAACTAAATGGTACAATGTTAAAATGGGTGCAGGGACAGAGAGATCTGGGATTTCATTTGTGTCACTTTTTACATCTAAAAGATTCAATTTGGGGCTTGCAATCTCGAAGTTGAATTTAGCTTCATCCTGAAAAGTGTTAGCAAACGTGTTGGGAAATGTGTCAAAAGCTGTTTCCATTCAGACATTCCTGCATTGTGGAAGTGTGAGCTATCTTTGCAGAGACAGGAAATAGAGTTGTTTGAATGGACCTGCAGGTTTTAGTTGATGCAATAAGGTGAGAATTTGAATTGTGTCCCTTCCAGATACACAGAATTGAAGGTATTTACAGAACACCACATGAAGTAGTTTACCAATGTCTGACAAACTTCAAAGACTTCAAACACATGGAAGAAGAGGAGAAGGGAACAATATACAAAACCTCAGTCAGTCAGACAACAGCAGGAGGAAAATGAATCTCTTTTTATGGGTTTTAATTTGAAGGCCTGAGCTGATGATTGAAAAAGTAGGAGTTCAAATCCCACACTGGGCTGTTGTGAATTTGAATTCTATTTTTTCTTTAAAAAAACATAAATCTGGAGTTAAAAAGCCTCTAGGTTGGAATGATTCACTCCTGTCTACTAGTGCAAAGCCCGTGTGTGTCTCAGTTTTGCTGTATTTATTAATGATTTAAGATGATGTGGTAGAATGCAACATACCCAAGTTTACCAATGACACAAAAATAGGCAGCATTGTAAGCAGTGTAGCTGGAAGCAGAACAATGCAAAGAGATATCTGAAGTGAATGGTTAAAACTGTGGTAGATAGATTTCAATGTCAGTAAAAAAGACTAGAACAGAGTACTTTATAAATGGTGTAAAGCTAGAAATACTGGAGGTTGAAAGAGACTTTGGGGGGTCCATGTCCATTTGAGTGCAGTGTAGATTTACCAGAATGATAACTGGACTCCAAGGGTTAAATTACGAGGTGACATTACACAAACTAGGGATTTATTGCCTGGAATTTAGGAGGATCAAGGTAATTTGTTCAAAGCTGTTGAGATATTAAGGGGAACTGATGGGGTAGTTTGGGAGAAACTATTTCAGCAGCTTGGGAACATAGGAACAGGAGTAGGCCATTCAGCCCATCGAGCCTGCTCCGCCATTCAATACGATCCTGGCTGATCATCCACTTCAATGCCTTTTTCCCAGACTGAGCTTCCACAGCCCACTGGAGTAGAGAATTCCAAAGATTCACAACACTCTGAGTAAAAATCCGCCACTCCAGGCTAAAGGTGGTAGTAGTTTGGAACGTGTCTTCTGCACGCAAACATTGATGCAAAATCAATTGTCATTTTTAAATCGAAGGTTGATCTCATCAAATTCCTTTTGAAAATTGAAATATTCTTCTTTCGCTCTCTGTCCCTGAGTCACTCTGTTTCTGTGTGTGTTTCTGTGTGTGTTTCTGTGTGTGTTTCTGTGTGTGTGTGTGTGTTTCTGTGTGTGTTTCTGTGTGTGTTTCTGTGTGTGTGTGTTTCTGTGTGTGTGTGTTTCTGTGTGTGTGTTTCTGTGTGTCTGTGTGTTTCTGTGTGTGTGTGTTTCTGTCTGTTTCTGTCTGTGTGTTTCTGTGTGTGTGTGTGTGTCTGTGTGTTTCTGTCTGTGTGTTTCTGTGTGTGTGTGTTTCTGTGTGTGTGTGTGTGTGTGTCTGTGTGTTTCTGTGTGTGTGTGTTTCTGTGTGTGTGTTTCTGTGTGTGTTTCTGTCTGTGTGTGTGTTTCTGTGTGTGTGTGTGTTTCTGTGTGTCTGTGTTTCTGTGTCTGTGTTTCTGTGTGTGTGTTTCTGTGTGTCTGTGTTTCTGTGTCTGTGTTTCTGTGTGTGTGTGTTTCTGTGTGTGTTTCTGTCTGTGTGTGTGTTTCTGTGTGTGTGTGTGTTTCTGTGTGTCTGTGTTTCTGTGTGTGTGTTTCTGTGTGTGTGTTTCTGTGTGTTTCTGTGTGTGTGTGTGTTTCTGTGTGTCTGTGTTTCTGTGTCTGTGTTTCTGTGTGTGTGTTTCTGTGTGTGTGTGTGTGTGTTTCTGTGTCTGTGTCTGTCTATGTCTGTTTCTCTCTCCTCTCTCAGACCCTTTGTAAAGCTCCACATACATCAGTTTGCCATTTGAAGTCAGCTGCTTTTGGTTTCACCGCATCTGCAGAGGTTGCACTTCCTTATGCAGGCTGGTAAGAAACATGTATTCCGCAGTTGGCTCCAATGTTCCCGTGAAAATTTAGATGTTGTGCGTGCCCAGTTTTTTTTAACGTGAGCTGTCCCTTGAAATCTTTGAAGAATCTTTGAAGACGTGTGCTATTTATTGTGGAACAGGATCTGCGTGGGACCTTTGAGGCTGCTGCACGCAGATTTGCAGGAACATTGACCAACACTCTCCATCCCAATCTCTTCCTCTTTCTCTCTGGTACTCTCTCCCCATTGCAATCCTTCCCCCTCTCTCTTATTCTCCATATCTATCCCTGTTCTTTCTCACTGTTACTCTCTCCATCTGGATGGAGGAGGAGAAAGAGAGGCATATACAGAGGCAGCTTTACTCTGTATCAAACCCCACAGTGTACCTGCCCCCGAGTTCTAGACTTCACCACAAGGGGAACATCCTCCCAGCATCCGCCCTGTAAAGTCCCCTCAGAATCTTGTATGTTTCAATAAGATCACCTCTCATTCTTCTAAACTCCAATGAGTATAGGCCCAACCTGTTCCACCATTCCTCAAAGATAACCCCTTCATCCCAGGAATCACCATCTGTCTTTCCCTCTCTGTCCCTCCTTCTCTCTCTCTGTCTCTCCATCTGTCTTCACCCACCCCTCACTCCCTCTCTCTCCTTCTATCTCTGTCTCTGTCTCTCACTCTGTCTTTCTCTCTGTCCCTCCATCTGTATTTCCCTCTCTGTCACTCACTCTCTCCCTCTGTCCCTGTCTCTCTATCTCTCTATCCCTCCATCCATCCTTCCCTCTCAGTCACTCACTCTCTCCTTCTGTCTCTGTCTCTGACTCCGTCCCTCCATCTGTCTTTCCCTTCCTGACACTCCCTCTCTCTCCTAATATCTCTGTCTCTGCCACTCTCTCTGTCTCTCTCTCTGTCACTCCTTCTGTCTTTCCCTCTCTGTCTCTCCGTCTTTCTCCTTCTATCTCTCTCTCTGCCTGTCTCTCTGTCTCTCTCCC